>NC_134366.1:146992434-147305629 GCF_035582795.1 Mycteria americana
GTAAATAAGAACACTTTGTCTAGGTTCGCATGTCTATCTGCCATGCAACAACAACATTGTCAGATAACGGCAACCAGAAGTGAAAGTAGAGATCTAAGTCCAGAATGTACTTATTATTTACATTGTTAGTGGTTATTTATTCATTCACTGCCTAAATAGCTGTAGTTTGCATGATTTTATCAAAGCTACAATACACATGTAATCATTACCCCTCAATCCCACTGTTTCTCTCCCTCAATCCCACTGTTTCTCTTCTTGTCACACAATTGCAATTGAGCCATTTACCTGTAGGACTGACGATGGCTTTTCATATCAATATTACTCATCTCTACATGTGTGTTGGTAACAAATTAGAGTTACTAATGATTGATACACATCTCACTGGAGTCTATGCAAGATGTGTATTGACTACTGTGGACAAAAACGTCAGGTTTTTTACTCTTCTACCGATGCCAGCTAATGAACTCCAGCCTACAGAAGAAATTCCTCCTATTAGGCACCAAGGGCATCAGTTTGTACTTTGTGTTCATTTACTTTTGGGGACATTGCTAGATTATCTTTAATCTCTGCTCTGTCATTATTGTGTAGTGGACTCACTTATGCTTTCCTGTGTTCTTTTTATTTATACAGCTGAATAACCTTTTGCTAGTTGTTTAATTTCCTTTACAAAGTCTGGCTCAGACTGACTTTTGGCATGTCTCACATTATCCCCATACTTCTTGATCTCCTAAACATAATTGCATTGCTGAGCAGGACTTTTTCCTGTTCCTGGTAGGGTGTCTACTTACTCCTGTGATTTGCTTTGTGGTTTTTATTCATCCAGTGAGATCCGGAGCTCTATCCTAAAATTTCCCCCAGAGTTCAGAATATAAATTCCACACAGTTTTGTGTCCTTTTTACACAATAAGACTTCAAGCCTCCAGTTGCTACTCTTTGATCTTTTCAATGCAACTGACTTCACAAATCTTAACATGCTCATTCACACCCCAGATGCCAGCTGCCATGGTATTTCCTCAGCAGTCAGAAAACAACTTCTGGCCACACGAGCAATCGAGAGACATAGTACCTTCTAACAAAATGCATGCACCAGCCCGCCAACCAGACAGCTCATCTTCCACCATCAGCTTCTTTGCATTGCCCACTTGCCCTAGTCTTAGCTGACTTGCCTAGTAATATTCACCCCATGTAGCCTGGCCTCTTTGCTAGTTTTGGACAGATCTCATGAATGTCAGCCTGTCACTGTTCAAAGAAGGATCCACAGACCCATAACTGAAGCCTGTTGTTTACCCACTCATGAATCTTCTCTAAGAAATTCACATATAATATCTCTCCTTGTGTTTAACAAAATTTGAAAGTCTCCTTTTCTATACATTTGATCTTTAAAGTATAAAATTCATTATATTTATGGTTTCAATGTCCTGTCAAAAAACATAAATTTTAATGACTAATTCATGTCATCAACTTGAGCTCTTTCTATCCATATACATCCTGTCTGCAGCCAAAGAGGACAATTCATCATGCCCACAAACTGCTGACCCATTTTCCTGACAATCCCTAAGAAATAAGTAATAGGTCATATTAACGTAGGTCATGTTAGGGAAAGAGGTCATGTTAACCACCCTTGGAAACCCATCACACTATGACTACTTTGCATGCACACCCTGCCATGCATCAGGGTTGGGCTGGAGGTGACTCATTCCTTTTCAGCCAGCAGCTGCTTCCGGACCTTTCTGACAAAAAACTTAAGTCTAGTGAGCCCTGCTCCCTTTTCTTGATGCCATTTTTCCTGAGCACCATCGGCTGTTCTTGGTTTCATTAATGTCTCCTTCACCTCTTCCCGCTCTCTTTTCAGGCTTGCACACGGAAGTCTTTATACTTTGTACATGGAGAGTCCAGTACTTGCCAGCTGACCCCCTGGCTCATTTCTGTGCTCCCTGGCACCACTTCAACACCAGTTAACGTTCTTTTGGCAGCTCACCCTGATATGCATATTGGTGAACCCTTCTTGCTCCCAGGAAGGAGTGAGGCCAGAAAGAAATTATCCTGGCCACAGCCAAAACAATATACAGAGCACCCAGGAGGGAATTGACCCTTGGTTGTTTCAAGTACCGTGTAACGTGCACGAGTTGACGCTTTGAAAATGGATTGCAGATTGGGCCATAAGGTGAGGGGCATTAGAATGACTGGAACCACTCACTTAGGAGGGATCAGCACCAGGAGCTTCAAGGTCTGAGGGGCCACAGCAAAGGTATGTGTTTAGATGGACTGAGGGGGTTCCAGTGCTCTGTAATGGGTGTGGAGGGATACAACTGCTATGATGAAGAATTAGGCTGGTGGGAGGAGCAGCAGTGGCCAGGCATGCAAACTTCATCTCTACAATCATTCTATACCTGCAAGGATATCTTGACTTCTCCAAATAAGTAAGACTAGGCTACAAACCAATACAGTTGCTTCACTCTGCAAGAGACCAGTGGAAAGAACAGCTGGAGACGTGCCCATGCCACAAAAAAAAAAAAAAATTTACAAGGTATTTTTAAGAAGTTTTCTAGCTGTGCATACTGCTGCTTGGCAAAAGTACTGAACAAATCTTGCAGCCAATCTTTGTTAAAATGTCACCATCTTTAATGCAAATAGGTTTACTTAGTACACGACCTCACAAGAAGTGCAAAAGTGGATTATTGACTCAGAAAATAAACCTATTAAGCTTTAAAATGCAGCAAGGACATTAAAAAGAAAAAAAAAGAAAAAAAGACACTGTAAAAATTTCATTAGAAGCAGTACCTTCTCAAAATGTAAAAATTTTTGGACAGTAAGTACTGCAAAGCTTTCATTATCAATGCAATTTTTATTGTTTATGCTGTACAATTACGTTTAAGACTAGAAAAGTAAATGAAAACTACTCAGAGAACCCATTAAAACAGCAACATTATCTGAAAAGCAAATTCTAATAACGCATAAATTTAAATCTCATAATAATCTCATAACAGGAGAACTCCTATTATTTCAGCATACGCAGTGCTGGCATGGGTTGTAATTTAGCTTGAATCCCACAGCTCTGTCAGACCAACCAATGCCCTGAGTGCCTTGATAAACTACAAGGAGAACAGATGCATAATAAGATAACTCAGACAGCTTGCTAAAGTTTCATCTGCCAGTGGGACCCGCTTGGTACAGCCAGAGCCCTTTGCCAAGTCTACTTTCTCACATTGTATAGATGGCATTCCTCCAGCAGCAGCTCCCATCTTCTATCCAGCTGCTACTCATACACACAATCTCAGAAAGAGAGCTTTTATTATGCATTAATTACAAAGGCCTATACAGAACAATAGGACCTACTAACTACTCCTTAACAGGTCCTTCAACATTTTTAAAAGCCGATTTTTAAAAGCGCTAGAGGTGGCAAAACTCAAGTCTGCCCACCTAGCCACAGAAATGGTTCAGGGCAAAGTGAACCTTGAGCTCAAAAGGATGTGAAGGCTCAACATCAGAAATCCATCTTAGGATTTATTAAGCTCTAAATTTTTAACAGAAAACTCTGACACTGTAGAAATACTGAATTTCTACAGTGTAGTTCTTAAAATCATTGGACTTCTCTGGCTATGATATTGCAATTTTCTTTAGAAAGGGTTTTTTCTACATGTACAATTCCATTGCAGAGGCTTAACTCCTCACTTGAATTGCTCCTCTAAACCTAGCCTAACCTTGAATTAGCCATGCTGTGAGGAAGCATCTGAGCTTCACGTGTATCAGATCTGCTGTCCTTGGGCACGTATGTCTCTGATTTCTAGGAAGTAAATCCCACGGTTCTGTGCATTGCAGCAAGCCAAGTTTTTCTATAATTTCTTTGCTGAAATATAGTAGGAGGACTTTTCTGAAGTTTCTAGAGGGTATTTTAGCCTCTAGGTTTAGCCTGGAGAAAAGGCTCTGGGGAGACCTTAATGCAGCCTTTCAATATTTAAAGGGGGCTTATAAGAAAGATGGAGAAAGACTTTTTACCAGGGCCTGTAGTTACAGTACAGGGGGCAATGGTTTTAAACTGAAAGAGGGTAGATTTAGGTTGGATATAAGGAATAAATTCTTTACGATGAGGTTGGTGAGACAGGGGAACAAGTTGCCCAGAGTAGTTGTGGATGCTCAGTCCCTGGAAGTGTTCAAGGTCAGGTTGAATGGTGCTTTGAGCAATCTGACCTAGTTGAAGATGGCCCTGCTCATGGCAGGTCCCTTCCAACCCAACCCATTCCATGATTCTGTGATTCTATGATTCTATTTCTTTGCAAAAAGGCACAAAGCACTAGCAATACCAAAATACCAGCTTCACCTAAAGAGAGGAATAACTTTGCTAGAAGTACTTACATTAAGATATTAAATCCTCTCTTTTCCTCCATGTCAGCCGTTGCACACTCACAGTGTTGCTTAGAAAAAAAAATCATGGGGTCTTTGCATAGGGTAGCACTCACACAGGGAATCAAACCTCTCAAAAAGGACGGTCAGTCCCAGACTAAATGGTGCCACAAGTCTCAGTTGCAAGGGTCCTTGCAATGGCCCCTTCCAAGGGCTTGGGTGAGACTCCCCAAACCACTGTGCTGATGAATTCTTATGATCCAGAGGTCTGCTCTGTGCGGTGCAGTAGGCAGCCTCTCAGGGTCTGTACTGTGATGACATGATTCTGCATGTTTCTTACTGGGTCCCATACCTATTTATTATGAATCTTCTGTTTTGGTGTATCCCAAAGTTGTCCTTCAGACTTGACAGTCCTGTGTCTCAAAAATTTGGAGATTCTTTTGAAATATTTTATGCAAGTGATGCATATCTTGCATTTTTTAATATTTCCTCATTAATGCTCAGATTATTTCTACCATATATGGAGAAAACATTCAGCATTCCATTAGTTTGGAGGTTTCTTTTTATTGAAAACATAATAGATAATGTCTTTTAAAAAGAAATGACATTTCATTGAAGTGAAGAAATAATGGTGTAAACATTTATAAATCATGATTATTCAAAGACATTCCCAATTTATTACTTTAAAACTCCCAGGAAGTAACAGAAATTCTTTTGGTATGTTATATCAGTAAATAATTCTCTCTTTCTTACTTTGGCTACCAAATACATGTAAATAGTATAATTGTGAAATGAACTCTTTAAATGCAATACATTAACCTCCATTAACAAACAGCTTTTTGCTTAAGTAATGAAATTCTATCCAAATACTCCACATTTCTTACTGCAACAAATCAACATTGTCCAGACACTCTAAATGAAGATTACACATGCACATGTACTTCTGGTTAGGCATCCTAAAAAAAATTTGAACTTCAGTTTAGGTGTACCCTACTGCATTAAGCTGGCTGATTCCAAATTTTGGGGTTTAGGTTTGTGAAGCTGAGATGTGCTAAACTGGATGAAAACTGCTTCCCTTTTATGGATCATGAATAGGGCAAAGTTTTTTGTAATATGATTTCAATCCTAAGGTGAAAGACAATGCTCCCAAGTTTAGTCTGGTGAATTTAGTGATAATTTTGCTTCTGTAGTGAGCTTGGAGTCAAGATTTTTGGATTATGATTTTGGAGGCTACTAAATTATCCATAACTTTTTATGGGTTTTTCAGCATTACCAGGCTGGATTATAGCAAAAATGAATAATTTTCATACCAGATCTTTCTAATAAAATATTGTTCGCTTAGTCAAAACTGAGATAATTTTCAAACTATGTAGTTTCTCCAATCAGCTATCAACAGACTCCAGAAAAACACATTTTAGAGCCTGAAGATCAACGAAGAAAAAGTTCAGAAACAGTTTGTAGAAAAAAAAAACATTTTAGCATGGGATTTTTTCAGCATAAAACCAGACATGTCAATGATATTTTTATGTCCTTTTTATAGTAAGTTGCAGAGTGAAGCCAACCAATCTGCAAAAATTGCACATGTACCGTAAGTGAGCAAATATTCCTCCTATTGCCTGTGCTGTTTGATCTCACAGTCTAGAAGAGAAGCAGAACTATATTTAATGACTCCCACAGCCAGAATTTCAATTTAAAAAACCATCCCTGAGCTCTATTGTTCTTTGAAATATGAAACCCCCATCTCATTTTCCTGCTCAGAGAGCTTGAAATGGATGACGG
The DNA here is from genome assembly GCF_035582795.1 of Mycteria americana. NCBI lineage: Eukaryota > Metazoa > Chordata > Aves > Ciconiiformes > Ciconiidae > Mycteria > Mycteria americana. The sequence continues at coordinate 146,998,555 of NC_134366.1, forward strand.
CAGGATCCTTCCATTAAATCGCTGACAGGTAGCCGGCTGCCAGGATTCCAGCCGGGAGCCAAATTCACAGGGGTCAGGGGTGGAGGTGAATGTTATGCATCCGCAGACAAGTCTTATAATAGCCAAATGCAGAAGAGAAGGTTTTCAAGAAGCAACCTCCACAAAGATGTCAGAAGCAGAGATTAGGGAATGGGGAAGATATGCTTCAGCCCCTTGTACTTCCATGTTAGATGATGAAGTCTATAACTGAAAGCAGTCTAAGGATACTGTTAAGTGACAGAAATACTGAAGATATTTTGTCAATATCTCGATTACCAAGTCCACAAACATAAATTATTCATGGGTTGCTCATGTGCTATGTCACCATCACAAAATGGTTTTGTTAATATTGACTTTACTATTTCATTTCTTGGGCTGAATAGCAGGTTCTTCACTCCCACAGAAACATTCACACTTTCTGTTTAGAAGAGAAGCTGAAGTTCATCACTGTAATGCAAGTAGCATAAATATTTCTTCTTCTGGAGTTTCATCTTTACCTGTGCAGAAAAAAGGAATCTTCATGTATATTCCTATGCTGTGGCAGGGAGGGGTAAGATAACACAGAAGCCAAAGCACCTTCAGCTACTCTTACCACCATAAAGTCTCACACAGGTAAATGTGGGACAGGTGATAATGGAAGACCCTGCAGAGCTGGTCAAGAAAAGAAGATAATTGAGTCCAGAACAAGAGCATTGCCAATAGAGAAAAGGTAACATGAATGGAGTTTCTAGGCAGTGAATGGGGCAATAGGGAATCTGGATATCTATAGAAGCAAAGCAGGAGAAAAGAGTAAAAGCTTTCACCAAGATTCTGTGCACTACAGTGATACTGTTGTGCTGGGGTGGAGCAGAGCGACTCTGATAATAAGGTGTTTGCCTACACTTCCTATTTAGCATTCCTCCCTATTTTCCCCTGCTTCATGTTTGTGTGCTTCAAAAGATAGGTGACACCAATTTATACCAGCTTGAACTTATTCCTGCTACATCCACTCTGCAAGTAGCTTATTTAACTTGAAATTCAAAACCATTTCACATTCCAGGACCTAAATATCTATGTAGATAGTGTAAGAAGTGAGCCATTTGCCGTTCAGATGATGGGTTGTGATTTCATAAGTGTTTATTGATAGGAAAGAGTTTGTATATATTCCTGTCCTAGCCAGTCGTCTTAACTGAATTTACAATTTCAGTTCTAATAGCCTTTAAATATGGCCACCTCTGTTTTATAAAGATAAACTTTATTTCCTGAAACTCCCTGATGAAGCATTGTGTTTTCATAAGTGAGGTATCTTGATTACATTTTGCAAAGAGGGATTTCTGTGTCTGTCACATTGTAACATAAATCACATATCATGTATGAATGCATCATTTAAACTCACATAGGTTTATGGCACACTGTGACAGCTCTTTCTCTCTAGAGTCCGCTGGTAGTTTGATAATGGTCTTAGACCTTGACATTAGTGCCTTTAGGCAATTGACCTACATGGGACATGTACCAGCAAATTATGTTGACTGTAAATAAAGGAAAAAACATACAAGATGAAGATAAATCTTCTTTTCTTACTACGAGAAGAAAGTGGTAAAAAGTGTCCTCGATTACTGATATACAGAGAACCTGAAGAACTAAAAGGCTGTTTACAGTGAACTGGCAAAATGCTGATGGAAAATCATTTTGGCAGCATGTGAGGAAATGGGGAAGTGAACAAAAGGCAAAAGAAACAGTCCATGTAAAACTTCCTGCCTGCATAACAATCCCTCATCGACCTTCCTACCTCTATAGAAATTGCAAGTTAAATGTTTTATCACCCAGGTTTATCATTTTTAAGTGACTAAAATTTATAAAATATTTCCAGAATTGAGTGGTCATTTATGCTAAAAGGCCTCCAGCATGACACTAATATGAGATGGGGAAATGCAGAAGTGCCATTGCAACAAGGCATTGGTAAAGGTCTCGTTCGGAATATCATGTACTGGGCTGGTCATCTGTGCTCAAGAAAGATAAAATTGAACTGGAAAAGAAGTAGAAACAATCTATAGCATTGATTAAGTAAAGAAAGCCTTACAATGAGACCTTGCAGAGCTTGGGTTGTTTAGCCAAGCAAAACAAGAGATGGAAGAGGATATGAGGACTCTAGATATATGTCTTTGGGTGAATATCAAGGAGAGAAAGAATGGCTCAAGCTAATTAGAAGCACTAGCATAAAATCAAATTACTGTAAACTGGTCATTAATAAATCTATTCTGGAAATTCCTAATATCTAAGGAGCAAAATTTTAAGAGTATCCACATAGGCTATAGGAGAAAGTGAAGCTAAATTTGTTTTAAGATGAACTTCAGTACATGTATGGAAAGAGCTGTATAACAGAGTAAGAAAATGTCTGGGGGTAGGAAGCTGGTGTCTCACTTCAGTCCCCTAGACAGAGGCAATTAGTGTCATGTCCTTGGACACTGCTCCTGGCCTCCAGCTGCCAGCCCAGAGAAGTTCTTCTACAAGATCTGGGTAGTATTTGCCAGACATGTGCAGATTTTTCAGCTAAGTTACAGCACCTCAAATGGCATTAGGTGACCATGTTTAAGTTTCTGAATTAGGCTGTGAGCATGGGCAATCAAACTTCAGATATGTCATGTGTTATGTAGGCCGAGACATATCCTAAGTACCTGGATCTTTATGAGCTTGTGTTGCATTTATAATGTGTTCTCAAGGCTTTTTACTTGTCCCATTTGGAGGCCAGGGAAGATTTCCTCAGGTGAATACTCTAGTTTCTAGGGGAGGCAAGTTTTGCTTTCAGCTTTGAAGCTGAAAAGGTTTGCCATACCTGCAGGGAGGAAGTTTACAGGATACATTTGAGGGTCATAGTGCATTAGATTGCTTCAGGCTGGTGCTAAGGGTTAAAGAAGATATTGATCAAGAGAGGGATTTTCTCCCAAGTTTGACTTAAAAGGTCTTTTTTCTCTTGCCTTTCTGTATAGAGAGGAAAGTAGTCAGTCTTTGAGCAAGTTTTGTTTAACATATACTATGCGAGTACAGAGACTGGAGATGTTCTCAGTTTCTCACTCATGTTTCCCATGGCACAGCTGTGACGCTTAACCTGTATAAGACTATAAATTCAGTACAGGGTGTTGGAGATGCTTTGCAGTCTAGGGCATTAGGTACATGTGGAGTCTCTGTAGCCTTTTGAATTAGAGATTTTTCCTCAGCTGCCCACAGTTCTGGGTGTTCTGACCTAGATGAACCAGACTGTCTACAGATCGTGACCTAGACTGTCTCTTCCAGCCATATGCTCCTATTTTTATGTCCATATCAGCATAATAATCAATACTAAGTGCTGGGAGAACTTGCATTATGCTGCCCTGAATTTTCTGTGAATTCTAGAAGTATGTATTTTTACACTGATTAGCTAGCTCCTGGACATCTTTTTCCATGTGTCAGAATAAATAATTGTTATTTTATTTTAGATGTTCAGTGTCTTTGCTGTGGACTGGCTCTTTTCAGGAAACATCTCAATGCGATGGATTTTTTTTAAATTATGTATTTCTTTTTTAATAAAAGTCACATACACATAGGATATGCTTGAAAAATTCTCAGGAAGGTGTGTTTCCACAGTTGCATATTTGAAAGTATCCACACAACTGTAAGTATAAAATAGCAGTGTGCACAGAGAATGTAACCTATACTACATTAAATCGTGAGTGTTGTATGTGCCATCTGAGTATTCAGTTGTTTTATCAGAGGCTCCTATGTGATTATGAGGAGATAAGTATAAATGGCCAGGTGGAAATAAAAAGCAAGAAATAAAACATTTAGAGATACAATGTTTCTGTAAAAAAACCTTCAACATGCTTAGTATCTAGGAGATTAGTGGGACAATGTATACCTGACTACCTTTTCCCAGGAAAATGAAAACTGGGGTCTCAAGGTCTTGGTCCTCAGGTTCAAAAGTCCCCTCAGGAGAGGAGATTTTGGGGGAAGAAAGAAAAAGCTACTTCCTGAGACAGCAGCTGCTTCATGAGGAGACTTGAATGCAAATCTGAGTTGTCACAGGAATGCGATGCTGAGTCAGAGCATCCTTATGGGAAATGCCCCAGTTTAGGATGGGCGTGGGTTTACCCGGGAAAGTGAGCCAGCATGTAAGCCATGACGCTGATCCACCATCCTCCTCACCTGGACATGAGGAAGCAGCTCAGGATCCCGGTGCAGAGAGCTGTAGCTATCCTTTCCTGTATCTCAGTCATTAGTCACAGCTCCCACCTGAGACCTGGTAGCTGACTCCATGTGAACCAGGCCAAAATCAACAGGCTAGCTACAATGACAGAATGTAGGGATATATTAAAGGAAGCAGGAATTACACTAGCTATCACTTCTCATATTTTAGTTTATTGCCCTGTCACTGGGAATAGAGGCTGCTGGAGCTGAAACAAATGTACACAAGTACAAATGTTTCTCTCTGCTCTGCTGTGTTTTAAGCCACCTTCAGGGGTAGTCGAAAGCTCTCTTTGACCTTGCCCTGAAATGGGCTAGAAGTGCTCACTGAGGTCCAACAGACCTCAGTTGCTTACTTTCTGGTGCTGAGCTGAGATGGAGACCCTGACTGATTCCATATGTCTGGGCTTTGTGGTCGTTGACAGGCCGAATCTGGATACAAATTTAGCATGTCAGCAGGTATGCTGATGACTGAGCTCAGGACTAAAGTTCAGTCCTAAAACTATTGCAACTTCCCGTGATACAGAGAGACAGGGCAGAGGAAGTCTGAAGAAGACAGCTGTGTTTGGCTAACAACTGGAGAGTGCTGAATCGTGTGTAGGAAGATTACAGTGTATAGAGTATGGATTATTTTATTGCTGTTTTCTTATGTCATGCAGTGTTACTGTGAACAGTATCTTGAAAAGGCTGTTGAGTCACCGTCTGTTCCTGCTCACAGCTCCCAGGAGCAGAACAGCAGGTACAGAACGTAACTCAGGCTTGCTGAAGCAATCCTAGCTTAGCACGCAGGCATCTGATATCCAAGCACTCTTTTAAAAGTGTAAGAGCCACTGGATTCAATCCCAGGCAAGTGACCTCCTCTATAGTCACATTCAGATTGGACAGTGGTATGGGTGGAAGGTCGATATAGTTTCCTTTATTTCAGAAGACCTTTTAGCTTTGTCTTAGCAAAAGACTAGTAACATTTCTGTCAACAAAGCTAACGCCTCATTTTTTATGGATTCATTGCATATTTATAAGCTTTGGTGCCTCTTCAAGGAAACTGGTAACACCTCCTTCTGCTATTTTCTTCATGATGGTTACATCAATTTTAAAAGACCTGATTAAAGAGCTTGTCTTTAGCATTGTTTCTAAGTCTAACTAGAGCTTTCCTTATTATATATCCTCTCCAGAAAAATCAACTTCGTATCTCCTGAGAATGTAAAAGGTCCAGAAAACCATATCTAATTCCAGAATCAATGTAATTGGCCTTTTTGTGCATTCAGTCCATCAAAGCACTGCTATCAGGTGCTGCTTTGCACCATGTTGTGGTGAAAAGAGGTCCAATAGAAGAGTTCCCATCTCTTCAGGAATAAAGAAAGAAACAAGGGAACCCAGTAAACACAGGCTGTAGATAGAAATAAACTTGAATTTCTGGAGGTATTCCTCCTCTTTCATCTGGGAAAATGGGAGTCAGAGCTTAAGTAGGATCTTTGTTCCTGACCTGCTCTATCAGTTAGTTCACTCTGTTTTTTCCACAACTTGAACTTTCTTTCTCTTCTTTCATTCCCCAAGGAGGTTCAGCCCGTGAACCCCAAAGCAGTGCTCACCTGATTATTACTATCCTGCTACAGTGGGACTACTCAGAAGGATAGCTACTAAAAAAATAGGTAAAAGAAAGGCCACAGTATGGCTCATATTGTTCTTCCTATACCAACTAAAGTCATAGAAAGACTTGCACTGACTTCCTGACATTTTGGTGAAGTTGGATTTTCATAGCTTGAATTTGGAAATTGGGGCAAAGAAAGCAAACTGTAACTCAAGCTCTGACAACACAGTGTAAAGCAAAAGGGGGATCAAATGCAAAGCTGAAAAAATCTTTGAAACATAAGGAATTTGTACCCTTGAATTAACTGCTTGGAATTAACCATCTTTATAGCCATATTAGCCATCATGTGGTAAATTACTTTTGTCCACTAATAAAAAATCAAAATTAATCATGATTTAAAAAAAAAAAAGAATGGGAATTTCTTATTCCATTTTTCAGAGCACTGAGTAGCAGGCTACTTACACAGGTATCATCATCTCACAAGTCTTATTTTCTCAAGTACCACAGTTGCCTTCTACTTTAATTTTGACTTTCAGGGTACCACTTGTCTCAGACCTCTGTCCCTGGCCTTACCGCATTGCCAGCTAATGGTTGCATGAATCAGCCTAGGAATAAAAGGCTGATTTCTGGTAGGCAGCCTTATGGAAGACAACTGATGATGAATCACTGAAGTTAGTAGGTGTTAGTCATTAAAATTGTTCTTAATGAATGAATCTCACAACAGCAAAAGCAGTACTCACCAGACAATGAGGGAAGTGGCAGAATGTACTTATGCAATGCATGGAAATGACATGACAGAAAACACCATCATCTAGGTTGCAGCAGCATCTGCCTCTGCTCATTCTACAGAATTACAAAGGGTTTACATTTATTGCAACATAAATAAGCACAGAGAAAAGTAAGAGGTGATAAGGAATATTTGCTTCCACATGCCACAAATAAAGACCAGGTACACAACTTCAAAAGGGAAAGGTAGGGTGTAATGAAGGCTGACTTTCTACAGACCTTGATGCATGCATAGGTGTTCCGGTCGCTTTTGCAAGCACCTCTTGGATCAGAGACAAATTACTGAATTTAAGTCATTTAAGCTATGTCTACCTCAGCAGATAGTGTGTTTCAAAAGGAGAGAATCTGGGAGGTAGAAGAGTTGGTGACAAGGATATGATGTCCACATCCAGTTTAAAGTTTTTGCTGAAAACTAGATCTAGTCTGATCCTGCTCATTCAACATCCATTAGCACTTGGAGTGCAGGTATCTTCCTGCAGCATTTCTATGAGTTTAGTTTCATAAAAAAAGAAATCTAGTCTGCATGCTCCAAGACCATTCCATAGTGTGAACTCTGAGGACAGCGGGGAAATTCATAAACTTGCTCCTGATCCAAACTAGAACAATAAGGTCCATAGATGTGTCTACCTTATGTCTATAGTGTCTGCCCATCTGTATCTTTAGGGCATTCACATCTATAAGACTACATTCCCAGCCTCCTTCAATTGCAAAGTAAGATACCATTATTAAGGTATTATAACCCAATAGCTCTTACATTTCTTTGGCTGTGCTTTTACTGAAGCCCATAAAACAGAGTCATATCTTCTTTTCTGCTAAGGGCCTGATTCAGCCCCTGCTGAACTCTGTGAAATTCTTTCTGGTGACTTCAAGCGACTGTAGAACAGCCTCCACGTGAACTGCTCACTCATTTGCTTTGAGTTGGATTTTTAAGTGAATTTAATTGTTATTCAGTAGCGCTGCTTTGTCTCAGAACCAATGCAGGACCTATTTTGTATTGGCAAGAGCAAAGATTCCTTCTGCTGAGAAGACAGGAGATGGTACAGAGCCAACTATAGTTTCTGTAGTTCCAGTGCTTTTCCAACACCTTCCAACACCAACACCTTCCAACACCAACACCTTGGCAGCTGCTGCAGCAAAGTCTGACCTTAAGCACAGTATCAGTTATTACATCTACTGCTCTCTGCAGTAGCATCTTTTTTCACTTTTGCCATAAGTAGATGTATTTTGTATTGCCCTTTTTCCTCTACTAGCCCAAGTCTTGCAAAAGTCTAATTTCATAACCAGTACAAATATTACTTATATTTAACAAAGAGTTAAATATTCACCTGTGTGAAACCCACAGTTACTCCATGCTTCATGTTGGTCTGTTTAATGCTTTTCTTCCCTGTGCCCATATTTTTACACGATTACATCGTGAGGCACGTAACACAATAAAGCACTGCCAGCAAAAGCCACGTCTCTGTCCATGGAACATACCCCTTTTCACTCAGCAATTTCTCTGTTGCAATGGGTATAGTTTATATCCTCTAACTGAAAAGCAGGTCCCTGGAGGAAAGTGCTTACTGCTCATGAAAATACAGTCAGACAAAAATCATGCATTCATCAGTTTTAATGTTTAACATGATTCCATGATGACCCCCAGTCCATATACCAGGAACTTCTAACCTGGATGATGCTGGGCAACAGAGAGAATTAGTTAAAGAAATGGTTTTTGTTTAGCAAGGCACTCCGTTTATGTTCTACCATTGAGCTTTTTCATTGCAGAGTAGGTTTGTTTGAAGTAAAACTGGCAGACAATTTTGTGATGAAATAATTGTTTGTCAGAAACTGTTGATGTGTCAAAATAGAAAAGTATTACTGAGAAGCACTCATGCTACTTTTAAAGGACAAAGCTTATCTGGTCAAACTCAGACGGAGACAAATGTTCACTGACCTTAAAAGAGTTTCAGGCAGGCATGTGGGAGTAAGAATTCAGCCATGACATTCTTGCTTTTCTTATTTCAGCCCATGGATCTGAACCTCACACTCCCACATACCCAGCAGGTTTTCTGCTCTCTGGACTATTAAGTCATCTTCCCTTATGCTCTCTCCAAACAGATAATGTAGTTATCCATGTGAAGTGGAGTATCTCCAATAGGAATGACTGAGAGAAACACAGAGATTTACTTGATAACATGCTTCAGGCATTTGATTAAAATCCACCATTCCAGGGCTCAAATATCTGTTTCAGTAATAGCCTACAGAGAGGTAAACACATCAAGTGAAACGTAGACAGATAAAAAGACAGAAGTTCAAATCCTTTGGCATGTTCAGACAGAACAGAGCCTTTAACAGAGATCTAGATTTCTAGTGTGCCAGCTCTCAAGATATTACATATTATAGGACAGATAGGTCTGCCTTTTTTTACTAACAGCTTTGAAATGTCTTAATGTCATTTCAAAGTGTAATTAGCCACACATACACCCCAAAACATCAAATCTGCACAAAAATTCACAAGGGGAAATGGAAAAGATTTTTTCACTGAGTTCTTGCTTAACGTAACTTTCTGTAACACAGGAGTGGGAGAATCAGCAAAGTTTTGCACTCACATGATCCTTTGAGATCTCATATTCCTTTAAAAAAGTTAATAATTCATCTTCATGGACTCCTTGAGGTAGGTATTAACCTCATTTTGAAGATGAGAAAAATGCAGTATGGAGGTAATAAGTTCTCTGTACCAAACAAAAATTCATTGGCAGAACTGCAAAGAGAACCTAAATATATAGCCCTCAGCCTTAACTATGACATTATCCTTTTCCATAAAGTGTTATTCCTTCCAAAGGCATCCCAAAGTTGAAGGGAAAGACGCTCTTTCACTTCATCTATACTGCTGAGGTTTCTCCTTTTCTCCTGTTCCATGAGATGGGTTCAAGTACTGTCTATAAAGCAAGGGACAATTACCCAGATCTTCCAGTCCTCTGTATTTAAAGTGTATCCCTTAATCAAAGGAGTTTGAAGTATTTTGGCCTTGGATCTCCTTTCCTGATGTTGAACAGACTCTACAGTACATTGGAGAAATTGGTGGGTTTGTTTTTTTTTTTATAACAACGTTTTCATTAGAGCATCACACTTCAACAAACTGTTTCAATGAATCCGTTTCTTTTTTGCAAAGAAAATGCATTATGCTGAGAAATTTCTAACCACTTGACTTTCAGAATAAGTTAACAACCTGGACCTAAATCCTGAATTCTTTCCTGAGGCATATTTCATCCTCTCAAAGATTTGATCAGCCAAATAAAAAAAATTGGGAGTAGTACTAGAAATAGCAGTGGTTTATCATTTGTATTTTGTTAGGAAAGCAATTTTATTCATCACAAAAATCCCCTAGGAACTTTCTTTTGACTGCAGTGACATCTACTGGTACTCAGAAAATTTTCTGAATATGAAGTAAGAATAAACATGTCAAAATGACATTAGGTATGGGGCCTAGCAGCTTGACGTTTTATTTCTAAGTAGGAGAGCAGAAAAAAGCAGACATTCCATAGTTCAGTCATGTATCCTCCCAAGGACTGCAGGCTTGCTCATGTTTCTTGATATAAGAATAAACGGTTCAAGTGGAGAGAGCACAAGTTCAACAGTGTTTTAAAAGGCAAAGAAACTAGATCACCTGATACATGGGGAGCACATTGTTGCTCACTTTCTATTCTGAAGTGAATTAAAGGAAAAGACTGCACTGGAGGGAAGAATTCAAGAATGGGTCTACGGAAGCAGCAGTGCTGGCAGAGGTAGGAGTAGGCTAATGCTTAGAGCTGTCAAGCATCTCCCTCCCTGAGGCATTGAAATGAAACACAAATACAGTGAAACTAGCACAGTGGTAAGCTAAGAAACTGAAATCCTGCACAGATCACCCTTGAGCATCCAAACTCCATCTTTTGTTTTCTTTGCATGGTGCAAAGTTAATTATTGCCCCTCCCCTCCAGAAGACTGGACACAATGAACACAATGTATAGTAATACACTCAAAAGTTATTTATACATAAGAATCCCCCTCTCATTTTCTTTCTCAAGCAAACCAAAAATCTTGTATATTTTAACTGCACTCTATTTGACAATATGCACAATGGAGAAAGTATTTTAAAATTTGTCCTTTTCTTAATAATGCAGAATAACGGCATATGACTATTTTGAAAATCAGTACTGAATATTTTCAGATAACAAATACTTACTAGGTCTTTCTGAAATGACTGAGAAATGTATCAAGAAATATTGTCCAATGACAATAATTCAATGCTAGTCAAATTCAGAAAGCTGCATTGTCTAATACATTAACTTATCCTGTTCCCCTCTCCCTTGCAGTTAAAATCAAGAAGATGTATGCTAATAAGAATAGTGGGCCATGTCTCTGGACTTTGCAACCTTCCACATTACCCAAGAATCTATCCTGTAGCCATTTGGAGAAGCACTGGGAGCAAATGAGTTATGAGTCATGGGAAGAAGAAAAGGCATGTCACAAATATTGAAATTAAATGCAAGGGAAATGACAAGTACTGGAAATACAAGCTGCCTAACAAGTGACAGATAGTAAAACAAGGCAAATGCTGGAAATGGCAAATAATACAAGAAGACAAATGCTGGGAAGAAAACACAATAAAGTAAGAGAAAGATAACAAATACAGAACTAATGATATCATTGATCCTAAGGAATTTTGAAAGGGTAAGACAAAAATACTGTAACAAGCGAAGCTCTAGGGAAGATGCTAAATTAAGGCATAGTACAAAATAAGAGATCAAAAGATTCACTTAGAGGCTTGATCAGAAGCATCAGAGTTGTCATTGATGGATTCTTTGACTCTGTTCATTGTTTTTCGTGTAACTTCAGTATACTTTATTTGACTCTAATCTATTTGTTTGCAAGCATATAAGTACTGCCTGCAGTTACTTATAATGCAGATACTGTTTTCAGGACTGTGGAAGGTTTTTAAGATCTTTCGCCATTCTTTTAAATGTGGTCATTCTGACTTTGATTTACACCTTGAGTAGTCTTAATGACTTGCAGAAACTACACTTACTAAGCAAGGCAGAAATTTCTCCAAGTTCATTTATTGATTCTAAAGGAAAAAGAAAGAAGAGAGCATGAAAATAAAGATGAAAGGCCACAGTCTCAGCTGAGATATATGAGTGTAGTTAGATGGGCTTCTGATTTATTTTACTTAGGAAACTCACCTTGAGGTTCTGACACTGTGAGAGAACTTCTGAGGGTGGCATCTGCTAACAGGGCAAGGTCTAGGGATGAAACAGATTTGTAATTAAGAGCATTATTTACTCAGCCTAACCTAAGTCACCTTCATCAGGCATCTGCTCTGAGTCACACTTGACTGGACACTCTGTGTGCACCAACTTTACACGGAATCAGGGGAAGATACAGCAAAACTGAAAAGGCTTACAAGTAGCTACACTGACACATTTATGAAAAAGGTTACTAGTGTGAAAATAATACAAAAACATGACAATATTGGAGATCTTAAGGAAAAGGTAGAAATGAACTTTCCCAACTCTCATGGTCATGCCTGACTTCAGTACAACTAATAAGGGGATTAAACTGAGACTGAAACTTCCATTCTTTAAATAAAAGTTGGCAGCATTGTAGAGCCCAGTTGATTTTAGAGGACACTCATTAAGCATTCTGAGAACAGGGACTTTCCAATTTAATGCTGCAGTCATGTATCTGAATAGCTTTATATATAAGCATAAAGCTAAAAATTTATATACGTGTCTGATGGAAGAAGACTAGGAATCAGAAATTCAGACTTTTTCTCACTTGCATTAAAAATATTTTACATTTTTGCGTCGTATTTTCAAAGGGCCTTCAAGTGAAAACCATCATCTAAGTGAAGTAATCATCCAAAATACCTGAATATAGATAAGAATCAGCCCCTAAGTATAGCCTATAAAGAAATGTACCTTTTTGCCCTTTTACCCTATTTTACAAGGAGTTTTAGTGTCCTGTCAACAAGATTTGTCAGTTGAAGTGTGATATTTACCAGGATATTTACCTTACTAGCTTTTCTGGGACTTTTTAAAAAATTTTGGATTGGAGGGCAGAGGGCTTAATATAAAATATAAAATGTTTTATATTAACAGCAACTTTCAAATTTAAAAAAAAAAAGGTTTTGAACCTGGAGTCTTGTTCTTTTAGTCACACTTTTAGTGGAGAAATATCATGACTGATTCCATATTACTGGCAAATAGGTCTTACCCAGAAAAGCAGATATGATGGGATTCCGAATTTTTGATTCAATGAAATTTATGAGCCTATTTAAAACAGAATAGAGAATAAACTTGGAATATACTTTAAATTTATTTAACAAGACACTACAGCTTGAAGAGTAAAGACAGAAAAACCTGAAGATACTGCGTTACACCAAGTATAACTGTAATTTAATAGATAAAAAATTACTTTTCGAGTGTAAACAACAGGGAGAAGAATAGTACAAAAAAGAGTGGCTATTTCTGACATAAAAGATATGTCTGTTTAAAAGTGGCATCAGTCGAAAATGTGGTTGTCATGGTTTAACCCCAGATGGCAACTAAGCCCCACACAGCCGCTTGCTTACTCCCCCCCGGTGGGATGGGGGAGAGAATCGGAAGGATAACAGTGAGAAAACTCGTGGGCTGAGATAAAGACAGTTTCATAGGTAAAGCAAAAGCCACGCGCACAAGCAAAGCAAAACAAGGAATTCATTCACTCCTTCCCATGGGCAGTCAGGTGTTCAGCCATCTCCAGGAAAGCAGGGCTCCTTCACACCTAACGGTTACTTGGGAAGACAAACGCCATCATTCTGAATGTCCCCCCCTTCCTTCTTCTTCCCCCAGCTTTATATGCTGAGCATGACGCCATATGGTATGGAATAGCCTTTTGGTCAGTTGGGGTCAGCTGTCCCAGCTGTGTCCCCTCCCAGCTTCTTGTGCACCCCCAGCCTACTCGCTGGTGGGGTGGGATGAGAAGCAGAAAAGGCCTTGACTCTGTGTAAGCACTGCTCAGCAGTAACTAAAACATCCCTGTGTTATCAACACTGTTTCCAGCACAAATCCAAAACACAGCCCCATACTAGCTACTATGGAGAAAATTAACTCCATCCCAGCCAAAACCAGCATAGTGTTTCTCTGTATGTTAGAGAGGACAGAAGGCATCAAATCAAACTTCTTCAAAGTAACAAAGAAATGGAAAGATTAGCTCTTCCCTATAACACCAGCTATTATCATGTAACCCTCTTAAAATACAAGTCCAAACACTTTACAGCACTTGGCACCAATTAACATCATATCTATAGGCTACAAGGAACAACACAGACACTTACACCTCTGCTGAGTAGAGATAAACTGAAGTATTCACTTCATTTGAAATAAGTTTAAATTTATATGTATACAGTCAAACACTATCCACACATGTGAAAATCCTTACTCATCATGTGGAGTATTTTACTGAATCATACACAGTGTGAAACAATGTAGGAAACAACCTACAAAGCTTTGTGGAATGGAGCTTTGGAGGTAATCTTAAAGCCAAATTAGTTGCTTATTTATATTACTTTTCTGTTGGACCACATTCTGGGCTGACTCTAGGCCATTCTTCCTAGTCTTTCCCAAGAAATGTGGGTACCATGCATGATTAACAAGACCTTCAAAGGCACAATTACCCATGACAAGAACCATCCTGGAGCTCTGTAGAGTCCATCTGTCCCGTATACCCCCATGGTGACAACTTCCAGCAATATGCCTCCGGACCCAATATGCTCCATTCAGCAACCCATAGGTGCTTTTGGATCACACTCATCACAGGGCAAGCAGAATTTATAAACACATCTAACAGACACTATGTGGGTGGCACCACTTTCTCATTTAGATTTTTTGCAAAGTATGTACACTAAAATGACTGAGTGTGTACTAACCTATAGTAAAACTGGAAACCTTGGTGATTAATGATGATTTGATTATTTTATTTAATTTAATAATTTAAAAATTCCATAAGGAGAGGAGTTAGAAAACAACAAAATTGAAAATAAGTTATCAGGAAGAAAAAAAAAACCACACAAGCAAAAATAAATGGCTAAAGTAAGTATTTTAACTAATGCTCACAAGAAACATATCAGATACAGGAACATGCACAGTATATAAAGGGCTTATTACATGATATTTAAAATGCATCCAAGAGTAAAGATTAATTTAGATTATATAGAAAATTGCACAACTAAAACAAATAATATAATAACCAAGAACCAGAGTGATCAATTCTAGTCTTGTGATTCATGAAGGCTGACTTACTACACCATAAAGATAAAAGTGAATAAAACAGTAAAACTCTCATCAAGACAAAAGAAGCATTCAAATTATGGTAATTAAATAAGAAAGGCAACTACAGGTAAGAAGACTACAATGATCGTTGATCTTCCTAATATTTATAGAATTTTTTGGAATACAATGAATTTCAGTAATATAATTGCTTCCTGAGTCAACAAGCCACCAAAAGAAGTTTGTTTGTAGGTCATATCATCACAGTTAGGAACTATAATATCATGATGCCATCAGATACAATAGGTCAAGAGATTACTGAAAATTCAACCTTATTTTGCTGAATTTCACAAATTTTGTCTCTGTCAAACCAGTGCATTCAGAGAGGTTATATTTACCACTGATCTACCTTCTATATAGAAAAGAATTATCTATAATTAGAAGGTGTAGGTGACACCAAGTTGCAGTGGTTTCAACCCTGTCCAGGCTGCCTTAAGCAGCCTTTAATTTTAAAATTAAAATCGCAAGAGTTTTTGTCCCCAGAAACAATAATGAAATATAGGCTTAACTGAATAAAATTATTTCCAAGGCTAAACATTTACAAGTTTGAATAGGGGATGAGTCATATAAAATTGATGCTCAGCTACTTGATTCTCGAACACACCAAACTATTTGTTATGTGCTGAGTTTGCACAGCCAGAGTGATGTACATACAACTACCGGCTTACACTCTGTGTTGTATGATTTGTTTATAAAAACATAAACAAACACAGCTTCAGTCACAGTCGTGTGTAATTCTTGCAACTTCCCTGCTGCACAAGCCTTTCAAAATATATCCAGAAAACAAAATGAGAATCACACAGAATCATATAGGTTGGAAGAGACCTTTAAGATCATCAAGTCCAACCGTAAACCTAACACTACCAAGACCACCACTACACCATGTCTCTAAGCACCTCATCCAAACGTCCTTTAAATACCTCCAGGGATGGCGACTCAACCACTTCCCTGGGCAGCCTGTTCCAATGCTTGATAACCCTTTCAGTGAAGAAAAATTTCCTAATATCCAGTCTAAGCCTCCCCTGGCACAACTTGAGGCCATTTCCTCTTGTCCTATCACTTGTTACCTGGGAGAAGAGACCGACCCCCACCTCTCTACAACCTCCTTTCAGGTAGTTGTAGAGAGCGAGAAGGTCTCCCTTCAGCCTCCTTTTCTCCAGGCTAAACAGTCCCAGCTCCCTCAGCCGCTCCTCATAAGACTTCTGCTCCAGACCCTTCACCAGCTTCGTTGCCCTTCTCTGGACACGCTCCAGCACCTAATATTTAAAATAAGCTGAAAAAATACATCTGAGAACTTGCTGCAGCCTAATATGAACTTTTGCTGAATAATGATACTGATTATCTATTTCAATGACACACTTTGAAGGGGATAAGAAAACAGAATATGAAAAAAATTACGCAGTAAATACATATTTTAAACCCAAAAAGGAGGTTACTGTGACATTTCAGACCAACAATACCTTCCATATTGCTACAAATATTGCCTCTCACATAAATGGTAATAAAACCAAAAAAATCACAAGCCTCTTTGTATTTCCTTGTGGATAAATCCACATACAGAATTAATGCTAACGAAACCAAGGATGGCATGCAAGAAAAAAGCATTTGTATTTTAGTCTTCCACTCTTTAGTGTTGGAAATCACAACTTTCCAAGTTCATAGCAGTATCCCTTTTATCCAAAGATCTTGATGTGCTTCATAAACTTTAATTAAGCTTCTCAGCACGCCTACCAGTCAGGCAGAAATTATATTATTTTCAGAGAAAGCGTAGCATGGCCTTCATTCCTTACACCTCTGCTCTGATTACATACTGCATTTTCTCCGCTGTGATGTATTGTGGAAAAATATATAATAGCAAAACAAAAGGTCCTAGTGTGCCCAACCTCTATTACTGTAACTTTCTTTGCTTTTATTTCTTACTTTTTTGATAATAACTTACATTAACTCTTGCAGTTTTTAGTTTTACTACTGAACTCATATATGTATACCTAAACTGAGGTTATGGCTAAGACACATTTCATTTTTGGGGGTTTTTTTAATTAGAAGGATTTATAGTTTAGGTTTCATTTTCCCCTAGAATGAACTATGGAAAATATACATGGGAAAAGTGCACAGAGGCTATATAGCTTTGTAAATTAATTGCTACAGGAGTTGTACTTTTCAGAGCACAAATCCTCTTTTCCTACGTTTGTATGCACACAGAACAATATGACCACATTTTCTTTTGGGACATCTGAACACCTCAATAAGAAAAAGAGAACCATATTAATAAATGATCCTTTCCCTCCTTCAGAGTGTGCCTTGGGGTTTATGCTTCATTTAAATACAGTGCTCTAAAGAAAGCCAGCCTTTCTCCAGGACAGAGTGAGGAAGTGAGAGGGGTATATTCATTAGCTTTTTGCTAATTCCTGTTGCAATTTCAGTGATCCTGTGATACATCTGACCAAAAAACACCTTCAGCTGGAAAAAGGGGAAAAACACATTTACAAAATAATTAAGAACAAACTGCTGGATTTAAACCAATGTGCAAATACTTTCAAAGGGACACTAAATTATTAAAATGTATGTTATCAACTCTCCTAGGTATCTATGGTTCAGAGCAACAATTAAAAAATGTGGTTGAAATGTAGCGTATGCAGCTCAGTCAACCAAACATAAATCAGAAGAATTTAGGGTGCAGCACTAAAACTTTGTAATAAATTTTAATACTTGAAGAGTTAAGGGGAAGATCCACAAGACTGTTATTAAAACATGGAGATGGGAGTTATTGTGCAAACTTAAACTATAAAGCCCAAGGAAAAGACATTTGTGATAAAGACGTCAAAGTATTTCACAAAAAGATTGGGAGAGTATCTATTGTTCCAACTTATTTTAGGTACAGAAGATGCTAGTAATTTAAAATTGATGTGGGAGGCAACATTTTCTGAGAAGCAACAAAAGTCAAAACAAAATCAGAACTGGTAGCATGAAGTAGTTTCTGTTTCGATAGACTGGGTTTTCTCAAAAGGATAGTGTAAATAGTACTATAATCCCAGTTAGCATGGGATCCCACCATGGGCCCTCCTGGTGGGGCATGGTCAGTACGATCAGGTTCACTTGCAGGCTAGGAGATGCCTGTATCTGTGGCCCTCCTTGGTGTTGTTCAGTGATGAAGGGAATCCAGAAAAAGCTCTCTTTCTAATCTTTTTCTGGAAGTACATATACTTAAATGTTGATTTAAAAGTTATCTGTAAGAATTTTTAGCTTACATGTAGTTACTGCGTTATCTTTTGAGAAAGCATACGTACACAGGCGTGTGTCTGTATGATTGTCTGTGCATTTTTTCCTTTATGAAAACTTTATTACTAATAACTTCAAGCTATAATTACTGTTTTATTTTAATAAAAGAGGTTATCTATAAAGCTAGATATACCTATCAATCACACATAATTTTTCTAGCAGGATATATTTAGCCTCAGTGTCATTAAAATGTAGCAATATCTATGAAGTATAAATTGCTAGCAAAGGAGTGAATCTATCTATGAATCTGTATCTGTAAATCCCATTATCTACAAAGTTTACTTTATAATGGAGTTCATGGCTATCACAAAACCTCCTTACCACCCTTCTCCCTTCCAGGTATACCTGCACTCCGATTCTGGATGGCACTCCATCAAAAGTGTGACTTTGGGTTTTGCAGCTTTGCTGACTGGCATGAACTCACTCCAGCGTGAGATCACCGCAGCGAAACACCACCTAATTGGGAGCGTCACTGCAGCAGGGAGAGCCGACGGGCTGAGTCTTGCCCGGTGCAAGGTAAGCAGCTCCCAGGCCTGCCACTTGCCGCAACAGCCAAATCCTGCCAGGCTAGAAACATGCTCTATTCTTCCTCTTCTGACAGGTTCGTCACAGGGATATTGACTGCTTGCTCAGCTGCTTCGCTAATGCATACACATGAGTTCGCAGGCTTGCAGCGTGGCTGTGCCAGAAAGGGGAGCGTGGTGCACTGGACTCCCTGCTGCACATAAATCAGCCCAGCCCTGTAACTGCATCGGCAGAGGGCTGTGCCCCAACCCGTCAGCCTTTTCCTCCACCGCTGCAGGTAGCAGTGAGACTGAAACTGGAAAGAAGACAAGTGCCATTATCTCACTTTCAGTAATACCTTCCTTCATATTATTGCCAAAAAAGGAAAAAGTCTTTCCCAGTCTTTCAGTTCTTTAATTTTATGACATGAATGTTTTTTGCCCACAGGTATTTTGTGTTACATGATATGGTTTGCCAAAATATTATTTTCTATATATATCCATCTTATTTTAAAATCCTTTCGCATGCAAACGGAAAAATTAAGCTGATTGCTTGCAGTCCACAGAGTCTGAACTGAAAAATCTATGTCTCTGGATTTCTAGGTATATGCTATTTACCAGCTTAGCCTCTGTATAAATTCGATTGACCCTCCTGAGGCAGTTTGGCTGCTGAAGAGATAACAAGAAATCATTAATATTTTTATAATCTGCAAAATTTTAAAGTATTTAAGAACATGCTGTCATGGCAATAACTGCTCATGTGATAGCAGCTCCTAAAAATACTCCTGGATTCATTATATGATTAGCATATACGTGATTCCCAAAAGAACCATTTCATAGAGTAGTACTTTTGAGGGCCTACTGCCAGTGCATTAACGTTTTTGATGCTATAAAATCACTGGAAGAAAGTCTCTGTTATGAATAGAGACACTTCCTTTGTAGTGAAGGGGAATCTAACTGATTTACATGATCAAAACCTTTTTGGCCCCTTGGAAAATCTGGTACCTCATAAGACGATGTAGTATGGGCAGTTGCCCCCACATTGTAGTTTTTTATCAACAGCAGTAAATTTTCATCTATTTCTATTAACAATGTCTTTAAAATGAGGTCAGACTTATGGTTTCCAAAACAGTAGATTCAGCATTTAACTCACAATAGCACTTACTTGTAATATTCAGGGAATTCTGCTGCTTTATTGACATGCAGGATAAAGAAAAAATTTGAGAGCTCATTTAAAAATTGGCTTCCAAAGGCATATTCTGATGTTCACCTGGAACAGCATGATATAATTTAAATGCGATTTTTATACACAAAAATAGAGTTTCAAAGCAAGGAATATAACTCCATAATAAATCATCATGAGTGCTTCACTTGAGCATTGTGTCAGTAGCTTAGTTATGTTCTTTGGCCTGACAGATGTGGAATAGTGTGTAACATTAAGACACCATTGCAGCGTAAGCTTACTCAGCACTTTTCTGGTGACAAACTGCATTAACGGTAGAGTTGTTGCAAAGTATCCTGAGACAAATGCATATTAATAAGAATTACCAAGTCTTGCTGGTTCATGGTGACTTTCATTTTCATTTCATAAAAGGGCAGTGATTAATGAAACCTCTGTATGTGGGATATGATCAGGGAAGAGAAGCCCAGCTTTCCAAATACAAGCAAGATCTGTCCATGCAAGACATCAGGGCTGAGCTGTCACTCACCAGCCAGAGAGCGAGGAGTGAGGGATGAAAAAGGAGTGGCTCATCTGTTGGAAACAAATTGCAGGAAATCACTGCTCCAGGACTGGATCTGTCACCTACATGATGTATAAGCCTTCAGAGGCAGAGGCAGATGTCTCCTGAAGATATCTACAAACCCTATTCTAAATTAGTTTTATAGTAGAAAAGCCACAATGATTCAGCTTTTCAGGACTGCCTAATCACAATCCACCCATGTGATATCCCTTGGACAAGATCCTCAGCCTGCTTCGTTCATCCTGGGTAAATGCGTTGGAGCAGAAAAGGTCCTACCAGCCGCATACCTGCTTATGTGAAGATTGCTATAAGACAACTATGGTGACCATGCAAGGTCTATAGGAGGAGGTAGTACAGGAATAATGGAGGCAGAGCCACAGAACACAGCCACTAACACTTGTACTCTGCTGCAAGACTTAGCTCTTCCTGAATTTCAAAGGGTCCTCATTTGACTTCTGAACTTAAAGCATTCATCTTTTCCAGGCATCTGGAGAGGCAGAGCAGAGATTTTTACCACGTGCTTCATTAGGAAGACTTATCCTTCAAGAGATGTGTTTCATCAAACCACCACAGTACTTAGCACCTTTCCCTCAGTGGCTGTTCCTGTTTTGCAAGCCTCTGTGGCTTCCAAGCTGTTCTGCCAGTGATCAAGTAAGATGGAAAATGCAGAAAAAAAATCCCACTCTTCAGGGTATGCCTTCTTTGGCAAAGGCAGCACAAGCTTTCTCATACAAGCTTTGTCCCTAAGGGGAAGAGAAGGACAGACTCATTTTTTCTACAGCTAAATAAGGTTTCCAGGAGCTCCAGCTATGCTGAGAGAGAACAAACTATGCTGACAAGCAACTAGTCTTCAAGACTTCATGCATTTTCTGAAGAGGCCGTAAAAGAAATACGTGACTTAGAGAAACGTATATATGTGTGAAATTTCTTCACCCTTTGTAGCCCATGCTTCTTTGGGGCTTTAGACAACCATACCTAAATGGCTCTGTCTTTCAGGCGGTTGCTCCCCAGGTTTGCAGGGTTTCACCTACACGAGTACACTGAAGGAGGCTTCTCTGTAATCTCTTTCTTGCCCCCTTAAGCACTCTGTGCTGGCCTGAAGTTAAGAAATATAGAATATAACCCAAGTAATCCAAATGCTGCATCCATCAGCATTTACTCTGATTTTCCTTTCATAAACAAATACAAATCAGATAACACACCAGAAAAGAAATAATATCTGAGCAATTATTTTAAAATACTTTTCACATCTTCTAAGCACAAATACAATTATTAATAGCAATTTTTGGCAAATAATTACCTAAGCTAATAATAACTTTGTCCAGCTGTTCTACCAAAAAGTCATGTGTTCTCCTCTATCACTGTAAGATGTACATGAAAACTTAAAACTGCATCAAATAAACAGCTCTATGAAAAGTAAAATACTGGCAGATCTCTTGAAATGTGCTTGTGTATGATGGATAATCACTAAAAATATACTGATATGGAAAAACATCTACCCATAGATTTGTAATACAGATGGCATCTTAAATTAGGTAATCTATATTTTCAAGAGGTTCTATATAAAATAAGAAATGCAGATCACAACATTTGATTATATTTATATTCTGCAAGTACTTGAGGAACACGCAGAAGAAAAATCTATCACCGAGAGTGTTTTAATAAAGCTGATTATTTATACAGCTGTTTGAAAAGATGTGTTACACTGCTTATCTGAAATGTCACATTCACATTCTCACTAATATCACAACACAGCTAAGGCTTTTTCAAGTATGAATTTGAATGACAACAGTGACATCGAGTGGTCATCGTTGTTAATTACTGCTGTGTCTTGCCATGAAACCCCTGCTATAATGGTAATGCCAATGTGTAGACTTCAAATAGCATACAGTGGTAAACCAACTAGCACTGCTTGTACAGCACCTACAAAGGTGAATTCATTACAAATTGTCAACGTGCAGTTTAAATTCACAGTCAAGCATTTTAAACATAACCCTGTGTACAACGTAGCAGAGCCCATAATGTACTGACAAAAGCGCAAGCAGAGTATGAAGGCAGAGCATCTGCCACAGGATGGGCTGCACCCTTAAAAGGTTGGCATCAAAAGCCTGAAGAACATGGCCTGAACCATACAAGCATTCATGCATGTGCATTACATCAGGTGTGTGACCAGCACCAAATTCTGTGGCTCATTTCTGCCTCCAGAAGTGCTTCCCCACCATCTGGTGCGTGCTCTGGCCCCACTCAGCCTCTATGCTGATGGGAGACGGAGACCCACTCATGCCCATGTGCCCCTGAATACTTTATACCTGTGCAAAACAATTTGTGTGTGCAGGTTGGATGGGTGCTAGAGCACATCCTCCAAACGGTCCCTTTCCTTGGATCATCAGAGAACCAGCACACCAGCGAGTGATCCCATGCCTCAGAACCCAACCTTGGTGCAGCAGATTAAGTCACCGAGACTAGTTGCATAATTAAAGTTAATCATGCGCATAAGCGCTCAGCTGGCTGGAGCCATATGCCTGAGGTCGAGATGCTGAGAGGGTTTCACTGGACAGCAGGAGGGCAAAGATCTCAGTAGTCAGGGACACAATGAATGCTCATGTGGTTATTTTTGGTGCTTATTGAATCCCCATTATGTCCCTAATCTTTCCTCGCCCCCTTCCCAATGCTCACGGCCACAGTGTGACAGAACGTCTACTAAAATTCCCCATCTTTTTCAGTAACAGTTCTCTGTTACTTCTTTCAAATAGTTTGTTTCATTTCTACATTTCAAAGCACTATGTCCTCCTTATTGCCCTTGCTGCTTACATGTTAAGGCTGTAGCCTTAGCTGTGAGGGCAATCACCTTCTGGCAGTGCCAACCTGTTAGAAATCTGTGGAGCTTTTCAGAGGTTTGGGTGCACACATGTAGCTCTCATTCAGAGCACGTCTCAGATAATAATACATCCTCTGCTCAAACATACTTCCATATCGTGCCCTGCATCTGCAGGACATGCTTTTAACAGAAGGCTCTCCTCGGCACGTAGAGGTACGTTGTGGGAACGTGCTAAGAGTCCAATGCAAAGACTTTGTTCTTCAGATTTCAAGGAGGGAATGGTATTCTGTCTGTATGATGTGCAACAGCTTCTGCACATGGTGTGTATAATTTGAAGAACAATGCAGAAAAGAAATTTCTTTTTATACAGTCATAATAACAGCCCATGTGGATAAGCAAGTCCTTTCTCAAAGACACACGATGTGCACAAAATGTCCCGTTTCATTTGTTTGTTGTTTTCTCGTTCTGATGTCCCCAGGTCATTGTTAACTGATGTGCTACATTGGAAAGAAACAATTTCCATAGTATTTCTGTAAGAACACTAATTGAGAGCACTACACTAATGGATATTTCCAATGGGATTTAAGCAGATGAAAAACACTGGTGGGTTTTGGTATGTACAAAGCAGGCCAAGGTATCAGATGTCCTTCTGCAACTGAGATAGTTCTTGCACGGACCTGTAACAGTGCCCTCCGTGAAGCACCCCAGGGGACTGACAGAGATAACCAGCACAGGAGAGAGGGAAGATGGCTCTCAAGGTCCCGAAGGATGTACAAGCTTGCCTTTTGTGGTGGGTTGACCTTGGCTGGACGCCAGGTGCCCACCAAAGCCGCTCTATCACTCCCCCTCCTCAGCTGGACAGGGGAGAGAAAACATGACGAAAGGCTCACGGGTTGAGGTAAGGACAAGGGAGATCACTCAGTAATTACTGTCACGGGAAAACCAGACTCGACTTCAGGAAATTAATTTAATTTATTAACAATAAAATCAGAGTAGGATAATGAGAAATAAAAATAAAACTTAAAACACCTTTCCCCCTACCCCTCCCTTCTTCCTGGGCTCAACTTCACTTCTGATTTTCTCTACCTCCCCCACCCCAGCAGCACAGGGGACGGGGAATGGGGGTTGCATCACACGTTGTCTCTGCTGCTTCTTCCTCCTCAGGGGGAGGACTCCTCACACTCTTCCCCTGCTCCAGCGTGGGTCCCTCCCACGGGGTGCAGTCCTTCAGGAACAGACTGCTGCAGTGTGGGTCCCCCACAGGGTCACAAGTCCTGCCAGCAAACCTGCTCCAGTGTGGGCTCCTCTCTCCATGGGTCCACAGGTCCTGCCAGGAGCCTGCTCCAGCACAGGCTTCCCACAGGGTCACAGCCTCCTTCAGATGCATCCACCTGCTCCAGCGTGGGGTCCTCCACGGGCTGCAGTCTGCATACCTGCTCCACTGTAGACCTCCATGGCGGTCAACCTGCCTCACCACGGTCTTCACCATGGGCTGCAGGAGTATCTCTGTTCCAGCACCTGGAGCACCTCCTCCCCTTCCTTTTTCACTGACCTTGGTGTCTGCAGAGTTGTTTCTCTCACATATTCTCACTGCTCTCCTCCGGCTGCTGTTGAGCAGCAGTTTTTACCCTTTCTTGTATATGTTATCCCAGAGGCACTACCACTATAGCTGATGGGCTCAGCCTTGGCCAGCGACAAGTCTGTTTTGGAGCCGGCTGGCACTGACTCTATCGGACATGGGGGAAGCTTCTGGCATCCTCTCACAGAAGCCACTACTGCAGCCCCCCTGCTACCAAAACCTTGCCACACTGCAGTTTGTATTAAGCACACTATAGTTATAGTAGTTATTAAGTGGCAAGCTTCTGTGCAGGTCATGGAGTTTCGCTGGCTGCATTGCTTATGTAGGTCATGTGGATGCTTACATGCCCAAAAGCCACGCCACTAAAGAATATCGAAACAATGAACAGGTAGGCAAAATTGAAGTAGCTCAGGTGGACATGGACTGGGAGTGTAAGGGTGAGCTATTTGTAGCTCAATGGGCCCACAAAACATCAGGACATATAGGGAGAGATGCAACATACAGTTGGGCTTGTGATCAAGGGGTGGACCTGACCATGGAGGCCATCACACAGGTCACTCACGAATGTGAAACGTGCTGCAATCAAGTGAGCCACACAAGTAAAGTCTCCCTGGAATAGAGAGTGGTGGCTGGGTTTTCCATATGGTGAGGCCTGGCAAATTGACTGTATTGGACTACGGCCATGAATATGCTAGGGCAAGTGCTTGCTACTCACCATGGTGGAAGCAACTACGGGTTGGCTAGAAACATACCCTGTAAACCATACCACTGCCTGAAACACCATCTTAGGTGTTGCCTTGAAAGGCAAATTTTGTGGCAACATGATACCCCAGAAAGAACTGAATCAGACAATTGGGACTCATTTCCGAAATAACCTCATAAAATCTTGAGCCAAGAAACACAGCATTGAGTGGGTGTATCACATCCCCTATCACCCACAAGCCTCTGGAAAGACTGAGAGATATAATGGACTGCTAAAGACTATGTTGAGAGCCTTGAGCAATGGGGCATGGAAGCACTGGGATATAAATTTAGCAGAAGCCACTTGGTTAACACCAGAGGATCTGCTAACAGTCCTGGTCCTGCCCAAACAAAACCCATACATATGGTGGGAGGTGATAAGGTCCCTGTAGTACACACAGGAAAGTGGCTGGGGAAGGAGGCGTGGATTGCTCCTCCCTTGGGAAAAGGCAAACCCATTCACGTGATTGTCTTCACTTAAGGACCTGGGTGTAGTTGGTGGATAATGGGGAAGGATGGGGACACCTTCATCCTTGTGTCTTATTGGGGAAAGAGAATCTGTGATGTGAGTTGTATGCTGTAGGAAGTAATGTAGAAGGAACAACATGAACCAAAGAAGAGTGAGCTTCACAAGGAACTGGCTGATTGCAACAATGACCCAAATCAAGCCGGTGTTGGCACCCAACACTCGAACAAGATGCTCCTGTCCTGAGCACCCATCTTGACAGGTGGGGCCCACGTCATAGCCTGTTCTTATAAACATTTGGAGGAGTGGATGAATCCCATGGAATGGGGGAATAATATCTGTCTGTTAAGGGACAGGGGATAGTAGTTAATAAGAATGTATAAATCTGTATATTAGGTACAAAGATGGTTTAAGTATGTAATATAAGCTGTGTTGGTAAGAAGGGATTTCAGTAAAGAGAATTAGATACAAAATGATGGTTAGAAGATTTATAAATGTATTAAATTATGTGGGACCTAAGCATGACGCAAATGGTATGGGATAAGGGCTGGAGATTGTATCAGGTCTGGCTGGGATGGAGTTATCTTTCGCCATAGCAGCCCTCATAGTGCTGTGCTTTGTATTTGTAGCTAGAAAGGTGTTGATGACACACCAGTGTTTTGTCTACTGCTGAGCAGTCCTCCCACAGCATCAAAGCTGTCTCTCCAAATTCCCCCTGCCCAAAAGGCCAGCAGGCTGGGAGTGGGCAAGAGGTTGGGAGGGGACATAGCCAGAACAGCTGACCCAACCTGACCAAAGAGATATTCCATACCAAATGATGTCGTGCTCAGCAATAAAAGCTAAGAGAAAGGAGGAGGGGAGGGGGCACTCGTCATTAAGGCCTTCTGGAGAAACCACTACACGTACTGAGGCCCTACGTCCCAGGCAGTGGCTGGACATCACCTGCTGATGGGAAGTAGAGAATAAATCTTTTTGTTTTCCTTTGCTTCCATGCACAGCCTTTGCTTTTTCTTCATTAAACTGCCTTTATCTCGACCCATGAGTTCTTTTTCATCTTATTTTCTTCCCCCCTGTCCTGCTGAGGAGGGGAGTGATAGAGCGGCTGGGTGGGCACCTGGCAGCATGCCAAGGTCAACCCACCACACCTTTTCACAGAGCAAGACCACAAAGTCAGCTCTTCCCTGTAAGAAGATTCCTCCAAGGTACTTCTGAAAGGGCCTAGTCCAAGTACAGCCCAATTTATTTATTTTTCTATAAGTGCCTCTCTACGTGCCCTGGCCATTTCCATCAATAAAACAATAAATCATCTGGATTATTTGTGCTTTGCATGACACCAAAACAGGGCTGCTGCAAAGCTTAGAAGCAAGCATCTACTCAATAACAGAATAAAAATAAAATCTCAACTAGTGCTCAAAAAATGTAGAATGACCACGTTTTTCAAAGAAGTGTGGGACACTTGGACACCTGAAGAGGCTGATAAGTCTTTTTTAATGGTCAGGCAGACACAGCTCAAAAAACAGTGACTTATAGAAGAGCAATGTATGATGACACTCATTCAAAAGCACAGAAGCCTTCAGTGAGTTTAACACCTTTCATAAGCCAACCTGTAGCTACTGTCTTATTTCTGCAAGTCTGAGTCAATGGTCTTATTAAAAAAAATTAGCCAGTTAACAATGCTTAATAAATGAATAATCAGAACTCTGATTTTTTAACTATCAGTTTTATAAAACCCACAAAATCTTACCTGTCCTTGTCATTACTTTCTCCCTCTTTCCCACTTATTCCTTGTACTCTTCAATTATCTTTGATCAGTTTTGACGCTATTTAAGAAAACAGAATCTATCTTTTGTTTTCTTTGTATTACTTTAAGTACAAATATTTCTAATCCAAGTTTAAACCTTTGAGTCCTAAAGAAATAATAAATAATAAAATTTAATGAGTATTTTCCTACAAGAACTTTGAACCCTTCCAGACTTACAGACACAGGTTAGATTCAAATTTCCAATCTCAACTTGTCTCAGAAGTTCTCACTGATGGAAAACTGAAACGGGAGTAACTTCCCATTTTGTCACCCAGGAAAGGTGCAACAGCAAAACAAACTTCTTAATTTTTTAAAAGCACAATATTTTCTGATTTGAAAAGATAACTATTTTTCAGATAGTGAAAATCTTCTAAAATCATATCATCTTGATAGATTTGCCAGAACTAACTTCTTATGAGAACAGTTCCTGGAATGTCAGTGCCACTGACTAAATCGCAGTTGTTTTCTTGGCCAGCATCTACAATATTTTTATTGATACTTCTGTGCTGGGGATGAAAATAATTCGCATCCTGCATATTTCCTCTGGTATTTCATCTTTATTTTGACTATATGTACAGCACAATTATGACAACATAAATACTGTCAGTTTGAAGTTCGTGTTCTAAACTAATTTGTATTTGGTGCTCTTAAAACTTATTCTTTATAAAACTTTTGAAAATTTGGTTTTGATAAATTTGCTGAGATATGGATCTATACCAGAGATTTTCATTTACTGGAATTTTACACAGAAACATGTTTCCAGTTTACCAAATCAGACAAAATTTCTCTTTTTCATTGAAGACCACAAGGTGGCGTGTGAAACATACAATAAACATACTTGAAAGAATACAGTAGAAAACTAGTACGCAGTTCTACCGGATGACCATTACCTGAAAATTCAAACAGTTTTAAGAAGCAGTCTAAATTTTTTGTGGGGTTTTGCTTTTTTCAGTCCAAGCTCCACATTGGAAAAGGAATAAGGCGCACAAGCCTTTTATTAACAAGGAAGGACTATTCTTTCTAATATAAAAGTACATGAGGGCATTCTAACACAGACACTGAGTCTTGTTACCTACAGAGGTAAAATACAGAGCAATCAGTGTAAACTTCAGAATATTTCTTCCATGATTTCCACTCAACAGGCATAAGAACCAGACAGACCATCGTGTATGCAGCTGTAGTGTGCTAAATCTTCATTTTAATGAAAAAATCCTTAAGAGTTGTTGTTAAACATTGAACTATATTTTAAAATGCAGAAATATGGCATCTGGTACTGTTGTGCTACACCATGGAAGCTCTTAGCCTGTTCACACTGATGTCTGTTTGAGTACAATGGAAAATTTTTCATTTATCTCGCACACTTCTGAATTCAATGGGTGCAGCAGATGTCTTTGGGCACAGCAGTGCATAAAGGACACTAAAGCTGTGAGGGTGTTAACTGTTAGGAGCTAGTTGTTGGGGTGTCTTCTTTTCATATGCTTTATCCAAGATGATAACATCACATTTTCCCCATTGCCAATAAAGAGCGTATCATGTTGACGTGTCTAGTTTTCTGAACTGCACTCCAGGGAAACACCTTCATTCTGCATATCACTTCAAATGCATTCCCAAACCCAAAAAATGTCTTTCTGCCCCATCCCAACTACCATCTCAGCCTGTCTGTGCTATTTTCCCCTGTATGGTGGTGAGCTGTGGTAACTCCAGGCCTGTTATATCTTTACAGGCATTTAATGTATTGGCCAAGTGTCAATAAACTGATGGAAGACCCCCACAGAAGAGGTCTGTGTGCTCCAACCTAGAGACTTGGGAAAGGGTCATGCTAATACCTATAGGCATTCAGACAATTTGAACCTGTAGGAGTGGTGTTTGGTACCCTGTGCATCTGGGCTGGTAAATGGGGTCCTCATTTAATATCAGTTTTACATATATATTGTTCATGAAAATATTCCACTTTCTGTTTTGGTTTTTTTTTTAAGATCTTTTTCGGGAATTTACCCTCTCCCAAACTGTTACATTTGCGCTGAAAATATGCCTTACGTTATTCCCAGATGACACATGCTAATTACGTATACAAACAGGAAGAGAGGGCCATGTGGTTATGCCTGAAAACCAAGGAAATGATTAACAGGGTTGATTCATTTTGGCTTACTATAAATTCCTCAAGACATAAGTACTGTTGCTAAAAGCCATAGACCTTCAGCAGAATACTCATCAGGAATTACCTGCTCCTAAATGAACAAGAATTAATTGCCCTTACTAACAAAACGACTAAGGCTTGGATTAATAGTGAATAGGGTTGAACGTTGTAGTCAACACACACCAGGGAGGCTTTATTTCTCTCTTTAAAAAAAAAAAAAAAAAAAAAAAAAAGAAAAAAGAAGTGTTGCCATAACCATTAGTTTTATACAAGAAAAATAACATTTCATTAAACGAAAGAATATCTGTAGGAGATGGTTCAGAATCACAGAATTTGGTCAAGATTTGACCTTGCTCAAGCCTAAAGGGTTTCAAACCTGGAGTTGGAAACTGGGGCTGTTGCTTCTATTGAGAATTCAGTCTTGTACTGTACTAAGTATGCTCAGTTCCTACAAGTCTGAGCTCCTCATTTCACTTACAGATAGGCTGCATCTTAATTTGATTTCAAGGCACATAGGTGTTGTCAAATAAACACGCTGATTTTTTTACCCTTATTGAAGTGCCAACCCAAAACACAAAAAAACCAAATGCAAATGTTTAACATTTCCAGCCCCCACTTGACCACCTGGTTCTATACATCCATTTGATTACCTAGACCTCTCCTTGCAGTCTTGTAGTAAAGTAATGAATGTTATCCTTTATGACTCTGTCATGACTGACAGCTTGACAGCTATTTGGGGAGAATTGTAGCTATTCAAGGTACAGGACAGAGCTCCAACAGATTATGTGCTTCTGGAAACTGTAATTACAGACCTGGAAGATTTTTGACACTCTAGGCTGTGCTTTGCATCAAATCTGCCACACTTGTATAACAGTTTAAATTTAAAAAGAGAAAAAAAGGGGACAAACATAAATTTTGCTCTAATGCACTGCTGAAAGTAAATTTTTCAGCTTGCTCTTAGCTGAAATAATTTTGTGGGAAACACCAAGAACACCATCATTTTAGCCTGAAAATAAAAATAAAGGTTAAAATCTAGAAGCCGGGGGAAGGGGGAAGCTGCAGCATTTGAGGAAATACCCCAGCCTAAAAAATGAACATAGCCTGATCCTGAACATAGCAGACCACTGAATACCTTATACTACCTGTGCTAGTAAATTCAGAGGTGTCAGGGAATGCTCCGAGGCACTGGTACTCAATCTTCTGCCAGAAGATTGTTCTGTCAGAAGTCTATTAGAATAATCCCTTTTGGCTCATGAGAAATACCACTCTCCTAAACAATCCCCATGCTTCAGGAGTTACAGCCAGGAACTATTCTTAACAGCCGTTTCTGATGCAGATTCTCTGTTTTGGATGGATGACAGGCATCCCATGCTAGCTGGCCTTGTTGCTAAGAAATGGCCCAGCGCATGTTTTATTTATTAGCATGGATTCAGCACCAAGAGACCTGGGCTCCATGTGGCCCCAGGGAAACCAAGAGAGCACATGTTGAGAAAGGTACAGAAAAGTACCACGGTGTTATTGTGTCCAAGCAGAATCCATCAAAATCTCTCCCTCCTTCCCTTCCTCCTTCTCTACCAAGCCTTTGCCTCTGCATTACTTCCGCACAGAAAGTTTCACTGGGTTCATGCAAAGCAAGTGGCTAGGAAGAGTACTGGCATCATAAAATTGCCCGTTTCCCACAAGCAAGAGGAGAAAAGAGGAAGCTCAGTGAAAACAGCAAATAAACATTGAAATGATTCAAGTGTGGGGCGGCTTTGTTAAACTGCTAGTGCTGGAAGAAAATACCATTTATCTTCAAGAGAGCAGCAGAGTTTATCCTGACATCATACTTATGACGTCATCACCACATGGGCACCACCACCGCTGTAGCACAAGATGGTAATAAAAACCCAGGTGACTCAGAAGTCTTGTACTCCCAAGCGCTCCCTCCCTCCCTCCAAACTGCTAGAAAAGCTCCTAGCAGCTCTGCCCCTTGATTCAGTCAGCTGGGTAGTGTCCACATGTTGCAATAACTGGATACAAGTACTTTCATGCAGATCTCTTAATGCAAAATTGTGTATACAGTCATCTAAAACAATAGGTAATAATTTCCAAAAGAATTCAGATGTTCAGGAACGGCCCAGCTAGTGCGTGGCACACACTAACAAGAAGGGGTTGGTTAAGGCTGGTAGGAGACGACACACGGGCGACTGCAAAGGGTGGTGGTTTCCACGGTGCTCCTCTGCTGTAGCCTTCATTACCAATAGATCTGAGCAAGTGTATCATTACATTGCCAGGGTGGCAGCAGGCAAAACAGGATCTCAGCCAGAATCTAAACACCTGACTTCATTGTTTTCAGAAAATATCAGGACTGGAAACAATTTCTCACTGGTAAGAACAAGCACAATTGAAGAGGTTACTACCAAACTCCTTCATTTCTGGTATGTAGATAGTACAAAGTACTCCTTTTAAAAAAACTATTATAAACCAAATATCCCTTCTCTCTTCATTTAAAACCTTGGAAAACCCACAAAAAAAGCAAGGACAAAGGCATTGTGATTACTGAATGAAAACTCATTTTCTAAAACAGGGTCCTTTATACAACTCTAAATATACAAATAAAATTCAGGGACTATCAAGAGTTAAGAGAAAAATGATGTCTTTTCCCCAAATGTTTCAGAATATTTAATATGTAACAGGCTCTGTCATGTTTAAGTCCAACAGAAATAATATAGTAAAGTTGTATGAGAGGTATAACGGCTAAATACGTAAGTCCATGTTCTGACTATTGCCATGCTTTTATATTACTTCACATGATCATGTAAATAGTTTTATCTAAGTGATACAGATTAGTGTATTTAAGATTAGCATTTTCCTGTCCTCAGGTTAGTCATATCCAGTAAATCTTGATAACGGATATTAAATGTTATATGTTCACAGGAAATTATATTAGTGACCTGAACAAATGTTCAATTATCTTTACAAGATATAACCACTTTATTCAATTTTAAACACTTACTATTTGCTTTTTTACTACCTTGCTAAAAATATGGCAGCTTGCTATACAATCCTCCCCAGCTTTTGTGGGCAAGATAATAACTCCATTTTGCTGGGCCTGTCATTTTAAATCCCGCCATAAAAATGATCCTACTTGCCAAATACCTGTAAATATCACCAAAAAGAAGAAGAGAAAAAAAAGAGTAGTCTAAAAAAACAAGGAAGGGCCCTGACAAACCCAAAGTAAGGCTGTATTTATGAGGTAGGACAGATGGTGACCATCACAGCCCTGGTGCCACTGTTTGGTGGGAGCTATCGGTAGCTGTCCTCTCTGAATACTGCATCACCATACGGGAAGCACAGCACAAGATGAGGCAACCGAGGAGAGAGAATATGATGCCCAGGTAGATCTCCTCCCAGCTCTTTTCCAGATAGGTCACAGCTAGGCGACACATCCAGACTGAGGTCCATCCTTGATCCCAACACAGAGACATAGCTTAAGTGTTTGATATAGTCCATTGGTTTTGATACTCTTCCAGCTATTGAGATCAGAGAAGATCATTCAATTGTCATCGCTGATTTTCAGTGTAATTCCAGCTGCTCCATTAAACCCAGATATATTTATAAAACCAATGACCAAAAAGGCCAGACCTAAGGCACATAGGCAGTATAAATTACACTTTCACAGCTGGGAACAAACCAGAAAGTTATTCTTTCTAAAAAGTGGCATACAAGGAGAAACTGCACTGAAAGGAAAGTATCTGAAACCACAACAAATTGAACCCAATTTATTTAGGGAGAAAATTACCCCTCTTCGGCTAGGATTAAATCAATTTTTAAAACTGCATCATGAAACCATAGCTTCTTTAAATCTGAACATCTTGCCTCATCAACAAAGAGATCTGTACAACTTTCTGTGCTGTTGTAGAAACACGGTCAATCTGGTGAATTTTAAAAACAGCACAACTGGATTTGGTGTTTAATGTCCATAAAAATGAAGGCACTAAAATTCTTCTGGATGCAGGGACAAGGCTACAAAAAATTACTTCAGAAAAATGAGTCTTTCTATTAGTGAAGACATGCATGTGGTGTGCATGTTTATACACATATATATGAATATGAAGGGGTGCATCCATATCTATGCACTGGAGGCCTGTCTCTCAGATAGCACCGAGTTCCACAGATACACACTTCCCAGACAAAAAAAAAGCACCTTTCCATATTTTGTACCCCCTTCTCAACGTCTGTGTGAATACCTGTTTATAGCAGAAATCTAAAAGCTCTTTCCAGCCTATGCTGCCCACAGGGAAGAATGTCAGACAGCAAATACCACCTCAGTATGGAAAATGTATTTAATTTTAGTTGTTATTTTAGTTGATCTTTTATACAGAGATACAAGGCATGAAAAGCATTTTACAAGTCCGTAGCATCAAGTAGTGAACATACACAGTAGCTGGACTGCTGGATTTTGCAAACTGCAATCTAAGCTCATCAACACAGCTGTCACGTTTTCAAAACCAATTTCGCCAAATACTTCTTAAATTCAAGAAAGATAATTACATTCATTACAACTACCAGATATTCTACCAGTTGTTTTTATTAGTATACTATGCATCTTCTCTATTGTCAACTGCACATTTTCAAATTACATTTTAACAGGTCTGTGCTTTGCTAAAGGCCTCTGCAATAACAAGCAAAGCTGTTCTGATGTGGTCTGACAGCCACTGCCAGGAACAGGAAGAAAACACAAAACTAATTTTTCTCCTGGTTCTATGCTCAGGCCCTGGGACCTAGATTCTGACTTTCTGGTTGTCATGGTTTAACCCCAGATGGCAACTAAGCCCCACACAGCCACTCGCTCACTCCCCTCTGCTGGGATGGGGGAGAGAATCAGAAGAGTAAAAGTGAGAAAACTCGTGGGTTGGGATAAAGACAGTTTCATAGGTAAAGCAAAAGCTGCACACGCAAACAAAGGCAAAACAAGGAATTCGTTCACTCCTTCCCATGGGCAGGCAGGTGTTCAGCCATCTCCAGGAAAGCAGGGCTCCATCACGCATTAACGGTGACTTGGGAAGACAAATGCCATCACTCTGAACGTCCCCCCCTTCCTTCTTCTTCCCCAGCTTTATATGCTGAGCATGACGCCATATGGTCTGGAATAGCCCTTTGGCCAGTTGGGGTCAGCTGTCCCAGCTGTGTCCCCTCCCAACTTCCTGTGCACCCCCAGCCTACTCGCTGGTGGGGTGGGGTGAGAAGCAGAAAAGGCCTTGACTCTGCGTAAGCACTGCTCAGCAGGAACTAAAACATCCCTGTGTTATCAACAGTTTCCAGCAGAAATCCAAAACATAGCCCCATACTAGCTACTATGAAGAAAATTAACTTTATTCCAACCAAAACCAACACACACTGGTCCATTTTCTTTCTTTATCCCAGGATTATTCAGCTAGAAATAATCAAGTTAATTTATCCAGAAAGTCTATTGGGTTGCTGCTTTAGAACTTCCTACAGATTTAACTCTTCAACGTGATTCCAGAAAACTGGGGTGGAAAATGCCAGTGGCTTTGAGATACAGATATGCTCAGGTTTCTTCTAGGTGAGCATTGTATCCCACTAATGCCACCAGACAGGAACGACAAATTAGCACTGGCACAAGCAGCTTCGCTACACCTTGTCTCCATCACCCTTCTCTTAACAACCACACCTTTGGGAAGTCCATCACTTACTCTTCACTGATGAGGGAGCTGGACTTCCTCTGTGAGTGAAGTTTGAGATGTTACTATGGTTGCATAGACAGATAGATGGAGTTTTACAAGAAAATGCTTGTTTTCTCAATCTTCAGCATACTGAAAGCGTAAAAATGAATCAGTGTTCACCATTTAGTCACTGATTAGCCTTAAATCTGCCATTGATTTTTCCTGCAGGTCACTTTGCACTTATTACAAAAGGGATCCTACTTGCATTCAGAGATACCAAAGGGATTTTAAGTAAAAATCAGTAACACTGAGAACAATAGATTTTTTCACATGTGATGAACTGCTGAAACAAGTTACATCTTATACTGATTGAGAAACACACTTATGAAGGTATTTATCAAAATCTGTTAAAAGTGATTAAAAAGAAAATTAACTGCCCGTACTATGAGTGAGTGTAATACAAGTCTCTCAGATATGAGGCTGTGACCCAGTTTACAGTTGGAAAGCCAACAGGTATTGTTACATGGCTTTCCTGAATGCCATTACAGCATTGATTTAAAGCCAATTATACAGTTAATTATAAAACAGAACACCACATATAATACTTCAATTGATGTAACGTCATATTTGAGTTTTACAACGGTTAACAGTTTCAACACAATCTCAAAGGAGTATTTTAAACTTTAATTTGTGTTGCAATTACTTTGTATTTTAGCTGCCACATAACTTCAACAATGAAACCTTAAGCCAGCTGTGATGCCACTTATGTTATTTGAGAGAATGACTTTTAATATACTAATGGAAAAAAAGGGGGGTTTCCAGAAGCAGTAATGATTTACTCTAATTTTTCCCTCGGAAGTCCCTCTTTGTCTTGGGAACTCCAAGTCACCATTTATCTTCTTGGAACTTCTGTTTTGTTGTGCCAACAAAACATGCAGCTCACCGCAGCACTACAGCCACAGAACTCAGATCAAATGGAGCATTCCTCTTCCCCTTCCACCCTTACTAGCAAGCTTGCCTTCAAACTCTGACAAAATTCCTAAAGATCTGTAGAAAGCAGCAACTAACTAACTACTTATTCCTGTTACTCATCCTGTATTCCTTTACTGTGATGAAAATGTCAACACTGCTTCCACTCAGTTAGCAGAAACTGGCCCCGCGCTGCCTTAGCATGGTCCAAAACCCATTGACATCAGTGGAAATGGACGGGCTCTTTAGACAACATATAAGGTTCTAAGCCACAAAACCTCTCTACGTTTTATAACAAAATAATTTGTTAAATAAAAGACTATCATAATACTTTTGGCACTGTTACCGATCTGCCACCTTTTATAATCACAGTAATTTTCTTGTTTAAGTGAGGATACTTAAAATTTTAAAAATACATTAAATCAACACAACACATGGCAACAAGATGCGCAAATAACTTTTTGTACATGACACATGGCAACGATGCACAAATAACTTTTTGTACAGTATCTTAAAATTTTTAGTATAGCGGCAGTCATAATCTCTTAATAGGAGATACCGTGTATGTATTTACACAGTGGTTTTGTAGTACACGCTCACTGTGTATGTCCATTGCATACTATTTTCTTTAGGACACAAAATCTTTCTTACATATCAAAGCGGAAATAGGATGACAAATAGTACTACCGACACGGTAAATACAGAGAGGGATATGCATAAAGATACCCAAAACCTGCATGTTGCAAACGTTGCATCAAAATTACACTTCTGGGAAACCACCTAGTGTGTCTGAAGGACACAGGCTAAATGAAAACTGAAAACAGAGTAAGTCAGCACTTGCTTTATATGGCTGCTCAGTATGTTAGTAATGCTGCAGCAACTGGAGGATATAAATCGTCCAAGATATAAGAAAATTGGAAAAAAATAGCAAGGCTATCTAAAGTACTAGGGCTTAGGCAGAACTGAAAAATAATCGCCATGCTTTAAAACGCATGCTGTGAAATATCACACAGTATCATAGTCTGAAAACTTAGCTCCTTTCCCTCGTTCTCTGGTCCCTAGCCATTACTGGGAGAAAAGAGGAGAGGTGAAAAGCCACAGACGTTCAGCCCGAGATCCATACACGTGGAAAGGCGAGGGGATTTGCTCTATTTACGTCCACTTCATCCTGCAGAACCGTCACTCCTTGTGGAAAGCTACAGACTTCCAACTTTAAATTAAAGCATTTTGTTAGTTTATGAGAACTTGCCTTGGTGAACAGGCCTTGCCAAACCTTCCTGCGCAACCCTCACGTAGAGCTTCCACAAACACACCAGCCGACCAGGCAGCTCGCTCTGAGCGGGGGCAAGGGTGAACTTGCACTTTCTGGAAATTTCGAAATTACCGCCGCTATCCTGAAGCATCTTCCTAGGACAGGCACGGAGGAGACAAGCGAGTGCAAGAGCTAACTCTCCTCTCGCCTCACCTGCGCAATGGCTACACGCGCGGAAACGCACAGGCCACGGCCCCGGAGGGCGGCGGGCGGCGCTCCCGGCCGGGCTCGGCCCTGGCATCCCGCATCGTCTTTTGGGAACGGGAGTAACACACCCCCCCGCCCGCCTCCCGGACGGAAGGGGATGCTTCTCCCCTCTCCCCCACCTCCGGCCCGGGGGATGCCTCCCGGCACGACGCCCCGGCTCCCCCGAAGGAGGAGGCTGCTGCCCCGACACAGCTCTCCCGGGGGACCGCTGGGACCGGCACCGCGCTCCCCCGGCTCGCTGCCGGCTTCCTCCTCTCCACAAGACTCATCGCGGCGGCTCCGCCTTCCCCGACCCAGGAACCCGCGGGAGGCCGTTTTCCGCGGGGAAGGGAAGTCGCTCCTCCGCGGGGCTGAAGGAGGAGCGGGCTGCCGGCGGCCTGGAGAGGAGGCGGGCCCGGGAGGTGAGGGGAAGAGGCGGGCAAGGAGGGCGAGAGGAGCGGCGCTCTGGGCTCCGCTGCGCCCGGCGGAGAGACGGCGCGGCCGCCCCCGGCAGCGCGGACCCGTCCCCGGCGGCGGAGTGCGAGGATGAGCGGCGGGGACGGTGGAGGCCGGGCGGGCGCCATCAGCTACGCCCTCCCCTCCATCCCCTCCAACAAACTCCCGGACTTGCGGTTTATCAGCCGTGGCGCTTACGGTACCGTGTCCGCCGCCCGGCACGCTGACTGGAGGGTCCCGGTGGCCCTCAAATGCCTGCAGGGGCCGCTGCTAGACAGGTAAGGGGGGCGAGGAGGGGGACGGCCGGGACGGGGCATCGCGCAGGGGGGCGGCCCGGCCCGGCCCGGCCCGGCCCGGGGGGGTGATGGGGGCGGCGGGGCTGTCGGGTGAGGGGTCCCCCTCGGGGAAGGGCTGAGCTGAACCCGCCTTTCCCCGAAACCAGGAGGGGGGTCCTACGCTCCCGCTTTGCCCGGGACACTCCGTGAGTGCGTCCCGTCGGTGGGTTAAGCGGCCACGGGTGGTGGAGCCCGGGCTCTGCTGGGCGTGGGTCGAGCTGCCAGGGCGAATGTGCCGGCGTGGGTTTCTCTGGTTGGTGGATCAGAGTGGGTGCCTTGTTGGGCAGCGCTGCTTTACACCCAAGGGCAAAAGAGATCCCACGAAGACTGATTCAGCTTGAGCCATGAGAAAGCACGTACCAGCCCCGGAGCTTCCTCTCTTTCGGTCATTGGAAATGGCTGGTTTCAGTCTCGACATGCGAGACACTAAGCAGGTTGCCTTTCCTGAAGATGTTTTCTTCTGCAGTGCACACCTTGGTTCCTCCTCAAGGTGGGATTTGCACAGTTCAGCTTCTGTGTGGGTCTGCTGGTTGCCAGCCGTTTTACTGAATTATCAGTGGGATATTAAAATACAGTGATTACTATAGATTTGTTGTTTGCAGAGAGACACAGGGAGAATATAAGGAATATATTACTGTATCCGCTAGAGATTGCTTCTAGCTCCTAGAAGCAGCTTCTCTGAGACAATGCACAACTGATTTTTTTTTTTTTTGCCCCAGATCTCACAGTACTGAGAGAAGCTAATTTAAAATAATAGGCTTGTATGCCCCCACGTACAAGAGAGATTTTCCATTAGCTCTTCAACTTGTCGCAGTTATGTTCCCATTTTCCTGGGGCGCAAGTGACAGCATGTTTATTGCAGAAGCTGTCACTCCATGTAAGGGTGCAGCAGGTAATAAATTTTCATCCATCCCTGCCTCATTCGCTCTCTATAGTGCCAATTTTTTATCATATCAGTGCAAATTTGCCTCTTCTTAGGCTGTCTGAAGCCTGCCTTTTGTGTCTTACGTAGGCGTCTTTAACCTTTACTGCCTCAGGTTTCTTTGATCTAGTATTAGGCATTTAGGCAGAATAGCTTCACTCAAAATAACAAGGCTTCTAGTCTTGTGATCCAATATGCTAGAATATAAGATAAATTGTTTTAAGCTATCTCACCTCTTATTCCCCAGGTGTGTATACACAGGCTTTATCTCTGAAATCTTGCCAGAATGAAATGGAATCTCAGTTATGTTTTTAGACAGGAATATTGTGTTCTCTGATAAGTTTATTGTTGTTTTTTTTTTCTTTAGTTTAAATGTCTGCTTAAATCCCTGCTAATCAGAAATACAATGTTTATCCTCTGAGCTCAGTTGGGAGAAAACAACAAATATTATTTTTAGCCTTGAAAGAATTTAGATTAGTGTGACATCTAACCCGTGAAATTATGATGAAAAGGGCAACTGAGGTAATCAAAATAATTCAGCCACTGACCATATATCATGGAAAGCTCGGAAATGCTATCAGAAGATCGAAAGCTGTAAGAAATCTGTTATACCTGAGTCTCTGCAGCAAGGGATTTGTTGGTTGTATAATAGGCAACATAAAATGCGACAGTAGGGAAGAGGGAAGAAAAGGGAAGAGTTCATGGTGCAGTTAATTCCCCAAACAGGAAGCCTGCACTGTGTATCCCAGAACTTGGTGGTGTGTGACCAGCCAAACAGCAAAGCCAGTTTGGAAGCTACTGTGGGGCTTGTACTAATCTAGGCATTACTCAATGCCCTTCTGGTATGGAGCAGGCAAAGGTGAAGTGACTTACAGGCACAGGAACAGACCTCAATATGTTGCAACTCATTTCCCAGCTACAGCTGAATCCCATGCAGATGTGCCTCACAGTTTGGGAAAACCCCTAGCTTTCTCAAACCTAGCCTCTTCTGAAGAGAGAGAGGAAGAGAGGGAGTTGTGGGTTTTGTCCCATGCTTTTCTTGAAGGCTGCCTTTTTACTTTGATCATTTACTAGAGTTTCCTGTAATAGAAGCCTTTTTCCATCACATAGGTAAGGACCAACAATTGCTCTTAATTTCACATCCATCTAAATTTGAAGTTTTCCTGTCGTAAAAGCAGCAGGCTTTACTTCTCCAGGCTTCCTCTTTTCCCCATATACTCTGATGGCCTCTTCTTTGTGAGGGCTAGATCTACATCGATGGGTCCAGACTGACGTGACTGTGCATTGTGTGCCCTGAGCTTGCTGGATGCAAGCCGGCTCTCACCCGGGAGCTGTATAGCCACATTAACACGGCGCTGTGCTGGGCAAATCCTGATGGGCATAACCCTGGCTTGTACACAGCCGTGCCCCAGCACAGCTGTATTGCTTCTGAATCAGACTGGCTCACATCCAAAGGATCAGTCTTAGATGTGCTGTAAAAGTCCTGTATTTGGATATGCTAGTTGCGTACTTGTACCTGTACCAGTTTCCACTGATATAAAATCTAAATCTTTTTTTCTTAGAATTATCCTTCATGGTCCAAGTATCCTCACTGTCAACAAACCCATTTTTTTCAAGAACATTTGAGATATAAGGCATAGCAAAAAGTTTATCATTTTTAGGGATAGAAGCGTACTCATTCTTAAATAAAACTTGAGCTTCTCGAATCCACATGCCGCAAGGTCTCAATTTGTAAAGATGCATCAAATTAACATTTATGAGGAGATTTGATGTAACAGAGCATTCACACAACAAAATTCAGGTGTCCAAATATCATGAGGCTGGTCCCTTCCTGTTTCCTGTGCAACCAGGGAATGTTTTTTCCAGTGTGATTTAAAGCAGGGACCCAGTTTGAAGGAACAATTTATGTGAAAACAAAACATAGTTGGTCATTCCTTTTCCTTCAGAAACTTTAACCCATATTATTTTAGTGCATATCAGTGTTCACTAAATTTAAATGGTTGGAGAATTGCGAGTATTAAAATCTGCACTCCATAGGAGATTAATACTGGGCCTCTGAAAACCCAGGGTTTGAAGATAGGCAGTAAAATAGGACAAATGTAGTTGGTTATTACCATTATGGTTACAGAGGACGGTGAAAAGTTGGAGTTCTGACTGTATCCTTATTTACTGGAAACATGGATGAAAAGTGTAATGGAAATAGAGAGATTTGTGTGGTACCACAAAACTGGCGAAGCTATCTTGTATTTGCATTTGCGGATTCTCATTTGTCTTACAGTGTCTTGTTATCAAAACAGTGTAGTAGGAAACAAATGGTGAAAGGTGGTAGTACTGCATATAGGTACATAATTTTTTTAAGAGACCATAGTGAACCCAACATTTGCTTTGAGTTTCCTAGTATTGGTATGGTAACCTTGTTTGTTTGTTTGTTTTCTTTTCTATAAGTGATAGAAATCACCTTCTAAAAGAAGCAGAGATACTACACAAAGCCAGGTTTAGTTACATTCTGCCAATTTTGGGAATTTGCAACGAGCCTGAATTTCTGGGGATAGTAACAGAATACATGACAAATGGGTCATTAAACCAGCTTTTACATGGGGTAAGTGTACTTACAGTCTTTAAATACAATCCCTGGTTGTTTCAAGTAGGCTATGATTTCCATACTTAAGGGAAGTAGTATAGTAAAGTGTATTATTAATAATATTTCAAATTAAAGGACAGTCATTATCACTAGTAGTTTGTGGTGCTCAGATAGACTTTCTGTATCCCAAAAAGACAACCAAACTCAGCAGACTTTAGTTTTATTAAAATTTTTCCTTTAACATCATGACCTATAACTGGCTTAATGTTGAATTATTATAAACAATGGCTTTAAAAATCTGTTATTCTCTAACTAGAAGCTGAAATACTTATGCTTACTTCAGCCTGGGTGTCAGAATTCTTGCCAATGTAAATATCACACAAAGATGAGGATTTTTTCCTGAATCTGAACCTCTATAAAAAAAATTGAAGATTTTTACTTTAGTTTATAGAAGTCAAATATTGCTAATCTAAACAGATATGGATATTTCTACCAGATCTTACTCTCAGGAGTAAGTTCTCCTGTGCTGAACTCTCAGCTGCTCCCATTAGCTTGGTCTGAGCATCCAGTGTTGCTACTGTAAAGCTACTGCAGTTGTATCTCAACAGCATTGCAGACTTGTCTGTACCTTTAATTGATACATATCTCATGCCTTAGAGAGCTCAGCTGTGTGTTTTTCATAAAGGCATTAGTGTCAATGTAACTTTTAAGATTTCAGTTGAGTTTTACTGCCTTTTTCTTGGTGTATTAATATTTATAAAGGTAGTATTTTTATATTAGTATTATATAGTATTATAAAGGTAGTATGTGCTTAGTTTCACCCCAGCTTTTTTTTTCCCCCCAGTGTCAGTTGAAGATATGATTCTTTCCATCCTTTTTGTAGTACTTACAATCTGTGGGTTGCAAGTTCCATGCAGGAGTTCATCTGTAAATCATATTTCCATATGAATGAGTAATATAGTAAATGTCCTACATCTTGTATACCAGTCATGAACTATTACATGAATGCTAGGGAATGGAAACATAACATTGTATGATTAACATTTATGTATTTGTTTTAACAGCTAGCCAGTCTTAATGCTCAGTTACAATTTTTTAAGGAGTTCATGTAATGTATGTTTTAAAAGATTACTGCTTGTCCAAATCCGTTTCTTCTTATTATGAAAGTCTTTGTGTTGTGCTGTTAGATCAGAACAGAGGATTACATTCTGGTTTTGTGGTTTTATCTTGGCAGAAAGATGTATATCCTGACATTCCCTGGTGCCTGAGATTCCGCATTCTTTATGAAATTGCTTTGGGAGTAAACTATTTGCACAACATGAATCCTCCATTGCTGCACCATGACTTGAAAACTCAGAATATTTTGCTGGATGATGAGTTTCACGTCAAGGTAGAGTTATTTAATTCTTATGTTCTTCAGAATCCAGAATGGGCGAAAGTGTTTTAATTATTGTAGAGGAGAAAGAGTAAGGATGTGGCCATACAGAGGGGATGTAATTATATGCCAGATGTTTCTGTCTGTTTTCAGACAGAATTTATCAACTTCTTTTGAAAACTCTGCTTTGCTCAAGTGTGGATTTGATCTATCTGAAAAGACCAGAAAGCCAGAATTTGGGCTGTTTGTGCTATAGCAGTAGCTGATACTCAATAGCAGTGACACTCTCGTACAGCAGCCTTCCAAGGGTAGCTATGTCTGGTCCTTTCTGAGGAGAAAATAGAAAGTGTTCCTGTGTGGGATGCTCAGACAAGTTAGTTCTGGAGGACAGTAGATCAAATTCAAATGTTAATACCCCATTTGACATTTATCATGCAATATGTACATATATGTCTGTTAGTGTAGTATGAGAACATGTAAAACATTAACTGCAAAATCTGAACATGTTGGAAGATGGCTTTTGTGAAGCTCCTTAGAGCAAGGAAACATACATAGAGAAGTAATATTAGTTTAAAACTTTAATTCTGCCTTTTAAAATATCACTGCCATGATGTGAAAAAGAGACTAAAAGTACTTCTGACAAAATAGTTAGGTGCTTCCATAATTGCAAGACTTTTCTTGTAAAAGATCCTGTTTTTAAAATTGACAGAATATACTATTCAAGTAAATGAGAAATAAAAGATATTTTGCACTTAATTTATACTTGAATGGCGAATGCTTCAGTTGTTACCGTGAGATGAATCTTTTCGTGAGTCCTTTGAGCAAAGATCAAAGATCCAGTGCTGATCTCTTCTTTCTCCATTGCAAAGACATTTTTCTTGGCAGCAAAGGTGCCTTACGTAGCTTTGTCTCTGCTCACACCCTCAGCAGGTCATACCTCTTCCCACTCAGTTGTGCTGGTATTGCCATCTCTCGAGCTTCCTGATAAACCTGATTGGGGAACTGGTCCAAGTAATTTTTTTATCCACTATTTTTTTAATCCCTAA
Source organism: Mycteria americana (assembly GCF_035582795.1). Lineage (NCBI taxonomy): Eukaryota > Metazoa > Chordata > Aves > Ciconiiformes > Ciconiidae > Mycteria > Mycteria americana. The sequence goes on from NC_134366.1 coordinate 147,043,409, forward strand.
CAGCATTGGTGTGGTCTGGTGCTCTATCTGACCACATCTAAAGAGTTGCTTTGCTGGACCAATTGAAGGCAAAGAGGTTAACTCTTGCATACCTGCCCTGCCTCCTGTAAGGAGTCTCTGGAAGACTGTCCTTAGGGTTTTTAAAGTGTTTTTTTGGGGGGTGAAGCAAGATTCTCTAAATCAGGACAGCTGGCAGGAAGTGCAAGGAAGGTTATCATGCATGCCAAATAGAAGAAGTATTGCATATGTATAAAAGTAACACCATTCATAGAGTGCTTCTGGCTGTCCCAGATCTCCTGAATGAGCAAGATAACACAACCAGTTACAGTGAGAAAGGCTTGATGAGAGTGAGTTGTAGAGAAAAAAAGGTTATTTTTCACTGTGGATTTTGAATGTACGCTCTCCAGAAAGCTTATTTTTGTTATCTTAGTTGCCACAGTGCTCGCACAGGCATCATTGTTGAAAATGTTTTTGCTCTTATGCAAATGCTGGACAAGTGCGGAGCTCGTAGCTGGCTGCTTATCTTTCTCCCTTGTATGCCAGACACTGCCACTCAGCCAGCAAGCTTATTCTGCTGGCTGTTTGTCTCCCTACCTGTAACCTAGTCTGACATCTTGCTCCCTGGCTCGTGGATGTCTGGGAATGTAAACTGAAGTCAATTAATTCTTTATGTAGATGTACTGTAAGCTCTGTAGGAAGGAACAAGGCCCCAGAGTGCACAGTAACAAAATATTCAGCAACTTTTTGCAGCACAGAATTTCAGAATATGAAATTTATTAATTCAAGATTAATATTTCATAGTTTTGGGGGTGAGGTGGAGTGCCCTAAAATTTTTCTGAGATCAACTATCTTGGGATATCTGCAAACTAAGGTTCATAGAGCTATTATGATTTATACTAAATTTGTGCTTTCTTCACAAGCAGGGAGCTAGAAGTACTCAGTGTTTTCCTGTTTGCTTTTTTTAACCAAAGAAAGTGATTTTCTTCATACAGGACAGACTGCCATAGCAGATTCCCCAGCCATAGGGTGTATGAGTCCTTCCTTAAAAGAACAACAGGATAGGGCAGTGCTATAGGGATAGCATGAGTCATGACCCAGGAATGCTTTCTGAACTGGAGCTGCTGTTTCCTGTTGCTAGGACGACCACATACTTTTTCTGTGTCAGGTTAAGGACTTTTAGTGACCCGTTCTTTCGGGCATATTTCAGGAATTTCTGACAACTGTCAGCAGATAAATCCAGTTTTTCTTCTCAGAACAACTGATTAGTCCTTTCCAGATTGCAGATTTTGGCATGTCAAAATGGCGCGTCATATCCATGTCGCAATCACGAAGTGAAACCTCTTTGCCAGAAGGAGGGACGATCATCTACATGCCACCTGAAGATTACAATCCCAGTCAGAAAACCCGTGCAAGTGTAAAACACGATATCTACAGGTAACTCATGTTGTTCTGAAGTGGGCTTTGCAATCTGAATTCAAATTTGATTTACTGAACTTAGACTTTAAAATATTTTCAGCAATTTTATTATTTTCAGAAGTGTCGTAAGTGTATAAGCAAAATTAATCGGGGAAAATAGAATTGAGTGGTAGCTGGATTTGATGACCTGTTTCTTTAGGAAACACTGTGACAAGTGTAATGCTCCAGAAATTAAGCTAGAACTACAGAAACGGACAGAGGAGACTGGTGTCTATAAAGGAGTGTACACATAGAGGCAATGTAGGGAGGGGAAAAACTGTTCACACCATTCTCTCAATGCACATACCCTTGTAATTTGTGCATGTCAATTAACATAATTTGCAGAATGTACTCAGGAGAAAGAAGAAAACATATTTTTGGAAAGGGGTTAAGAAAAAATAGGGTAATGGGTCTGGAGGAACTATTTAGAGAGATCTCCTTAAGGAATAACCTACTTCATGAAAGTTCATGTAGGTTTGCGTCAGTCAGTTCTAAATAGTAGAAGTAAAAGAATAGGAAGTAGTAGAGTGGTGGCGACCCATATAACAAAACGGCAATTGCTCTTAGGATATTAGAGTTACAATTAGCTAATCTGAAAAGGCTTAGAGAGCTCAAAGATTACTTGAACGATCCCGGAGAGAATTGTCATGTGTAAATGGAGATCGAGGAGGCCTGAAGAGGCGTATCACTGTGACAAAGTCCATCTCTCTGTTGCACTGTATCATCTTTACCTTCAGCTGTCTTTGACAGGGTTGTATTTTGCTGAATCAGTCTCAGAGGGTCTTAGTGACTTCCAGGGAGACCGCTATGTCTCTTAATTATCCCTTACCCTTAAGGGGCACACAAAGTTCTTTGACATTCCTGTCCAAAGAATAGAAATGGTAACATACCTGCTTTCCTTACCCTTTGGTGAGAAAATCTGGACTAGGAAGACATTGAAAAGGAATAATGGTATATTGTGGGGAAAGGAGTAGCAGTGTGACATTATCCCCTCTGGCTTCTGATTTTAGAAGATTTGAAAGTGTGGCTGGTGGCTTAATGAGTGAGTGGAGGTGAGGAAGACAAATGTTTGTTAGAAAGAAAAAATGTGGACAGAGGAGTAACAACCAAATGGGAGAAAATAAGAGAGAAAAGATCAGTAAAAGAGCTTAGAAAACTGATAAATTGGATAGGAAAGAAATTATTTGAGAAGAGAGAAAAGAAACTGAGACAACGTCATGAAGAGGGATGGCAGTTCAAGGCAGAAAGACATGAAGGTAGAGAGACAGGGAAGGAAATGACCACTAGCAAGGTCACACAGGAAGATCTGTGCTCAGGATCAGAAGGAGATGCCATGAAGCAGAAATAAGAAAGCAAAACATGGATAGTGTGAAGGGGAATCGGCAGGAAGTAGTATGCTGCAGTGTTGTAGAATTGAGAAAATAATCTTTAATTGTAGAGAGATTCCAAACTGAACGAAAGGCTGGATGTCTGATTAATTGACCACAGCAGATACAGCGGAATGTTCTTGAGATATTGAAGCTAATTTGTAAGGAAGGATCTTTCTTAAAGAAACAAATTGTTTAAACAAGAGTCAAGCAGCGTTAACTTCTACAAAAGGAACAATTTGCCATGCCAAAAAAATTAGCGTGCTTGAATTTGTCAGGAAGGCATCAAAAGCAGGCTTTCTAACAGGGAAGACTGCTTTCATTAGAAGTTACTTGAACAAATTTTATCATTGATGAATGTTAAAATGTGAACAGAATAAGTAGTTAGGAAAGCTCAATTTATATGATTGATTTTAAGCATCAGTTATTTTGTTCTTACTTAATTTATTTGATTCTTCCTAACTGGTAGCTGTTAGATGATATAATGCTTAGAGGCAGTTAAATGTAGCCTGTGTGCAAAATTTGGTGGTACTTAGTGATATAGGAAAATACTGTCTTTGTGTACAGTTATTTGAGTAGTTGAGCAAACATTTATTCTGATAAGTGTAATTCTTCTTTAGCAAAAAAATAATTCTTTACATAGTTTCATTTTTATTGCTTCAGTGGAAATTGGATTTCAGTTTTTTTGATGTAACATTTTAAAAACTTTTCAATCCATTTTTAAATTGATTTACTGAAAAAATAAAGGAGTAGAGGTAAGTTTACAAGGATATGCTTGACATTGGAAATTAGGTTCTTAAGCAGTGAAATATTTTTGCACTCTCATTTTAGCTTTAGAACTACTAGAATTATTCCTTACACCAAATTCCTGTTCTTAAATAGGAAAACCAGATTTGGGGTTTTTACATTATTTTATTTTGTTTTATTTGCTTTAACTGCATTGATTTTTTTTTTATAAATGAAGTCAATGCTTCATTTAAATGAAATAATCTAATCTAATTTAAATTACAAACTCGTTTAAAGTTACCTTTTTTTTAATATATCCTGATGATTGAAGAGAGTGACTAGCCTACTAAAGACAAAGCAGATTTGTATTCACTGAGCCACTTCCCATTCATGTTGATGTGAGTGGAAAACAATTTCACTGGTTTGAGTAAGCAGATGTGTGTTCAGTCTGCTGGCGATAGTTCAGGGTGGTCTTCCTGAGAGTCTCTTTTGTAAAGTGAATCTTGTATGTAAAAGTGACATCTCTCCCTATAGAGAAGATGGCATATGTTGAAATTATATATGTCTGGGAGGGAAGCTGGAGTGTACTTCCCAGATGCAAGTCCGTATCTTACCTGACTGACTTTGTGTTGGGATAGAGTTGTGTGTGAACGCCATCCTCCCTGCTAGTACCCTGCTTCCCATGGGAATGTCGGAGACTGTCAATCTGGACTGGGGAGATGCCACAGTACGGCAGCTAGGACACAGCAGTTAGGACTCTGGGGCTCAATTTAATTTGCAAACTGAGATTTAAACTACATTTGTGTAATTCACAACGTATTAGTAGAGCAGAACTAATACAGATTTGGAACAGGAGTTTATATGCCATGTACCTTTTCTGTACTTAATATTATTAACTAGTTCTAGTTGAAGTCACTTATTAAAATTCCTGTTAGTTTTCATATACTCAGGTCTTCATTGTAGTTAGCTATAGTCAGTTCCATGTATGCATGCAGGATCATTTTAGCAAAATGTTTTTAATAAAATGTAAAGCTGAGCACATTGTGTTATTAAGTGTTGGTAATAAAAAATAACATCTTCTATACTTTTTATACTTTAAACAGTTATGCAATTATTATGTGGGAAGTGATGTCAAGGAAACAGCCATTTGAAGGTAAGGCCATGTCTTCCTTTAATTTATTTTTCCAGCCTTACATAAAGGCTAAACCTGACAGCTGGGTACCTGGGGACTTCATGTTAGGGCTTACTTTTTAATGATTCAACTTGTAAGCTTGTTGAAGAACACTTTGAGTTACTTTTCAAATTAGACTCTTTTTCTGTTGGTTTTTTTTTTTTTTTAATTACAGTGTTATTTGATAAATATACCTTTTTTGTAAAAAAAGAAACATAAACTTATTTTGGTGAACTATAAATACTATGTCTGCAAACTAAATTATTCCTCCTATAGTAAGCTATTTATATTGCATATATTTCTAATGAATGAATGATGTCTATTTTGACAGAAGTTATAAACCCCTTGCAGATAATGTATAGTGTGTCACAAGGACAGCGACTAGACTTAAGTGAAGAAAGTTTATCAATGGACATTCCTCATCGAGTGCTCATCATAAGATTGATAGGAAGTGGATGGGCACAAAACCCAGATGAAAGACCATCATTCTTAAGTGAGTTTACCTTGCATAACAAGAAAAGATTTTTAAATTGCCAGATTTCTGTTGAACACGGTACTTACAGAGCAAGGTTACAGTCACCAGAGGGAAATGGTAAAGATGTCAAGAGATACATGTGTTCAGTCTTGTTGCGTATGATAAGATGCTTGTCTGCTTCCGCCGTGTTTGTAGTCAAAGTTTTATGAATGGAACTACGTGTGTGCCATAAAACCAAGTTGTTATTTGGAGTCTTTTGCATTTGCCATCTTAATTTACCCATAAAAAAGCAGCATGTTTTGTTTAAATATTGCACTTGAGTTTTTTTGTTTATTGTTGGAAGGGAACTTTTTTTTTTTAAGAAGAGGGGGAAGTGAAGTATATAATGAGTACTGTGGGATTTATGAGCAAGCTGACAAATACACCAAGAAATCATTGCACATCAGATAAGCTATAGTGACTTCACCTTGTGTTTGCATTTCCATATAAATCTTTTTCACTGAGACTTTATCTTTGACTGTTCCACCTCCTAGATTGAGCAGGAACTGGTTGAACCCACGTGCTTAACTTTCTCTTTCCATCTTTCCTTTGTTCAGCTTTTTGTCCACGAGACCAAACATAGATATTTTCAGCCTTTTTTACAGTGGATTACAGAATTTAGAGAATAAGACTGAAGTGTGAGCTTGTAGAGATTAGAGTGGCATAGTGTGAACTGGAAGAGTTTTGTTTTGATTTTTGCAAACCTGTGTTTGTCACACTTAACCGACATACTTGGTGTATGTTGAGTCCAAGTTTATCCCCCATAACAATTTCTCCTTAACATGCTTAATATTGTGGTGGCTTTTGGCTCTTGTTTGGCCATTGTGTAAAGGTAATTCCATCAAAATCAGCAGAAAGTGTTTACGTGTTTTCAACTGTGAAACTCGCTCTTGTGAGTGTTGCTGTGGTCACATGTGTCAGTGTGGTGAAGGTAACAGTGGTTCCTGCAGCTGCCTCGCTGTGCTTATTTAATTTGCGTGTGATCTAAAAACTTTCTCCATACACCTTTAGAAAACATGATCCTAATTCTGTAGGGAAAGCTGAATCACCTTGGAGAGGCAAAAATATAGAATAAGAGAGTTACTGAGAGTATTCAAATGTAGAACAGTACAAAGAGCTCTGGCTTAAACAATTTTATATTTTAAGTTTCTCACTGGTTAGGTTGAGGATGCAGTGACTCAAACCTGAAATACGAGGGTTTTTTAGTTGCTTCTGGTGGGTTTTGTTTTTAGGGTTTGTTTTGGGGTGTTTTTTTAATGTTATGAGTAGAGAGGTCCACAATCTTGATGTTTCATTTGTAGCTTTGGTGAACAGAAGTTTGTTTATTATTTTGAAAACCTTTATAGGCATACTTCCTTTGAGCTGGAAAGTGTTAGAAAGTTGCTGTTCAGACAGCTTAGAAAGAAATGTTCATAACTTCATTTTTTTGCATCAGTTTGGCAGAGATAAAATGGGGATACATCCAAACACATACAGCATCTTCATGTTCAGTTTACAGTCCAAAATTAATTACATGACCTTTTTTGAGGCATTCTTATTTTTGCATTAAGAATATTTTGAAATGTCAGGTTATTTTGGCATGAGTCTGGTTTGTATGATTCTAAATTGTGGATTTTTTTTTTTGTTCCAAGCAAGGAAATATATCTATTTATATTTTTTTAAATAAAAAAGATTAGACACATCATGGTATTTCCTTATGTATTCTTGTTTCCCTGTGTTAGTTAACCAAAACAAAATAGCAATCAAAGCCTATGGTCACACCGAAGGGATAATTACCTGGGATATGTACTAAAGCGTGAGCTAACTTGGGTTCTGTTATTAGTGCCACGTCCGTAGTAAGATGGTCTTTGAAGAAAACATGCATTGCTTTTTACCCTACTTTACTATCATAAAAAGAAAAAGGAAGTTGCAAAACTGTTGCAAAATTAAGGGAAGTAAAGCTCACTGATTGGGAAATTTTGCAATGACCATAGCATGGGGGGGGGGGGGGGGGGTGGTGGAACCAAAACACCCAAACCCTCTTATTGTTAAATAAACTTTAAATAGAAAAGCTCATTTAACCTGTCTGTTCCCCTTGTAAAGAAGGGATAAAGACTACTTATCATGATGTTTCTGCATGTACTTGGAATGTGTACCTACAATTTAATTATAATCAACAAAAAATAACAGTGCCAGTATTTCAGTGTGGAAAATGGAGTGCCAAACCTCTAAAACTCTGTTTTAGCTGGTGCAAGAAAATAAGAATGCCAGTATTGAATGTGTGTCTTGAAGATGTTAGTGGAAAAAAGTTAATATGGGAGAACTGTGGTAAAATTATAGTAAAAAATTAAAATATATTAATAAGGATGCAGTGTGACAGATTGCTAGTACGGTAAGTGGGTTTTGCCAAATGGGTGGAGTCCATAGAAATGCAGTAGAATTGTGATATGCCATCATCCTTTCCTGAGGTTTTGTTGTACTTGAGCACAGTTTCAAAGAAACATTTTTATAATACAGTCATCCCAAAATTTGAAATACTTAGTTTTGTAAGCCTTTCAGCATTGGAAAGCAAGGGAGCATAGCACAGGTTGTGACTCGTTTATTGGATTGTCATGTGTCTCCCTATGTGAGCAGATGATTTTAGCCTCTCTGACTTGCTGCCTTTGGTGAGCACAAGGACACTATCATTTGGATTCACTGGATAAGATAGGTCAGTGCCTTGACTATCACCATCTCCTGTGGCCCTGATGCACAGCTTCTATTCTGGATTTTGCTGTGGTAGGGGGTTGTTTGTTTATTTTTCTCATATAAATCTTTAACACCTCTGCTGGAGTGGGAAGATAGTGACCCACTCTGAGGTCTTGTGCTGTTTGGTCCCATTTAGCAAACCAGGCTTGTTGGGTCTATCTTGAAATATAGCAAACCCACCGATCTATCCGTTCCAGGAATGCAAGACTTGCTGTCGGGCACAGTCCTGGATCTCTTTTGATGCAGAGTGCTGAGTGGCCAGATCAGGACAGGGTTTGTTTTGGTGATGTTAAATTGTTGCATTTGTAACAGGTGACAGAAAGAAACTTCTGCTTAGCAGCATAAGTAGTTTGATATGTATCCATAGACAGATTACTTTTGTAAATGTAAGAATGTAGCTTGAGCAAAATGAAAACTTGAATTCCACCTTAAATCCTTCAGCAAAGTACTCTTTCTTTGTTTAGAATGCTTAATAGACCTTGAGCCAGTCCTGCGAACCTTTGATGAAATAGCTATGCTGGAAGCAGTAATTCTATTAAAGAGATCAAAGGTAAGTGGCTTTTGTTACAGTCATGAGCTGGTCAAATAAGTTGGTAACTTTTGCTTGCTAAAAGAAATGTAATCTCCTTTGTTATTTATCTAATCTTGTATCTGGCTGAAGCATATGTTTGTACAGAGCTGTCGTCTTGTCTTATAGCAGAAATTTAATACAGGTAAATATGTCTCTTCCAGTCACTATATGAATCACGATGTATTTACAAGAGTGGAAAGAAAGCAGATGTGGAGCAGATAGCTCTAAATATACCTCTCAGTCCCCAGGAGGTAAATATTTTACGTATTGCATTTGGTATGTCGGCATCATTAAAGGTCCTGAGAGCTTTAAAGGGCAGTTAACTTAGTAAGGGGGCATTGTTCTGCAGTTTACTTTCTGATGCAGTCAGGAAATGTGTAAAATGCATTAGTTGAGCCAGGGTGTAACAAATGCATAGCCATATAGGTGAGGATAGTAAAGGGTGGGTAAACAGAAATAAGAAGGGCACGTTTGGTATATCTTCTAAGTGTGGGAAAGCCAGTCCCTCAAGGGGGAATGCAGCACACAATGTCTGCAACTTGTAAGAGACTGTCTTCTGCTCCCTTACAGCTCTACGGAGCTTGCTTATATAAGGTCATATAGATTTGCTTTTACATTTTGATTCTTAATGCTGCTCCTTTTGATTCTTACTAATAATTAAACTTATATACAAAATTGCTGTCAGCTTTGGAAAAACACAAGTATTAGTATTACATAGATTTCTTCTGTTTTACTGTATGTTAATTGTGCTGTCTATTGAGCATTTAGATAGTAGGGAAAAGACAGTGATGGTAAAGTACTCTGTAAATCATTGCAACTTTGTATTTATTTAATGTGCATTTTCATTATACAACTGGAATAATTTCAGGAAACATATTCTGGCTCCATACAATGTGATGCACTTCCCCTTCGGAGCATCTCTCCCGATATATCAAGACTCAAGTCTGTTCCCAAGTGTAATGTCCTCTCATCAGGTAGAGATACTAATGACTTCATATAAATTTAAGTTGCCATCATAGCTGTACACTCCCACTGTAACATTGCATTTGCATAGTAGATAGCTGGATCTCCGTTTATGTCAGAAAAGAGATGTGTTTTGTAAACTTAGTGATCTGAGTAAAAAACTAGAGTATTTTAGCTCTGATTTTCTGTTCCTGTCACTTGAGAAATCCCCGCAGCTCACAGCTTCAGTTTTCCTATTCAGGGTCATGAGTGCAGAGATAGCATTTACTTGTCCCTTCAGACTCTTGGCAGTGTAGTTAATCATTTGTGAACTACTTCTAAAAATAAAAAGGCTAAACATTTTGAGGCACTCCTAAAGCTGAGTAAACTGAAAGTTTCTAATGCAGCCCAACCTCTCAATCATTTTTGATTTAATAAATAAAACAGCTTTAATAAATAGATTGCCTTGCAAAATATCTGCACAGACCTTTTGTAGCTGTCACCTTTTCTGAATAAGTTGGCAAAATTCCCATACAAAACTCAGTTTTGAGGTTTTGCTGACATCAGAAGCCAGAAAATGCGATAGGACCCAGGTGGAATAGCAATACATTGTGAAGCTAAAACTGCACTTGGGTTTTTTCTCTTGAAAGAATGCATATATTTACAAAGAATGGAGCATCCTTTGGCTTTGCAGGGACCAGTGGTGTGAAAGCAGACAAGACGATTGACTTCACTGCTATAAAGTAGAGCATTAGAAAGTGTGCTGAGGTGCTGCAAAACTGGAGATATACTGGTAGAGGTAGGAGGGCGCAGGCAGTTTCTTTTCCAGCTCCTGTTTGAACACATCCAAAATTCTGGGCTTGTACTCAATGTACGGGAAAGATATAAATACAGCAGGAATACCAGGGAAAACAAATTACGGGAGGCTTAAGGAATTTGAGTTACTGGGGAAATGGCAAAAAGCAAATGTAGTGTAGTTTGGCTGTACCTCAGCCCAAGCATTTATCTATACACATAGCATAAAAATCTTAAAGGTGAAGAATAACTTGTGGTTACCAAGCTTAATAGGAATGTTGTGATGAATTTTAGAAAATGGAATATTAGATTGAATATGAACATGGACTATAAGTGTAATCAGATAAGATAATTATAAATGTCAGCCCTTCTTGCTGGTGGTTCCTGTTAAAAATAGTCATATCTGCCTGTGGAGGTCATTGATGAGATTGTGGTGGTACTATTAATCTGATTGATCAGTTGGTGGTCCTTTACAGAGTCACTGCTTAGACTTTGTTGCATGTGTGTGTAGATACTGTAAAGCCTGTGAAAACAGTGTCTACAAAACGGTACTACAGCAGAAGTGTTTGTTATTACTTTGCCGATATCTTCATCAGGTAGTTTTATAACGGAAAGCAAGACTGACATTCTTCTTACTTTGCCAAAATTAGATGCAATTATTTCAGGTGAAAATCTGTTCCCAGTTAGCCGTTGGCAAGAGATGAGTTTGGCATGGCACCAAGGCAGAAATTAATGACTATAGGTTTTAGTTGAGTTGTTTTTTCCACCAATACGATTAGAAGATTTTTTCAGAAACTTGCTCCTTCAGAGTTAGGAACGGTCTTCTCACTTTCAGCCTCTTTAATTTTTCTTCCTTTGCCAGCTTATACACACACTTATTCTTGGGCATAGCTTTAAGCTTAAATGGCTCTTTTCCCTCTTTTCCCATTTGATTTCTGATGTAGAGAGTAATCCTTTAATACACTTTGTTTTGCTAGACAAACAGGATACACTCGTTTGAAGTCCATTTGTAAAATAAGCTTGTTCATTCTCCTGGTATCCTACTAGTCCTCCTTGTGCCTGTTCTAACTTAAGTCATTGAACTAAGGCTACCAGACATCTGTACTTAGTATTATGAAAGAGGTGTGACAAATGTTTTCTGTCTGAAAAAAATCTTTACTTAATATACCTTAGAATTTTACTTTAGAATTTTACTTTTCCTTTCTCACAAGATCCTTCGTTACAGAATAGTCTACCTAGTTTGTTTTGGTTTTTTTTCATCTCAATTCCAAATCATTAGCCCCAGCTTGAAGCAGAAAGTCTAGATCTCATATTTTTGCTACTGAATTTCCACTGCTATTACTCCAGTCTTCTAGGTCAGCTTAGGTTCTTTCTGAGTAATCTGGGTCAACCTGTTCTTTCTGAATAACATCTGAAAATTTCATTAGCATGTTTCTATTTTTTATGCTATGGTCACTGGTCAAGGTCATTGTTTCATACTAGTACAATCCCAGTAGTTTTGTCTCTAATGTTATTAAAGATCTGTGTGTGCCTAGATATATATAACAATATATCCCAGCAGAGCTGTTTAAAATCCTTTCCTAAAATGATCGTTCACTTACACTGGTTGTCTCCTAATCCTTTCTCATTCATGCAGTAGATAACATCTGCTGCTTCACACTACATAGCTCTGCCCAGCTTACTCTCTCTCTTTAATGAAATGAAATGCTAGTTACTATGAGTTCTAGTCCACCATTTTTTAAATAATGAGAGTGTCATTTCTTGCACATTTTCCTATTCCTGCTCCTTGTACGTATAGCCATATTCTTCCACAGGTCAACACTTTGATCTAGGAATACACCTTCAAATACCCCCATTGGTTGGGTATCTATAAATCCTGAGCTGTCCAGGGGGCTACCTGTTATTGTCTCTTTAGATGTTCATCTGAATTCTTACATCTGCATCTCTGATTCTTAGTTAACATCTTTGAAGCTCTTTATCAAGTGACACTGCGAAAGTCTGTAATGAAAACTGTACACAGAATTAGGCATATACCCTGTAATGGGTTTCTCGTTAGCTATTTGTCATCTCTTCTTTGAGTCATTCCTAGTGCTGGTTTCATACCCATCATCTTTTTCTGCCATAAAAAATCCTAAAAATAGAAACTATTAAGCTTTCTACCTGATAAACCCCCCTTTTTCCCTTTCTTTGCAAATGTTTACATGAAGCTTTCTTGAAGTCATATGCTGCTTTGACGGACCACCAAAAGTTTCCGCTGGCTTCCCACCAAATGTCGCCATTGGTCTTCATGTTCTTTCCCTCCACCTGAATCTTTCTTTCAATCTTTCCACCTTTGTAACGCTGCCAGGCTTCATCAAAATAAATTAGTCGGCTTTCATGCTGACTCCTAGCTACCTCTCCAAACACCTGAAGAAGTTATTTTGTCCTTCTAGTCCTTACAAAAATTTTCTTTCAAACAGAGCTTTTTTACAGTTGACATTACCGGATTTATTCTCTCAGTGTTCTTTTAAAATAAAACGAGACCTCCAAACCCATGGTCAAGCCCTGGTAAAAGATAAGAGACATAAATGTACTCAGAACCTGAGTGTAGGGAATAATGCATTGTATTTGAAGTGAATTTAGGTTGTTTATGACTTGTTTTATGGAATTGCTCTAAATAGTGTCTGATGGCTGTATTTTATTTGAACATAGAAGTAATACAGCTCACGCTGGGTTTTTTTTCTCCTTTTTTTTTTTAGAAGAAAATTCTGGGGGTCTACACTCTCTCAGCAGTCAGAGCACAGATGAAAATATCTCTGTAACTCAGAGTGCCAAACTTCTGGTGCATCCATACAGTTATTTTCCCTCATCTGACAAGAGTATTTCAGATGCCTCAAATTCTGCATCATGCATGCTGCGGTCATCACCAATTCCTTCAGGTACAGCAAACACTGATTTAATTCCAAGACCCACAATAAGTGTCCTAATATCAAATATATGCGTGTATGAAATGGAAACTGGAACTGTTGTTCACCTGTAAAACAAAACCAAAGCATTCTACAAATTAAGAATGCAAGTAATTCTGTCCTTGTAGCCTTATATTACAAAGTAAGTAAAACCAATGTAAAATGTGACCTAGTACATGTACCTGTAGCTCCTAGCTTTCTTCTCTCCTTTTAAGCAAACTTAATTCCTGCTGCCTTGGGTCATCTTTATCCCATTCCCTTTGCTCATATTATTTAACCTGTCTCCTGCTTCTGTAGCAGTGCTGCAATCCAGCAGAACAGGAACAAAAGTTAGCTTGAGCTTAAATCATCTTGTTGCCTGTCACTTCTCCTCGCTTTTTAGGCTTGTCAGTCTTCCTCCTAGTAATGGCGAGGCAAAGAGAAGCAGCAGCTGTGTCAGCATCTCACCTTTAATGATCTTCTGTGTTAGCTGAGCCCACTGCATGATATTCCTAAACATCAAATAACTGTTAAAAGTGTGCTTCCAAAAAAATGATAACAAAAAGAAACTTTAATGCATGATGAATTATTCAGAGAGATATTTTTTTATGGGCCACACAATAACATGCAACATTATAAAGATCTGCCATATCATCCCTCTTCTGGAAATATGAGAATCGACACCTTTTCACTGTGCGAATCCTCAGCTTGAGGAAAATGTGCAAGAAACTACAGGGATGTTTTCAGTAAACTTCAACAAAAATCCCACTGGAAAGTGAAGTTACCACCTCTCTCTTTTTAGTATCAGATTGGGTTGAACAATGGAACAGGTTGCCCACAGAGGCTGTAGAATCCCAGCACTTGGAGATGCTAAAAATTCAGCTGGACAAGGCCCAGAGCAACCTGAGTTATCCCTGAAGCTGGCCCAGTTCTGAGCAGGCCATTAGACCAGATGACCTCTGTGAGGGTTCCTTCCAACCTAAATTATTCCATGATTCAGATAAAATAAATACTCAAACCGCCAAATCTGACAAATTGGTACATTTTAAATGTGGAATAAAATAGTGAAATGTTAAAAGCATGTCTAGTAGTCTAGTATATTTCTGACCAAAAGCAAGTTTTAAACAGCTCTTTCTCAGCTTGTTCTTTGTTCTATGGCACTATTTATTGGCAGACAGTTACAATACTAATTTTTTTCTTTAATCCTCTCCAATCTCAGATTTTGTTTTGGAAACCATACAACAGAATGTAGCTCATCAATGGATCCAAAGTAAAAGAGAAGAAATTATTGATCAGATGACTGAAGCATGTTTGAATCAGTCACTGGATGCTCTTCTATCAAGATTTTTACTCATGAAAGAAGACTATGAACTTATAAGTACCAAACCTACAAGGACATCAAAAGTCCGACAACTTCTTGATACCTCAGATAGCCAAGGAGAAGAATTTGCCAGAATTATAATACAAAAGTTGAAAGATAACAAACAGCTAGGACTTCAACCTTATCCAGACATTGTATCTAATTCTCTAAGACTGCATCTTTAAATTTATTCTTTCTGTATGAAGCCATGTGAATATTTCTTACAACACAATTCTTGTTTCTATACTGTAGTTTTATATATGTACTGCTTTGTCTTTACTGTGCCTTTGTAGAGTCTCAGAAATGACACTGAGTTCATCTAGACTACATTTGTTGAGCTACCAATTAATCAGTTGGAGTGCAGTCATAAAGCCAAACACTTGACACTTATTGACTCAATTCATACAAGTATTTTGTTTATACATGACAAAGAAAAAACATTAAATGTTCCCTGTTTTACATATTTTCTGTTTATACATATCCTTTTCTTTCACCTCACAGGACTGAGACAACCGATCTCAACTTGGCATATCGGTTTTTCTCCGTCCATCTGGTCTTTCCCATAGAGGGAGAAAAAAATCTAGGTGCTCTATTTTGGGGCTTGTATGCTCTGTTTATAATAAATTTTCTTCTTTCAGCCATACCGGTTACTCCTCCCGAGACACCCGAGAAGAGCAGTAGGTGGGAGGAAGTTTACATTGCATTTTTACAGGATTTTTATTATGTTTTGTTTTGTTTTTCCCATTTTGTTGCTAGGGCAAGTGCTTCAGACCACTGCGTAAGAAGAATGTCAGTTCAAAAAGGAGCACGGGAGCAAGGAGGACATTGTGCTGATCATCTTTGTTCTGCTAAGAACTGATATATTAGAAAGAGTGCAGCTATAGCCTTTTACATTATTTGGTTACACCCACTTAAATTCCTCTTGAAATCGTAGTATGATGAGATCCACATACAGCTTATAGAAGGGAACCCTCAGTTAATGCCTCTTTTACATTTCCTTAGTTAATGCCTCCCTTACCTGTGTCATCTGCCATAAATACTTCTCATGTCATGTTGCTGGATCAAGCTTCTAATTCACTTTTATTTTTAGTATTGACATGATGAGCAGTAGTTTGTGTCTGTACAAAGATCAAGTATGCACTGCCCTGCCAGGCTGGAAGTGATGTGCATGGGTCTCTCCTGCCATGACCTGCCTTAACCTTCCCTGGACAACATCTCCACCGTCCTTTTTTGTCTGAAGGATGGTGCTAACAGGTTGAGGCACAAATGGGGCCATCTGAGAGTAAAAGGTATGTGGTATTTTTTTTTTAGCTCATTTCAGAAAGCCTTAGTGATTTTACCTAGGTGGCTTCAAACCCAGTAAAGAAATTACTGGTTTTAATTTGTCGGAAAACAGCACAGGCAAATGATTTTCACAGGCACTAATAAATAATTACAAATTCTGCTAATGCTATCTAAAATTTGGGAAAACCCAAACTTCTGGTACAAGAAAGCTGAAATCTACCTAAATGCTATATAAAAAGGAACAGATAAATGAGAAATCCTAAGTGATGGCTGTTTGGAAACCAATGGAGATGTGCGATCTGCTCCATTTCAATGATTCAAGCTTCAGTGTGGGCATTACTTGTTGCCAACAGCTTAATTTTTTCAATATCTGTCTTAACTATTTTGTGAACTGAATCACAAGGATACGATGTATAATTTATTGAATAGAAAAGGGGTTTTTTTTAATTTTTAAAGTAAGTTTTTGGCATAAACTGGGAATTTGAATTTTATCCTGCTTCTCTCTGAAGGCTGTAGAATTCAAACTAGATAGCTGAAACCAGGGCAATGATTCAATGAACGGTTGTGCTTTTTGTAGAGCAGACCTGAAGATGTCTAGCAGGGACAGGCTCTGACGAAAGCTGCCAGCATTGCAAGTGGGAGTTTGGTGCCAGAAGTGTGTGTTTCACACTTTAAGCCATGTTTGTTCATTATTACTAGTGCCTAAAGAAAGATTTGTGTCATGCAAGGTAGGAAAGTCGCATTTCTTAGATGTGTGTCCAAAATTCATCATGTATTAAGAGCTTTCCTGAATTGTGGCTTTAGTAACTAGAAGAACTAGAGGCTTCTTTAGGGGTATCCTCTTACCAGCTGGTATGTTGTTCTTGTAGTAGTGTCTTGCATGAGTTGCAAACTTTGTAATTTATTATTTTAAATTAGGTGTAAGAAGGTAAAGGCAGTCCTGCTGGGGGGGGGGGAGGGAGGAAAAAAAAAGGCCGAGGGTGGTCATTGGCCTGCCAGGTGGCATCTGATGTCTCATGTCTGGGGGTTTGCACCTTCTTCCTATTTCCCAACTCACTGAAAGTAACTTCTGCCTTAGAGCAAACAGAACTTGAGCCCAGCACAGATGCTATGCTTCCTAGCTCTGCGTGCTGTGCACAGTACATGGTGATGCCTGTACAGGCTGGCGGGCTCTGTTCTGAATTTGTGATTTGTGCTGTTGATCCTTCCCAGTGCCGCTGCTGCACCTTTGCACTTGCTTGCCTCTGACAGGTTCTGCAGCCTGCCAGTGTGCCTGCTGCAGCTTTTCTGCCAGCGCCCCATGAGCTGCTGCTCCCCAGAACAGCACGTCCCCACTGTCTGGATGGGTGGAGGAGCCCTGGGGAACAGATGGGACAGATCCCAGAGCCGTTCCAGGTGCCACCAAGGCAACTGTGGTAGTTGCCCCCCCTCCAGTCTGTTCCTGGTGGAGAGGAAATATTGGACATAAAAGATGAGGAGCCACTGGTAGCACACCTGGCTGAGGGAAAAGAGTGTCCTGCTGCTTTCTGAAGTCTCTCTGCTGAGTCCTGCCTGTCAGTAAGGAACTCGCTTGGGGTCAGTTAATAACGATAAATTTGGCCTGCAGGGTCACATTCAGGAATGGTGCTGTCACGCTGCTGCAGTCACTGTGGGCTGCCCCTCTTCATCTGCCATCACCCAGAGGTGGCCTAGCTCCAGGAAAAGTAATTTCCTGAATACACATGCATCTGTAAGGCCATGAGTGTTGTTCTAGCCAAAGCCCAGCCCTCCAAGGAAACCCTGAGACCACTCAGTAGAATAACTCGGTCCTATCTACCTCTTCTTTCCTTGGACCCTGAGCTTCCCTCCATGAGGGAGTAGGATCCATAAATCTGCCCTCTCCAACATGTTAAGCACACACAGATTTCCTCAAGAGTGAAATGGAGGAGGGGACAGCCACAGTCGGGACTTGAGGTATACAGAAGAGGGGGTAAGGAGAAAGCTTTGGGGTAGGTATGGGGAAAGAGAGGTGGAGGCTGTGTGCCTGAGCCACTGTATTGTGTTTGCGTGGCAAGGTTCTGGTAGCAGGGGGGCTACAGGGGTGGCTTCTGTGAGAACCTGCTGGAAGCTTCCCCTGTGTCTGATAGAGCCAGTGCCAGCCGGCTCCAAGACAGACCCGCTGCTGGCCAAGGCCGAGCCCATCACCTCTGTGATAACATATTTAAGAAGAGGGCAACTGCAGCCGGAGAGAGGAGTGAGAATATGTGAGAGAAACAGCTCTGCAGACACCAAGGTCAGTGAAGAAGGAGGGGGAGGAGGTGCTCCAGGTGCCGGAGCAGAGATTCCCCTGCATCCCGTGGGGAAGGCCATGGTGAGGCAGGCTGTCCCCTGCAGCCCATGGAGGTTAATGGTGGAGCAGATGTCCACCTGCAGCCCATGGAGGACCCCATGCCAGAGCAGGTGGATGTGCCCAAAGGAGGCTGTGACCCCATGGGAAGCCCATGCTGGAGCAGGCTCCTGGCAGGACCTGTGGGCCCATGGAGAGAGGAGCCCACGCTGGAGCAGGTTTGCTGGCAGGACTTGTGACCCTGTGGGGGACCCACACTGAAGCAGTCTGTTCCTGAAGGACTGCACCCCGTGGGAGGGACCCACGCTGGAGCAGGGGAAGAGTGTGAGGAGTCCTCCCCCTGAGGAGGAAGAAGCAGCAGAGACAACGTGTGATGAACTGACCGCAGCCCCCATTCCCCGTCCCCTGCGCTGCTGGGGTGGGGGAGGTAGAGAAAATCAGGAGTAAAGTTAAGCCCAGGAAGAAGGGAGGGGTCGGGGGAAGGTGTTTTTAAGTTTTGTTTTTATTTCTCATTATCCTACTCTGATTTGATTGGTAATAAATTAAACTAATTTTTCTCAAGTTGAGTCTGGTTTTCCCGTAACAGTAATTGGTGAGTGATCTCCCTTGTCCTTACCTCAACCCACGAGCCTTTTGTCATGTTTTCTCTCCCCTGTCCAGCTGAGGAAGGGGACTGATAGAGCGGCTGGGTGGGCACCTGGCGTCCAGCCAAGGTCAACCCACCACAGCCACACAGGGTGTGTGAAAGGTGTGTGGAGGTGACAATTAGACAGATAAGCCAATATGTCAAAGTCTGACGCTTCTGTTGTTCAACTCCAGTACTGTGAAAGAGGAACAGAGTTTCTGTGCAACTGGAACACTCAGCACTGATTTTGACTGTGGCAGCAAGTCCAGGGTTGGCCAGGACAGGCACAGTCATGCAGTTCATGCACAACTTTCTCTGTCAGGAAGCCCAAGTCTGAGGTGTCTGCTACAGTCATGCCAGATCTGTGGATGTGGCAGGTGGGAGAAAGGGTTGCAAGCACTCGGGAAGACTACCGTTTGAAAAGCGGATTGATTTTTTTTCTGCCTGCCCCCCCGCTTCTGATGCACAACAGTATTTTGTGCGCTCCTCACTTCTTCATTAGCAACTCCTAACAGATTTTTCAGCTTTTTCACTCCAAGGAGGAATGCTGCTGATGTTTCAGAGCACTGTCCTTGCTGACAATAACAACTTTTCTCCAAGTTGTAATAGCTCATTGAGAACCTTTTAAAGTGCACATGTAAAAATGTCTTTTTACATGTACATGGGGAAAAACAGAATCATAGGGCTACACATATTATTTTGCACTTGTTACCATTAGATTTCATATGCCATTTTAGCACCCAGTCATTTAGTAGTGTAACTCTGCTTCAAGTATCTGTAATCGTCTTTAATTTTTACTACACTGAATATCTTGTGTCCTTAGGTTATTATTCACCCTCTTTACTATACTTGTCCTCCTTCACAGCACCTGGAAGCCATCTGGTCCTGGTGATGTGCTGCTACTCTTCAAAAATAAAACTATAAATCCTCTGCACTAGTGCCAACCTAAACTGGTATGTGCATATAATGACAAGCAAGCCCAACCAGAGCTCAGTCCTGCATGTGTTGTTGCCACGCTGACCAGCTATGGAGTTCATCGCTGTATGTGCAGTGCCTTGCCGATCCTCGTGTTCTGCTCCCATACCTTGAGTTAACGTGGTTGGCAGAGGTTCCTTGACCTGATCTGTGCTCTATGCTCCATCCTGCATCAACTTCATGGGAAGGTAAGTAAAGATCCGATTTTACCAAGACAACACAAGTGGTGGCCTTCGTTTGTCATTCCGACTCGGGCAGCTAATGGCAGAGGGTGTTTGGCAGTATCTTTTCAATCAGGGTTAATTGTAAGTGCATCTGTTGTAGACGAGGACTGTAGGAGCCTGTGCTGGTTGAGCACTAAGATGCAGGGGGCAGAGGTAAGGAACAGGAGGAAGCAGAGGACTTGGCAGAGGGGCAGCTGAACTGTTTGCTGCATCTGGGCAATGGTATGAATGAAGAGGGCTCTGGAAATAATTGAAGTACTCTTGTTTCCAGTGCAGAGTATGAAAAGCCTTCCTGAGCAGTAATGGAATTGTAGGCAAGAAACCAGAAAATGTCACAGGCTTATTCAGGCAAGCGTACTTCACTTTGCTGTTCCATAAGCAAATGTGTATATGTGTAGCTATAACACACCAAAGAATTCCTATGAGCGGTAAGTCAGCACAGGATAATCCTCACTGCAGAAGTGCTAGTTAAACGCTGCAAGACTGTAAAAATTAATGAGAAAAATGTTACAAAGGAAGTCACATTCACTTCTTCACATTATCCATCCCGCTTACTTAAAATGGAAATAAATGTAATCTTCCATTGGAAAGGAACCAGATTTTGTGTTCACAGAAGAAAAGTTCAAGAAAGAAATGTTTTTCATGCACACTGCATACTTTATGATTGCTCAATGCTGATTTATGTCCTGTTACTGTAAATTTGTGGGAAATGTCAAGTAGAATGTAGCTATCAGGGTCAGACCAATACTAATATGGGAAGCATTAATGCAGAAAATGTTTCGTGTCCCAACATGCAGCCTCTATAGAATTAAAACAAAGGGCCGAAGCTGGCTTAGGAGGGGGATATATGAACAATATAAAGGTGCTCTCCAGCTCTAAGAGGGGGCAAATGTCTGATGATAGAGTCCCTCAGTGTAGCACACAATCAAAAACCAGTTTGGTGCCCCAAATCAGAAACAGGACAAATCCAAGTTCAAATTTCCGAGTGAAATTAATTATGCATTCTTGAAAATATGCATTCTGTTTTTTAGGCTATAGTTCGTTAACACTGCCCTGCCAGAAGAAAAAGATTTTAAGATGATGGAAGCCCTGATTAAAGAACATGGTGCTTAGCCTCTCTGACCTTTCAGCAGAGAACAACATCCCTGCAAAACAATTCTGTTGCCAAAATGTTTCTTGATATATTATAATGTATGTAACCACAGACTTGCAGGCAGCTGGAATTGTGCAATCTTTTCAGGCAGACTTAGAGAGTTCTCAGGGATAAATAACTGTCCTTCATAGGTAAAAATAAAGTAGTAGGCTGTTTATTCAAAATACTTGTCACATGTCACAAAATACCTGCTTTGAATGATGCTTTAAAAAAGCACAGCCATTTCTGTGTAAACATTAACTGTAGACCTGTCTCAATCATAAGGTCATAGAATGCTTTGGGTTGGAAGGGACCTTTACAGGTCATCTAGTCCAACCCCCCTGCAAGAGCAGGGACATCTTCAACTAGATCAGGTTGCTCACAGACCCATCCAACCTGACCTTGAATGTTTCCAGGGATGGGGCCTCCACTGCCTCTCTGGGCAACCCGTTCCAGTGCCTCACCACCCTCACTGTAAAAAATTTCTTTCTTAAATCCAGTCTAAATCTGCCCTCCCTTCGTTTAAAACCATTACTCCTTGTCCTGTCACAACAGGCCTTGCTAAAAAGTCTGTCCCCGTCTTTCCTGTAGGCCCTCTTAAGTACTGGAAGGCTGCTATAAGGTCTCCCTGGAGACTTCTCTTCTCTAGGCTGAACAACCCCAACTCTCTCAGCCTGTCCTCATGGGAGAGGTGCTCCAGTCCTTGGATCATTTTCGTGGCCCTCCTCTGGACCAGCTCCAACAGCTCCATGTCCCTCTTGTGCTGAGGGCTCCAGAGCTGGACGCAGCACTCCAGGTGGAGTCTCACCAGAGCAGAGTAGAGGGGCAGAATCACCTCCCTCGACCTGCTGGCCACACTTCTTTTGATGCAGCTCAGGGTACGGGTGGCCTTCTGGGCTGCGAGTGCACATTGTTGGCTTGTGTCCGGCTTTTCATCCATCAGTACCCCCAAGTCCTTTTCTGCAGTGCTGCTCTTGATCACATCATCCCCCAGCCTGTATTGATACTGGGGGTTGCCCTGACCCAGGTGTAGGACCCTGCACTTGGCCTTGTTGAGCCTTATGAGGTTCACACAGGCCCACTTCTCCAGCTTGTCCAGGTCCATCTGGATGACATCCCATCCTTCTGGCGTGTCAGCTGCACCACGCAGCTTGGTGTCATCTGCAAACTTGCTGAGGGTGCACTTGATCTCACTGTCAATGTCATTGATGAAAATATTGAACAGAAATCTATCACAGAAAGCATGTTTTTACAAGATGTTACTTTAAAAGGAAGAAATAGGAGGAGCACTGAATCATGATAGAAAGATTTGGGTTGTTTTTATTCCTTTGGGTCACCGTGGGTATGTAACATGATGCAACTCTCCTGCTTGTTTTCCAGTTGGATTACTGAGCTTGATCGGAGGGATATCCGTGTTTGAATTCAATTATTTCACTTTCTTGTGTGGATTAGTAGCCCATTCTGATGAAGTCCTGTTATCTGGTGCCTGAACTCAGTCCAATGACTTAAGACTCTTGACTTGCTGATCAGCTCCTTCCAGACGCCCTTTGACACGACTACAAATTTTTGCCTTGTCATTCATGGAAAACAAAACTTCCAAGTTAGTGCTCTTGCATTCATTAACTTTCTGCTCTGCCCAGAAGACTTTATTTTCTGGATGTTTACTTGTTTTGGTAGATATTGTGCTGTATACCATACTGGCTTTCCAAAAGTACTTCATAGACAGGGCAACATATTGTTTCAGAAGACAAAGCTGAATACATTGGGTAAGTAATTTCTTTCTTTGCTTATTTTTTATCTTAGATATTTTTTCAAAGCTTATTTAATTAAAATAAGATCTTAACACCAGATCAGCCTGTTTTGTGTATCATGCATCATGTCGTAAATTATTAGAAAAGCCACAGATGTATAATTCTCTGGTTAAGAAAAATAACTGAGTTGATAAATATTTAACAATGAGTAGATTGAATTTAAAATAAAATATATAAACAAAAGTAAACAGAAAAACATTAGGTTGTTTGAAATGAAATAATACCTATGATTTTCAGTTAGCTACCATTCTTTGCTAGTCTCCCCACTCTGAAAATCTTTCTGTTTTTTGGCAAGTTATGCCACAAGAATAAACATCATCTTCATGTACAGTGTTAGTAAAAAGCCTCATTGTGGCTTTCTAAATTAACAAGAAGGAATTAGACTGCATTTGTTTCACTTTAACATCTGGGAAAGTGTTGTTCATTCTTGGTTTCAGTGACATGTGGATGAAGTATTTTTAAATCTTTTTTCCAACCTTCCTTTTGTCTTATTTCTATCCCAACTTTCTAAGGAATAGAGAGCAGCTGATATTTAAGCTGCCTGCTTCTGCCTGCTAATGACCTCAGTTGAAGTTGTATGGAGAAACCACATTCCAGGGGAGTCTGGAATCTTTCTTGAAAGCTCTCATTGATTTTAGTATTCATGCTACTGTAATAAAAATAGCAGCTAAAGGCAAGGCTAAACCAAGAGTGAGAGAAGAGGCTATTCATATTAGTGTTAACTTACCCGTCCTGGTGAAACAGATGTGTCCTTATTTAGAGCAGCAGCTAGAGAGTCACTATTCAGTTACAGTAGCCTTTCTGCTAAAGGAAGCAAGAGTATCACCTACCCTCTGGTAAGCTGCTACCTTCTCTTTTTAATACCTTTCTTAGATTTGGACTACAGTAGCTTCTCTCTCAAATATCCTCTGTGATTTGCTTTGGGGTGGGAATGGAGTACTGGGGGTGGAGCAAGTCCCTCATACGGAAAACCAGCCTCTGACTACAGTAATGTGATTGGAGCATGTGAAGCATTAATTCACTGAGTATTTTTATAAACATAAAATTTAAAAACCCAAAGGAAATCTGCTTGTTTCCTACTGAATGGGATATGTTTTCTTCAGAGGAGATCAAAGAGGACTTTTTGTTGTTGTTGTTTGGTTTTTTATTATTATTGCGAAGAGTGTTTTATTTTATGCTTTTCCTTCATAAGGCTCCTGAAGGCTCTGCAGAGGGACCTGGACAGGCTGGATTGATGGGCCGAGGTCAATTGTATGAGGTTTAACAAGGCCAAGTGCAAGGTCCTGCACTTGGGCCACAGCAACCCCATGCAACGCTACAGGCTTGGGGAAGAGTGGCTGGAAAGCTGCCTGGCAGAGAAGGACCTGGGGGTGTTTGTTGACAGCCGCCTGCATATGAGCCAGCAGTGTGCCCAGGTGGCCCAAGAAAGCCAATGGCATCCTAGCTTGTATCAGAAATAGTGTGGCCAGCAGGACTAGGGAAGTGATTGTGTCCCTGTACTCGGCACTGGTGAGGCCGCACCTCGAATCCTGTGTTCAGTTTTGGGCCCCCCACTACAAGAGGGACATTGAGGTGCTGGAGTGTGTCCAGAGAAGGGCAACGAAGCTGGTGAAGGGTCTGGAGCAGAAGTCTTATGAGGAGCGGCTGAGGGAACTGGGGTTGTTTAGCCTGGAGAAAAGGAGGCTGAGGGGAGACCTTCTCGCTCTCTACAACTACCTGAAAGGAGGTTGTAGAGAGGTGGGGGTCGGTCTCTTCTCCCAGGTAACAAGTGATAGGTCAAGAGGAAATGGCCTCAAGTTGTGCCAGGGGAGGTTTAGACTGGATATTAGGAAATTTTACTTCACTGAAAGGGTTATCAAGCATTGGAACAGGCTGCCCAGGGAAGTGGTTGAGTCACCATCCCTGGAGGTATTTAAAGGACGTTTGGATGAGGTGCTTAGGGACATGGTATAGTGGTGGTCTTGGTAGTGTTAGGTTTACGGTTGGACTTGATGATCTTAAAGGTCTTTTCCAACCTATACGATTCTGTGATTCTGTGATTCTGTGATTCATAATGCATAATCTTGTTTCTTTCCTCACACTGGAAAATGTTCAACAGTATAATCTGCCAGGAATACTCCCTTGAAGACTTGTTGATGCTCATGCTTAGCAACAGTGTTTTGAAGTTTGATCTACACATTTTTGGTCATGTTGAAAACTGCTGGCTCATCTGATTTCATGTTCCAAAAGCTATTAATATAAATGTATATGGTTGGGGTATTTTTTATTTTTGGTCAATCCGCTACACACAGGAAAAAATTACCCAGAGTGTACTTGGAGAAAATAAGAGATTGCTCATGACTTTTAAAATGGCTTTCTACACATATATTGATTTCTAATACAAACATAATTAAAATATGCTAGATCTTGGTTTTAAATGTCATCATTAATGTCATTCAATTCTAACTGAAACTAGAAAATATTGGGGTTTTATCAATTTCATTGCCTGGTTTGACTTTGCTATGTTCATTGATAGCATAGCAGACTTTCATTATTAGGAAATTATGTGGCAGTAGACAACAATCACCTAAAGAAAAGGCCATTAAATTATCTGAAATAATATTAAAGAGTAAATTTGATGTCCAGCATGTTCCAGCATCTTTGATAGGAGATGACGTTCTAAATGCCCTCAGTTTCCAAGGGAATCTGCTGAAGGGAACAATATTTGGTCTCTGTGAGAGATCCTCTGATTTATTTACTAGTATTTCTTAAATTAACAGCTGAGAATTTCAAAATGTCCTAACAAATAGAGGCAGCTTGGTCCCTCTGGAAATCTATGGAGCAGTTCATAAGATGTCACCCTTCCATAACCCCTGACCAAGCCTTGCTTAATGATTTGGCAAAGGTTAATTACCTCCTCAAGAAGGAGGCAATCACTCATGAGGCTCTAGATCCCTGAAGGGTGGGAAGTGTCTGAGAAAATCCTGCCCTGCCAAACCAGTCCTGCACTAATTTATGGAACAACTGTCTGTGATTTCAACTTTGGTTTTCAACTACTATCAAGCCATCCCTTCTTCTTTCGCTTTTCTGTATGATTTCTGGCAGCGGCTTGACTAAAAAATAAGCTATTGAGAATTACCTTTATATGGTGTTATTGTTTTCCTCAACTTCTCAGGTGTCAGTTTACGAGTTCCTTTCTGTTGCTCTTTGTGCATACAGCTGGGAGGTAAACATGAGATTGCAAAAGATTTAGGGCCATTATGCCTCTCTCTGCTCTCAAGGCATTCTGCTGTTTCTTGGAGAGGAAAATTTTCCTCCATTTGTTGAGAGAGCCCCTAAGGAAGAGCAGGACCTGCATGAAAACAGGGTTCTGAAGTTCCGTAGCAGAGATCACCTGCTGACACAAGGCACAGGCAAGTGTTTGCAGCTGTTTCATTTAGCCTGCTGCAGCCTCTGAGGCACATCGGCATGTTGATGCCTGTCTGAATCTCTGATTTCCAGAGAGCAATGGCTCTTTCTGCTTGTCACAGTCCATGGGGACCAAGAGAGCAGGGACCTTCCTTCATGTCAGGAAGCTTTTATGTCTTGCTCTTCAGACTTCATACACAAGAGCTACTAAAATACCCGTACTTATATTTTTGATGCCATAAAGTTTTATTATTGCAGTAGGGTTAGCCTTTAAATACTCACCCATGATAAAGCAGAATGCCAGAATGCAAAGAACCTCCCTTTTTTAATTACTGCATAAACTAAATCTTTCCCTTCTTAGGAAGCCACTCTGAATTACTCTCTGCTGTAGGATTCACCATAAGGATTTGTTACCTATTATAATACAGGATTTTCCAACCGAAAATGGCCACCCCCCCCCATAAGAAGTCAGCTTGTTACAGCTCTGATGGTTGTCCCCAGCATGTAAGCCCTCCCAGACCTTAGTACTAGCTCTCGCTTGGATTATGTGCACCCTCAGAATGTGACCTACAGAGATGCCCAAGTAACAGAGAACAGAGCCATGCTTGAACAGCTAGGCTTCTTAGTTTGAGCTTTTGGGCACACCAGTTTGAGGCAGAAGCAGCAGTGATGGTCCCAGAAAGGAGAGAGGGTAGCATGAGGATGAAGTGACAGTGATGACAGTAGGGCAGGACTGTGGGCCAGATTCAGTAGGAACAAAAGAGCAGAAGCTATAAATGAGGGAAAGGGTTAGACCACAGCAACAGACATTGGGCATATCCTCAAATTGTTTTCATCACTGCCTGGATTGTAACAGCAGTAAATTCTTTACACATTTGACAAAAAATTCTTCTCCTTTTGCTATTATACAGGAAGATCTGTACAGGAGACTATTTCCTATATTCCACTAATTTTCTTAGTAGCATGAAGACTTTGCTAAGAACTACCATGAATCCTGCCTCAGTCAAACCTTGTTTATTTAAGGAATAGTCCTGAATAAAGAAATCAAAACAACTTCAACATTGTGACTCCACTGAATGAAATCAGTGCACTGTCAAAGCTAGTGGGAATATTGCTTTTGGCTTGGGGAGGGGGGGGACAGGACAGGCAGAAGCTGTTTTGTTGTCAAATTGCTATTTCCTTGCAGATTTTCAGCTGATATAAATTGGGGTAACTTAACTACAGTGAAGTTACACATCTTGGTTATGGAAACTGAATCTCTTACCCTTTGATTCTCAGGCTGTGCCTATTCATGGACTTAATTCAGGGTCTGGTTAAAAGTTTTGCTAATGTGACATCTCTCAAAGTACAGAAGTTTGAACTGTTTCTTCTTCTAATTGTTTTTCTTTCAAAATTGTTTCGTCCACAATCACTTATTTATGAAAGAAATATTTCCCTACACAGCTCTGGTTACACATTTTTAGAGATCTGAAATAATCTTTTTTTTCGCACAAGAGAGAAGAAAAAAAATGTGCAAAACATTGTGTTACTTAAGACAATAATTTAATCTTTACCTTTGTGCTCTCATGAAAGCTACGGATTGTAAAAGTTCTACTAGACTCAAGTAGCATTGCCAGTTTAAATGCTCAAATTCCCTTTAGCTACCAGGTCATCCGCACTAAGACATCAAAGTTCAGTTTTGATATCACGTTCACAGATTACCTGTACTAGTGACAACCTACCAATTGCATTATGTATCCTACTTTACAGGAAAATAACTTTATCTCATTTACCAGTGAGACTTCATTCCAGGAAAACTGATAGCCATTGTTTTTGATCACTACTTGCCTAGTTCCCCATTCACATCACCTCGGGAACAGCTGCATTTTAAATTCTCACTCCCTTTGAGCTGGACCCACCTAAACATTTGTGCATTTTGGCTCAGAGCCAGCACTCTGAATGATTGTGTTAGTGGTAGGAAAAAATTGTGTTAGTGGTAGGAAACTGGGAATGTTTATCGGGAATTTTAAGGAAGGTACATGACTGGTGTATTGGATGCCTGAAATTCCTCCTCTCACACCAAGGTGACGTTTTTTACTCTTAGAGGGACAAAGTGAGAAGTAAGAAGAGTCACCCATGTGAGAAGAGGAGGTCAGCAAAAGATGGGAGATTCAGCAGTCACACTTGAACACCTATGGCAAGAATTAATAATTAACTTCACTCCAGTGTTCCCACAGTGCTCCTGCAGTTAGAGAAAGTGCCATTGGGATGAGAAAAGCATTTAATCTTTAAAGAGAATTTGACATCTTTTAATCTTTAATCCTCATCAGGCCTCATTAGATATTTGATCAACTAGGAAACTGAGTTGCACCAAAAAAAGCTAGAAAAGAACACATATAATTATAATTTATTCAGGGCTGCTAAAATAGACATACTTTACAAAGGAAAGCAAACCTTTCGGGGAGTGTGGGGAGGGCAGGTTGTTTGTTTTAAACTGGCCACTGACCCACGTTTTAACAACATAAATGTGTGATCAAATGTTTTTGGCCAGTGGCGCGTGGAGGAGCTTTGTTCTGCTCAGAGAACTTGGCTTTAGCTCATAGGATTTTGAGGAAGTTTTCTCTGGAAGTGTTTTAGAGTGTGTGTGGAGGGGGGAAGGGAAGGAGAAATAAATTTCTTTTGAGACAGGCACCAAAAAAAGTCATTGTTCTAAGTAAGCATTGTTATGAGTCAGCAGGACCAAAGAATTGAGACAGTCGGTGCAGTCCCGGCTGTTACCTTTCCCTTCCCTGTCCCTGAAGATCTCAGCCCCGGAGGGGTGCGACTGTGCACAAGGCTGATTTATCAGCACAACTATGCAGTTACGTCATTTTTCCCAGCTCCGAGCATACTTGGATCCTGCCCTGCGAGCACCAGAGTGGGAAACTTCTACAGTTGTGTTTTGTTAGATTCCCTTATACAAAAGCGTTCCAGGAACAGGGTGTTCAAAACTCAATCCCTATGCATGCTAGTGGCTTCTGCCCAGAAGTCAAGTGAGGTTAATAACTAAACAAGCTGCATTGTTCACTGCAGTAGCACCTCATCTCTAGAACAGCTAAAGCTCTTTCCTTTATCCTCATATTAACATTAACCTCCTGATGCTGGCATTCTTGAGTATCTTTTTCTCACTTTTCTCTTGTGTTCCTCAGCAGATAATTTTCAGATGGATGTGATTTGATGAAAATAATAATAATGAAGTAAAGCTCTTCCTGGGATGAGAGCAAAATTTGGGGAGAGGTACACCTGTGTGGGACACTCCAGCTGTATTAGAACATGTTTCCAGGGGTACAGTGTCTCTTTCTTTCCTAAGATAACTTCAATAACATACCATAGAATTACAATTCAAGATAAATAATAAAAGTGAACTCGGAGTTCATGAAAGATTCAGTATCTATAACCAAAGACAGTGGCCTCACATTTATCCATTACAAAGATATGGAACAGTGAAAGTTAAGAAAATCCACTAGTATGTGGTTCCTGGACTGCAAGATAAAAACAGGCAAAATAATTGCTCTTTGTATCATTTATGCCTTGCATGCTAATTATCTTATCTGTGTCTCTGATGCCATGTGCGTTACAAAAGATGTTCTCTCCTCTTGTTTTCAGGTAATGATAGTTGAGGATGCCAGCCCCCTGGAGAATATGCTGCAATAAAAAATCCAAAACTAAGAATGGAAAAGCTGAAATGGACAGTATGGCAGACACAAGTGAAAAAATGCAGATGAAAAAAGAAATCACCTTACTAAATGGAGTTTCTTTAATTGTAGGGAACATGATTGGCTCTGGGATATTTGTATCACCCAGAGGTGTTTTAATGTACAGTGCTTCCTATGGACTCTCTCTAGTCATCTGGGCACTTGGTGGGATGTTTTCACTGTTTGGAGCTTTGTGTTATGCTGAATTGGGAACATCCATCGTTAAATCTGGAGCCAGTTATGCCTATATCCTGGAAGCATTTGGTGCCTTTGTGGCCTTCATCAGACTGTGGTCTTCATTGCTAATTATCGAACCAACAACCCAGGCAGTGATAGCAATCACATTTGCTAACTATATTGTTCAACCAATTTTTCCTCATTGTGAGCCGCCGTATGATGCAGTCAGGTTGATCGCAGCTGCTTGTATTTGTAAGTAAAGTTATGATTCCTAGAAGTTAAGAACTATAATTGTAGGTGCCCACAGGATTTTTCTGAATTTCTATTCCTTCACCTTCTGTGAAAATAATTACTGCCTCTCTAAAACATGTTCTTAGGAACTAATAATCTTTTATTCAGATCAATTTTATTTGGGGCCAGGATTATTAGAGAGGAAAGAACTACAACAATTTGGCTGGAGGAAACTATGACTGCTGATAAAAGATACATATATCTCTATGGATCATCAACATAATGTGCAGCCCTCATTTGGTCCATGTCCCCTCTCCCCTATTTCTTGCAAATACAAAAAATGAACAAAAATCTTAAAATTTATATGGAATTAAAAATACTCCGCCTAATATGAGTTTTGTCTCTAGCAAAATTGTGTAGTGCAATCAGACACTCCGCAGAGTTGACTTTGTCGTGACTGTCTTAGGTGACCATAGGGATAAGCATTACAAATCTATCTTCCAGTAGATGAACTGCACTCAGATTCTTTTCCTTATAAACATGGATTTGTCAAGATGGAGTATGCATTCCTTTTAGGCTGTGCTATAGCATGATCTTTTAAAAACGGCTTAAATTGTACAATTCAACAAAAGTTTCCAAAAGGATACGTAATTTAAACCTAAGATACTATAATGTATACTGACAATTCTGAGAAGATATTTTCTCTGTAGCCCTGGCTCTTGCCACTGTGGTGCAGAGGAGGTTCACTTCTGAAAAAGGCTCCGTGGTAGAACTTGAGACCATCATGACCACTCAGCAGTCTAAAAGGCATCTAACCCTGTTCCAAAAGACTTTAGCTGAAATTCTCCACTTGCACAGGAAAGCAGTTATTTATTAGATCAAAATCTCTTTTCCCGGTGTTCCAGGTGCACCTCATGAAATCCTCACACTTAAGAGAAGCAGCCTTTAAATGCTGATGTGTCTTTAAGCCTTCATTTTCTTAGTTATTCTTGCTGTAGTCTTCATATCAATCAGCTGTGTGCTCTAGCACCTCTGATTTCTGAGCCGATGCCCCAGGTGTGGCTTCCAGCTGCTGCTTTCTCATACAGCAAATTAGTTGCCTCACCACTGACTAGGCTTACCATTTTGAGTAAATGCCCCACTGCAGGGAAAATTACAGTGTATTATATCAACTGTGATATGCAATTTAGCAGTGTCAGATAGCAAATTTATTCCTAGCTTGAACAATTTTGAGAAAGATCAGGAGCATGGATTTAATTGGCACTTCACCAACATAGCAGAGAGAACTTATTTAAATATATATATTTAATGGGAATTCCATGGCAAGATCCCATTGCCTTGAATTTAATTACACTCTGCAGCACATGATACATGTTATGTGTCATATACATATGCAGTAAACATATCCTTTGCAGTGTTTCAAATAGCACTTTATATCATCACAAATAACTTCTAAATGTTCAGTATTAAAAACTTTAGTCAACACTTACTTTATAATTTTCAAGACATAGACATATAATTCTAACAGTTACTGGTATATACTACTGTACTTTTAAGAAAGACGTATATGGTTAAGTTCTACTAAGGAGATTTTTTAAACTATAGAGCATAAAATCTTATTTCAATGTATATGCCACATCTACTAGAGCAAGGTTTACAGAAGTCATTATTTACAGACAGGTTTAAAATTATATTCAAACCTGACACTAGGCATGAACAATCATTATATAAACTTTTGGGTTTTTTTAATACCAGAATAAAAACAAAATTCTGTCCCCATTGCACAACATTGGTATATTAATAGGAAATAGTGGGAGCAAATCAGGTTCTGCTTCTGTAAATAGATCTGTTATTACCTTGACAGCTGACAGGACACTCTGTCAAATATGCAGAGTAGCTCATGATAATGAAGGCAAGAAGTTCTGTGAGCATCTGTGGTTGGATGCTAATTTCCTTACTATATAGAAAGGTTTCTAAATGGTTTTCATTTTAAGCATTACAAAACCCTTTTTTTTCCTTTTAAAACTGAAGTGTAGATTATAGGCAGGACAAAGAAGCAAAAGGAAAGACCAACAAGACTGCTAGAGAAGAAATAACCCATTCTGATCCATGCTTGAGAGCGCTCTGGACTGCCCATGCCACATTTGGCCTGCTGTCCTCTCCAGCAGCTGGGCTTCATACCTGGTACCAATGCATACCCTTTCCTTTCCTCGTCTACCACTGTTTTGAATTACAGAGTTGCAAGAGAGATAAGTTGCCTGTAATGCCATGTGTGTGTGTGCTAGAGCAAGAGGAGGTGGGCACCCTGGCTGGACCTGCCGCCAGCCGAGCAGCAGCGCTCATCACAGCGCTTCATCTGCTCATCGGGGTCTAACTTCTGCAACAAAACTGAATACAAAGAATATGGCAGAAGGAGGAAAGGAGAATTAATTGATCCCACCCACTCTGCAACCACTCTACTTTGTTATTTCTATTAGATTCTGTCAAAATTGAGGTTTGAGAGAACTCTGCAAGTACTTCTGTGATCTTCAGACTTGGGGTCAAAGAGTGAATGGCACAGCTACTAAGCCATGGGCACAGAGTAACAGCATGCTGGCCTGGCTCAGTTCAGTAACTTGTCAACCACATCCAAACTTTTTGGTGCAGAAGCTGTGCTTACTCTGTACATAGACCAGAGCTCAAACTGGCAGGGAGAACTTCAGGAACAACTTCAGCCCAAATAAAAGATTTAGAGAAATGTCATGTTCTGCATGTGAGCAACTCTGCTGGCTTTAATAAAATTTAAAGATTATTTAAAAGGAGCAGAAGTTAGTCCTAAAACTCAAAATCTGATGCATTTTGTTTTACCTACTGTCGTGAAAACAGTATCCTCCAAAAAACTGTTGTAACTTTTAAATCAGGTATTTCATTCATTTTAATAAATCTAGGTGGTCCTAAAATGGTGAAATTTGATTCTGTTTTATTTCTTGAAAGAGGGGTGATATCTGGAAGAATGTATTTGAAATGCGCTTTATGGGATATAAAATATCAGTGCTCCTCTCATATTCTTTTTCTCTACAGGTTCCTTAACATTTATTAATTGTGTTAATGTGAAGTGGGGAACCCGTGTACAAGATATTTTCACATATGCGAAAGTTATGGCTCTTATCTTGGTGATATCTGTTGGCCTTTACAAAATTGGTAAAGGTAAGAATATTTTTTCATTTACTTAAATTCTTAAAAATGAACCATATATGAGTTTCAAAATCTGTGCAGGAAGATCAGACTCCTTAAGACTTACATATGAAGTGTTATTTATTCTGGAAAAAACTGTCTGCCATAGGAAGATTAGAGGAATTTTATGGCTTGTTAAGCAATGGGGGCTTAATTATTCTTCTACCCTTAGTGTGGAAAACCAACACATTGGTTTGCCACACTAAGGGTAGAAGAATAATTCTTGCAAATACAAGAACCACCACACACATTACTCAGGCTGAATAGCAAATAGCAGCTGAATTAACATCAGTTTAGTGCTAACTAGTTTAAAGTCAGCCTCAGTGTCTCAGACTCATGCTTGTTAAAGGCTAGCATTGCTACTTGTCCTATGACAGGACAGCACAGCAGAAATTGCTGGATGTGTCCTTCGCATCGCTCCTCAGCCCCTGCTCTCCCTGCCCTGCCTGTGGCAGAGAGCTGCGGCAGCGTCCTGCGAGGGGAGAGGATCGGGGAGGAAGGAACTCGTCCTTTCCTTCATTGGTGAGAGGGCGTGCTTGATTCTAGAAACAAGGGAAAAGCCTGCAATACTGCGGTCCTATGAATCACTGTCGTACCATAAGACATCACAGGACAGATGAGACACCCTGTATCAGCAGTAACTGGACTGAACTGAATACCCTGAAAAGCTGGAGACTAGTTTATTCTGGTGCTACCTCTGATCTTTGCATACAGCAGTAGATCTGATTTTATTAATTTGGGTCTCCGGTACAGTGAAGTCTCTTCCAACTCTAGCTTTATTGCTTAGTTACTAAGGTTTCTTCATTTTTCTTTCCCATGAAACTCCTAAATAGCTATTGTATCTTTATTCAGTTAAAATAAAGATGGTTTTCCCTCTTCGGTTTAGGAATTGTCTTTTTCTCCTGCTGAAACTAGCTTATAAAACCTAATGAGTGTGCTTGCTTTTCTGTGTTTGCTGGCCTCCTCCTTTCCTTGGCTGCAGTTCTAATGCATCAGCTGTTACACTGTAAAGCTACACCAGACTTTAAGAGAGCTTTTTTGTTTAGCCATTATCCATGCACGTCAGTTGTCACTGGTTTGTTCAAGTCTAAAGAAACCTGAGCAAACAAACCCAGTCATAAGGGCAGGAATGTGAAAATGCAGAGGAAAAGTATTGCTTAAGGGCCACAGTTACATGAAGGAGTAGTTCCCCTCATAAAGCTGCTGCAGTTTTACAAAGGTGTGAGTCCGTGCTGTCATTCCTATAGCAGCTTTGCCCTGTCCCTGTAGTCACAAATTTAGCCGTGCTTTCAAATTGACTCCTTCAAAACTTCCAGCCCACTCACTGGCGTGCAGCTGCCACCCATGCGGTTTGGCCCAGGGGCCATTCCCTCTGCTCGTGCGTCCACTTAACTCATGCCGGGTCCTTTGCATCGCTCCATAGGGTCAGGGAGGGTAAAGGCGGAGAGGAAACATTATTGTGAGGAATGCAAAATGCTGAGGGCTTTTAGTGGTAGTAATGGTCTCGTCTCTGCTTTGTTTAAGCAGAACCGAGCACTTAAATACAGAAGGGTCTGGGAGGAGGAATTATGTAGACTTCTGGAGCTGTGATCGGGTCAATGCACTCTTTTAAACTCAGCAGCTGTTTTAATGAAAAGAACAGTTACGACGTTATAGCCCTGCTGTATGCCTTCTGATGTGCTCAGATATGCCTCTTGTTTTAAATGTATCTGATTTTGAATATGAGCTGTCTTTAGTAAAAAAAAGCTTTTCTTGGTCCTTTTGGATTTTTCTTTTTTTTCCTTCCAACCATTTTCTTCCCCAAAGTGTGTGTACGTCTCATAGCTTCACCTTCCTCAGTTCAAACAGTCTCCTGGTAGTTACTGCTCTTGAAAGACTGAATTGCTTTTGTGGTATCTATAAACTCCTTAGTTTAACCACAGGGTGAAGTTGTTTCGTCTTATAACAAAGACCTTACTTTCTTCCCTAATAGAGGTTTCAGTGTGTTGCTGTCTTCCTTAATACTTAAACCCACTTCCATTTATATTAGATAGTTGACTTTCCTTCTGCAAACTCAGTAAGGCCTTTCTTCCCCTTTCCAGAATCACAGTGAAGGCTCACACAGTTTCATTAGCATTTCATCTGTTTTGCAGCATTCTGCAGGTTGTCATCTCAACTGATTGAGCTAAAGTAGAGGCGAATTTTGAAAGGAAAGATTTTTCAAGTCTCCTCTCTTAATTTTGGGGAACACCTTTGCGGGGCAGAGCATCCCACTGAGAACTATGCCTCCAGGAGTTCCCCCTGCATGGGCGACTAATTCATCTGGTGAAAACGAAAGCACAGATATGAGGAAGAAATATGAGACAGATTCAGGAACTGAAATTGGGTTTCCCAGCTGCCTCTGCCTGGCTGACAGGGCACAGCATGACCTCAGTACAGCTCCCTCCTTTGGTAGGCTAGACAGCCATGCCAGAGACAAAGATGCTGTGAATTCTGGTAGAATTACACAAGTCGCATCCAAATAACAAACACGGGAAAACGTCTTCTGCTGTCTCCATGTACAAATGTAGCTGTCTGAACATCTGACTGAAACTTTCCTGTTTGTCAAGTGAAAATATAAGCTGTGCACTTTTAGAAATAGCAATGAAACTGGATGCAGTGGGGTTTTATTGCCTTTTGGTTAGCTGAGACTTTTAGTGTAATGTCCTTCTACGTCATAATCCTTGAAATGTAACAGGCAATTGGGACCTGCCATTTGTACAGGAGAAACGGAAAACCTGAGAGCTCCATTCGAGGGCTCAGCAACAAGCCCAGGGATGATCGCGCTGGCTCTCTATTCTGCCCTCTTCTCCTACTCAGGATGGGACACGCTCAACTACGTCACCGAGGAAATGCAGAACCCTGAGAGGTAAACGGGTGCTTTTCCTTTGAATTGCTGAAGTGTCCTGGTAAGACATGTGACGGCAGGACAAGCCACTGTATTTGTTTCTGACTGGAAACTGGTCAAACTATTTTCTCTGCAAAAACCTTCTTCTCTTCCAGAGAAGTAGTAAGTATGCAAACTCTTCCTGATTATTGTCCTCTCTCTCACCAATTATATCACACTAATAAATCACTTGTCTGCATATGTGTATTTTAAACTTTCCACTTTAGGCCAGAATTTTTAAAGGAGGAGAACAAATCCCTGCTGAAAGCAGGGAAAAGTGTGGGTCCATCTAGCTCTCTAAAATTCCCTATTTCTTTTCAGTCAGATAGAACAGTTATTTTATTTTCCACCAGTAGAGTAAGACTGTTTCAGGTTTATGACTGTTTTATCATGTCATCTTCAGCATTACTGTTTATAGGAAAAATGTTTAATTTAACTAAAGATGAAAGGTTAAGTAAAAAAATAAAAAAGTCCACAGTAGCACTGGAAATATCATCTCCTCCTCCCCTCTGTAGGGATGTCCACCCTGTTGGAGTGCTGTGCCTCACCTACTCAGACTGAGTCCACCTTGTCTTGGGACATATACATAGGTTATGAGTCAGGAAAAAAATGCTATGATCACAAAAACACTTAAGTGTGTATTTAAATCTCATTGCTTAAGTGCTCTCTTAAATTGCTTCATAGAAAAGACAGTCTATAAAAGTTACAGGTATAAACATACGTTTTTTCTCTAAAATTTGTGACAGACCCACAAGCAGCCCACTAAGCTGCTTATGGAATTGTTCTACACGTTATTTTGTAACTCCATGATTACAAAATGATGGATTACAAAAAGTGATGGAGGTATCTGTTCACAAATGTTTGAATTTGGGAACAATCTTCTATTTAAATATTCCTTATTCAAAGAACATGAAATAATTTTGCCATTTTCCTTTTGCAGGAATCTACCTCTTTCTATTGCAATTTCAATGCCTATTGTGACTATTATTTACTTGCTAACTAATATAGCATACTATGTAGTGTTGGATATGTCAGCTCTCCTCACAAGTGATGCAGTGGCTGTGGTAAGTTGTATAAAATAACTAAACCAAAAGTTCCGGTATGGATGACACCGTGGAAGAATCTCAGGTAGCATACTTCTTGGCAAAACAATTGAAATATTTCCATGCTGAAGGTTGTTGCTTTCTTTTAAACTTTGTTTTCAAATAAGAGTACCAGTATATTAGAAGGTGCATATAAAGAATGTATCCAGTAAATCTGCTCTTGTAAAATCCTCTTATATACTCTGTAAATCCTGCTCCTAACAGTACTTCATTGTAGAAGATGCTTTTGCCAGGGCCAGACAGAGAAAGAGTTATGGATAGTCAGGGTGGTTTAAGAACCAGGGGGTTTTGCTATCATTCTAATGTACAGTGTGTGATGTTTAATGCTGCAGGATCACAGCAGTATTTTCAACACAAAAATGTGCAGTGAAAACCTTTTTAAAACCATATCAATATTTTATACAAAAGTACAATTATAACTCATGGATTACTACAGTCAGGATTTGTCAGAATATATTAAAGGCAATACATCTTCTTCTGTTATCTCATTGACTTGATCTAGGCTTAGAATTTTTTTTAAATCTTTTTTTAATATATCTGCCATTTTTATTTTGATACTGATCAGTTTTTCCAAATTCTAATTTCCCAAGTCATTATCAGGTGTCATAAGAAAGCATGGGCTATGACACAATATTTGGGCTGGTGTGTTTTCATGAGAGTTTCTCGGGATTGTCCATATGCTTAACGTAAGAGGCCTCACTTATTTTCTTCTGTTACAGACGTTTGGCAGTGAAACCCTTAGTTATGCTAAGTGGATAATTCCTATAGCAGTGGCCATGTCTTGCTATAGTGGCTTAAACTCATCAATAATTGCAGCATCTAGGTATGAAATATAAGATTTACTTTAAATAATTGAAAAGGAATCATTTATTATTAATCTGCATTCTTTACTACGGCATTGTAAAAGTAACACAGTTAATTTTTGCCATGTCAAGTTGTTCATTTATGATGGAAGGATTGTTACAATCTGACATGTCTTCTCATGATCAGCACCAATTGATAAACTAAAGCCACTTGAGAAGAGAGCAGCATTTACAATAGAGTAATAAAAGAATTAATGCTGCCTTTGTCAGGAAGCAACAAGCTATTCCTTGGCTCACTGTCTGGTTGAGTTTTCTTCCTCTTTTTTTCAGGCTTTTTTATGTTGGAGCCAGGGAAGGACACCTCCCTGACAGTCTGAGCTTGATTCATATAAAGTGTTTCACACCAGTCCCTGCTCTCCTCTTCAATGTAAGTGACAGCCCAGCCCTGTGCCTGCCCCGGGCAGCCAGCGGTTTGGACCCAGGGAGCATAATACCTCGCCTCTGCCCGGTGTTTCTCCCGGCCTTTCTCCTGCGCTGGAGACATCTTCCTCAAATGCCCACAATTTCTAAAACTCATTGAGGGAGGTGGTGGTGCTGTTGTTTTGTCTGGTGGGGTTTTTTTCAGCGGAAAGAGAATGGCTTGATTCACATTCATTTGCTCTCTGAACAGGATTAGTGAGGAGTAAGTACAACAGCATTACTTAGAAAACAGATAATGGCTAAATGTGTAACAGTATAGACAGGAGCTGTTTAAGTCTTTATGTGAGTTTTCAGAGTGTCACTGGAGAAGAATATGGTAGGAACATCTCTCAGACCCTGCCATAGGCTGATTTTCTAGGACTCTAGTTATAACAGGAGTGACAAATCACTTAAAATTAAGTTCCTACCATTGGATGCCTATAGCCGTATTGACTTTTTCCTGATGTCACTATACAAATGAATCTTGTGACACAAAATCGAGGAACCATAAGGTATAGAATTAGTGCAAATTATTTTAATAAATAATCCATAAGTCTAACAGATTAAAATAAGGGGAAGGATATGCACAAACAGTGAAGGTAGAATCATTCAAAACCATTTCACTGCTGTTTATTTGAACATGTATTTTATTTGGTGTCTTCCATTGCCCTGTGTTACATATGGTTTATGAATAGATTATCATACCGGTCCTGCTTGACATCAAATAATTTACTAAAAAGTTATAATCTCATTATGAATACTCTTCTCAGAGGGATTCTGTTTGCACCAGTGAGATAAGCTATACTCCCTTAATACACCACCATTCACGTTTTTCACAGTGGAATTTTTTTCTGCTCATCTGTTAAAACAGACATTAAATCCCTGGTATTTTAGGTCTTTCCATGCAGGCAGTATAGCATACCTGCATACCACAGAATTTACTCTAATGGCAATGTATGAGTGGACTGTCAGAGCCTCCAACAGTGAAACCGAATCAAAAGTTTGCTTTCCAGCTGAAGCCAAGCAGAGCAGAGTAAGCCACTGTCTACAGAAAACTTCTTAGTCAGCCTTCTCCATAGTGCAGCAGAGTCTGGGGCTCCTTATCTGGCCTTCTTAGGAGGGTTTCCTGCTGGTGCTGAAACATAACTTTACAAACCCGGCACCTCTTCAGCCAAATGTGGTGATCTTACTGCTATATTTAAGGAAGACATACCAGCATGTTTCACACAGCATATGTGCAGATTTCTCAGAGTTTTAAGTACATCCTTCTTGCAAGGACCTGATCTCCTAACTCCAGACAAATATGTTGGAAACAGGCCATTTTATAACTTTACTACCTCTTTATTTTATAAGACATGTCTTTATTTTCACATTAAAAAGTCTTTGTTTTTATTATCTCTAGGGCTTAATGACTTTGCTTTATCTCCTTGTGGAAGATGTTTTCCTCCTCATTAATTACTACTGCTTCAACTACTGGCTTTTTGTGGGTCTGTCTATTGCAGGACTGATATATTTGAGATATACTCAGCCACACAGACCACGGCCTATTAAAGTAAGTAAATAAGAGAGGAAACAAGCCCTAAAAGCCAGCTAATGCATGTGTTTATGTGATCCTTAATACCACAATCATAACATTACCAGTTATGTTATAGACTATTTATCAGCCATAGAAATCCTTTCAATATACAAGATAAGAAATGAAGGAAACTCAAATGAAGCAAAACCCATTTGAGTTTCCACAAGAACATCTGTTCTGGTACTTTTGCTGTGAGGTTGAAATTATATTTACCATTTCTTTCTCCTTTCATTCAACCTTATAACTATCTTTAATTCAAAATAAATAAGGAATAAATAAATGCCTGGGGTTCTTAGCCCATCCTGGAACAACTCCCTTTTGTGTTGTTCGCAATGGACCTCAGGAGAGCTAGTGATGGGGGCTCCAGAGAGGTTAACACTCTGATCAAACTTACATGACTTAACAAATTCAGTAAAATCCCTTCAAAGCCCATAAATGCCCAAAATTCTGCCCATGCAGAAGATCAAAAGCTTAAATAATCAAATATATTTTGAGTGTTCCTTCCCACTGCATAGACAGTAAAATGCAAGTTTAATGACTGATTGCAGAAGAGCATCTGGCTATCAGTTAAGAGAGGGAGACAGCACAGAAACAAAGCGCGCCTAAAACTTATTTCTAGTTTTAATCCAGTGATTGTCCAGGAAGCAGGGATGGAAACCCACAGCTTCCCCCAGACACACAAAACCACAGGCTGGCTCCCGTTTCCCTGCCCTCTGTGGCTCCATGACCTGCATTTCGGCTCTGCAGTGATGCAGTAAAAATTATGAGAAATCCAAATTAACACCCTCTCTAAATATTTCTTCCTTGTCATTCACTCTTCCTAACCTCCTGCACCATTTTTACCAACACATTTTTTTTCCCCATTTAAGTGTAACGTCCTGATTATAAAAAACATGGTTCAAACCAAGGAGTAAAATATCCTAAGCACCTACTGCTAGAAAACCTTCCAGTCTTCCAGAGCAGACCAAAATTTCCTGAAGCATGTTCATACTTCATTTCCAAACTCTCCCCCAAAATATGTGGAAAATAAAGATTAAATCTTGCCTTATTGGCAGTTTTGCTGTTGACTCTACTAAAGCAAGGATTACAGTCAGATTATAGATAATGACTGTTTAATTCCTATCAGCATTTACCAGCCTAGTCAATGTCACAGCTCTGCATACACTTTTTCCTTTTCTGAAATGTAGCAGTTGGTTTTCATCAACTTACATTTTTAATCTCTATAAGGAAAAAGAAATATTTATACCAGTAAACTCTCAGGGGTTTCAGCTAGTATTCAAAGGCTCCTGGACTCTTGAGAAGGCTCATTACTACAGCCAGTGAAAAATATTTTAGTGAAAAATAAATCTATAACGACATTATTTCTGTAGTTCGTTCTGTAGCATCAACACGGTAACTGAAAGTCTAGCTGAGTTAGTTCCCAATCAAACTTGTAAGTAAAAATTGTAATTAAAATTTTGCTTGTAATTAAAAATTGTAATTAAAAATTTGCAATTGAATTGCAATTGAACTTGTAATTAAAAATTTGCAATTGAAGTTAGAGGGAAAACTAGCCATTGCGGCTCAGTCTTAAAGTACTGCTTTCAAAGATTGATCTCTTGCTAATGTGGAAAGGAACTGAGCTTGTGCAGGCCTGAAAACAACAAAATGGTCAGATATTCAGGTGTGTACCAGATAAGAGGCTCTCAGCAACCTACACAGAAGCTAGCGAATTGTACTGACTGTAGGCAGTCAAAAGATTCAGTACATAGTAGTCATATAGTCAATAGTTATATTTTTATTATTGACTTCTCTAATTTTAATCTGCAAAGCCTGACAATAGAATATTTACTGCATCTTCCAATAAATGTTGGATTTTTTTTTTTGTCTCCACAGCTTAACCTCTTCTTCCCTATAGTATACTGTTTATGTTCCTTTTTCCTGGTCGTAGTTCCTCTCTACAGCGACACAGTCAATTCCCTTATTGGCATCGGTATTGCCCTCTCAGGCATTCCTGCATATTATTTGGGAGTCTATCTGCCTGTTGAAAAACGACCTAAATGTCTACAGTGGCTCTCTGGTAAGCAGCATCATCTTGTCCTAGTCAGCGTGCCAAAATCTTGAATGCTTGGTCAGAAGACAGAAAGAATAATTTTTCCTAGAATCCTTTTTCCTTACAAAGTTTTACTGTGCTGTGTACGGCATGTCTGAGATCATTCGCTTCATCACATGGTCCTGAAAACAAAACCATGCATACCTGTACAAAACAGTCCAATATATGGATATATATGGTCATCTAATATTTGTGGTGTTGAGCCACTTCAAGATGTTGGCTCAATAAAAGCCATGTAAGATTGTGAAGACTAAATGCATGCAGTTTGATACCCTGGAAGGCAGAAATACCAGGACACCATTGCTTCACTTTCTGCCCAAGGAGTGGAACATCTGAGTCAGAGAAGTCCATGAATTTTCATAAATTATGAAATAATGAATTATTGGCTTAAAGGTAGTTTCCACTCCTCAAATTCAGGCAATCTTGAAAAGCAAAACTTTAATATTTTTATTCAGTTTGAACTCGGCTATCAGTCGGACAATTCAGTGAAAATGCTGATGAAAGTTTGATTAAACGACTTTCTGTTTAACTATTGAGCTCCTTTTGCCTTTAGCAATTTATAACGTGCTTAATGCAATTGATTAAGGTGTTTTAAGATTTTCCTAACATCTGTGT
Source organism: Mycteria americana (assembly GCF_035582795.1). NCBI lineage: Eukaryota > Metazoa > Chordata > Aves > Ciconiiformes > Ciconiidae > Mycteria > Mycteria americana. The sequence continues at coordinate 147,086,612 of NC_134366.1, forward strand.
AGTGCTTTCAAATCCTCAAAATCCATATATTTGTCTAAGATATATAACTTTGTCTCACACATTTTTGCTATGTATTACAGCTACAACAACAAAATACATTCAGATGCTCTTCTACTGTGCTCTGTCAGATGTGGACATAGACATGGAACCTACAGCAGCTAAGAGTAAATAGAGTTGCCTTGACATTAAGAGTTGCACCTTGACATTTTTCTGTCTGGAGCAATTTTTATCATCTGAAGTTCTCCCCATGTGTTCAGTTATACTAAAGCACTAACCACTGTACTATGCGTCAGTTTGATGTCTGTTAATTTGTGCTTGTTTTATAAACCACTCTGTTTTACAAGATTTTTTAAAAAAAATCTGTTTGTTAATAGCGAGTTATCATGTAAGACTTTGAAACTATAAAGCACTGTATGAACAAACATTTATTAGTAGATAAGTTCTAAATATTACATTAATTGCAAAATTTTAATTAAAAGTATTAGGTCTAGTCACAATCCTAAGAAATAAATTGATAAATATAACAAAAGACAGACCAGATATTTGCAAGATTCGAAACCTGAGCTGGGAAGTAGAAGCCACAGTGTACTTCTAAAAATATAACTAAATTCTTAGCCAAAGTAAGAAAAATATATTCAAACTGGTAGACATGCTTTGAGTCAATGTAGTACTAATGGTAAACTATTCTAATGCATAATTCCCGGCATACGTATTGTACCAAAAGGAGAAAACCAAAGTTTTCGGTCATTTAAATTCTGTTAGAAATTCTCATTTGATGATATGCCACATTCATTACTCTTTTGCAGAAGAGGTATTTTCAATGAACAAAGAGTACCATTGTAACTGAAGTACTTTTGCTTTCCAGTGGAACAACCTGCCATGGAGCACTGTCAGGGACTGAGTCCTGTTCCAGCTAGAGTATATTCAGGGAAAACCACCTTTTCATAGTGTCCATTGCTTGCCTAGAAGTATCAAAGGTGGGACCCTGTGAATCATACTAATTTTTTCCACAGTGGAACTTATTTAAGGAATTGACAAGGAGAAATTAAAAACTACTGATGTTTACAAAATCCCTTGAGGCCCTGCCCAACCCTTCATGCCTCACCAGTTCCTGCTGGCAAGGTAACCTGGAGGTCTCCTAGTGAGCACGCAGAGAGCCTCCAGCACCGGCTGCCAAGTCTTCACGTCACGTGGGTGGTGCCCGTTGCACAATATCCAGCACAGGCCCGTGCCCTGGACAAGTGCACTCACCAGTGGGTGCCATGAAAGCAAAGGGCATTTAAGAACTAGGATTGTTCTCTTGAACATTAAGTTTTTCAGTGTGGCATATGGAATGTGCAACTAGTCCTAATTTTTAGGCTCCCGAAATGGAAGACACAATAACGGTCATTAAAAAAAAGCCATCAGCCTTGCAACCTAGACCATAAAATCAGCTGCTCCAGCTCTAATATGCTTTGTTGATATGTAGTACCATTTGTTATCCTTGTTAGCAAGTCATACTTCCTTTCTGTAATTATATTTGAATATAACTTACATTGTTTCTAATTTGAGTTTCATCATTCCTATTCAATTAACCCAAATTAAGGTAATTTAACCTTATACAAGTCCCTGTAGCTTCTAGCATTATTGTCTTTTATTGATGTCTGCCCAGAGAAAGAGCAATGGAATAGAGAAGGCGGCAATCATTGCTGCTTAAACCTCTCTTCATTCCCTCCCCACATTGTAAGGTCATTTGCAAGATTGTAATTCCGTGCACCTCCAACAGTGTTTGCTGACAGGGCTCCTGTGAAACCTTCTATTTGCATTTCAATGCCATCTGCTATGGCAGTTTCCTTTCAGTGGGGTTTTCTTTTGATAGAAAGTATGAACAATAAAAATGCACTAAATTAAGGTGAACATGAAGATATTAGAGATGCATGTTTTGCTTTTTGGAAGCCACAGCTTTCGAGCACTAAAATCACTTAAGTATCACAATCATAAAACAAGAAGAGGAAAGAAGACCTAGGGTGTAGTTTAGTTTGCCCAGCTCAGAACATCCCCATGTACTCTTCACAGACACAACACATGCCTCTGTTACAGTATAGCACTGTTTTGATCCTGCTCTACGATTGTACGGAAAAATTGCGTTTTCGCCCTATCTCTTAGAAAGCACTGGTTAACAACAGAGCCGTGGTCCCAGACCCTATCAAGGCACAAAGAGAGTACAAACCCTATGAGTCGGTACCAAACTAAACATGACAGTCTTTGTCTCCAAGAGTTCAAAATCATGCTTGGTGCTGAGCTGTGTGTCACACCAAGACAGCACCATACCGTCCTCTGAAGTTTTTCCTTGCAGCACCAAAGTTCTGAAGTGATTTGAGACACCTGAGGTGATATCTCACATGGTAAAATATAGCAGGCACTACAGGTAGTGTAATAAAGGCTACGGACTAAGACCATTTCCATAGAGAATTCCGAGCTGAGAAACCTCTTTCTTTGTCTGTTTTTTTGCCAAAATCTATTTTTACATGAATCCGTTAACTTTCTGGGCATGACGCACAAGCCTTCATTTTCTTTCTTTCTAGACAGAAGGAAAGTAGTGGTCAGATGCAAGCTTATAAATGTGAATAATGTTACTGAAATTCTCTATGGACATTGGAATCTCAGAAATGTTAATGTGTGTGTTGATTTTTCACTCCTTACAAATAATACATGTAAGATATTGTCAAATATCTAAAGCAAGTCATAGCTGCTGAAGTATTTAAATAAATAAACGTATGATCCTTGGCAAATACTATAGTTGTTTGGTTTTAAAGATTAAAAATAGTGTTGTGAATGAAATTTGCCCTGCCTTACATCTCACAAGTTGGCTTCCCAGGAGAGCAATGAGACTCTAACTATTTGTGTTTTCTATAACACAACAATATAAGCATTTATGGAAGGAAAAATTTCTGGTTACGCCAGGTGGGACTCTTTCTCACTGCAGTTATGAGCAACTCTTTACCCAAACACTTTCTTGTTATAAGAGTAAACACATTTTTTTTTACATTGTTCACAGATGCTCAATTATGCAGTCGAACAATAAACAGTTTTACTTTTTTAAAGATGGTCTTGGCATCCAGGATCAGTATCTTGTCATTACACAACAAAATACAAGGAGTAGGCTGTTTGACATCTGGTTTGTCAGCTGGCATCTCTGCGGTGAAAGGGACTGGGGTATGGATAACACTGGAAGCCTGTGGCAGAGGTAGCCTGTGGAGGTGCAGGCTGCACTGCAGTGCCTACCGGCAGCCCGGCAGGCTGCAGGGACAAGAGACCCTGGAGAACAGCCCACCTGCAGAGCTGGGGAAGGGTCTGTCAGGGGCAAAAGCTGGGGCAATACAGCACTTGGGAGTAGTATTAGCTCTTGTTTAGGAATCAAGAAAATACAAGATTCTTGGGTTTTTTGAAGAATCACAGTTCTTTGGATAACAAGGGGAGAAGATACATCAGTATCAGATTGCATTTCTGTGTCAGCGAAGAAAAACGAGTTGGTGTTGATAGGGGAAAGACTATCAGCCACAGAAAGTCTGAAGATGTCTGGGCTTTGCACGAGCCTGAAGAGCCATAAGGGCTGTTGTGTGCTCCCTGGCTACAGAGGTGAAGAAATGCCTGTAGACATTAGGCAGGATGAGGATATTGAAGTGTGAAACAAACTGAGAGATGCATGACCTGACAGTGGGCCAGGTCACAGCTCGGTTACAGGACAAAGTGCCTTTGGCACATGTGTGACTTGAAACTGAAGACACCTCCTAAAAAATCTTTTCTTGAAATTTACCTTCATTGTGTAACAGGAACTTTAGAAGTATTATTGCACAATCTCTAAATCTGGAGTACTAGATCTGTCAAGTCCCTGTTCTCTAGCTGATAAGCTATCAGGTTTTGTAAATCTTCCCATTTTTTTTCTGCAGGATTCAGTTTTGAGGAGTGGCAGCCAAGCAACTATGTGAGGTGCTATAATTTTGCAAGTGTCTCAAAAGCTCTAAAATTAAAAAAAAGGAAGGTGAATGAGGAAAGTAAAATGCAAACCTAAACAAGATGCCACACAATTACGGGAGAATAACTTCTTTGTCTTGTACATCAGGAGCCTGAATTATAACCACAAGAAAACAGAAGTCCTTACTGAGGAACACACACTTAATGTCATGGATGTCACTGAAAAACATGAAAGACAAGTGGGCTACTGAAATGTCTGGTTATTAGCTACCTAGAAAGGTCGGTATTAGAGTCAAAGGAAGGGATTGGAATTTGTTTTATATGACCATGGTTTTGAAACAGGGGAGGTCAACATTAAAAAAAATGATCATGAGTCGATGCTCTTCTAACAGGAAGAATAAATGAGAATTAATTGGTTCATGCTACAATTCAATAAAAACCACAGTAGAAATTAGCAGGTGTTTAAAGAGCTGGTCACCCAAGATGTGCTGTGTGTCAAGTGATGGAACTGAATACAGTTCAACATACAAACAGAACAAAGATTAATTCAGCAATATATTTACTTAGCGCTCAGAAATGTTCATTTCACAGAGCCAAAAACAACTGTGAGACACACCTGCTGGAGGGAGGGCAAAGAGAGTTTAAATTGGAAAAAAAAAATGTTTAAGAACATTCTACCTACGTGCAGAAACCAAGAAAAAAGTAACATGCTCAGATTTAAAACTGTAATAACTCCTTCCTCTTTAGAGAGGAAGTGCAAAGAGTCATTTAGAAATAGGAAAAAGGCAAATGTGCTATTTAGATGTGCTTCTACAATAGCACAAAAGAAGAATTTTAGAACCTGGTTGCAATAACATGGTATGTGCTTGGATCAGAATATGCTCATTATAATGATATTACCTTATTTCTGATTAGCCACTGCTCTTGCCCGTACCACGCCATCACATAAGGAAAGCTGCAAATTAAATTCACCTTTCTCTTGCTGTTTTAGGAGCCAGGCCCTGTCTGGCTCAGCGTGTGTGTGGGCATGGAAGCAGAATGTAAAATTGCCAGTGGAGTTACACTGGACTCCACCAGAGGGAGAACTCCCTTGCCTGGTGCTGCTGTGAGAGCCCCTTGTCCTGAGACCTTCTGCTCAGAGCAGCCGAGTCAGAGCGATGTGGATATTCCTGCCCACGGGAAAGTCCTAGACGGACAGGCTTAGCTCCAGTGAAGAGTGTCAGCTACACCTTCTGAATGATGCTGTACAACAGCCTGCTGCAAATTCAAATGAAGGTGAGGTTAAAGTTCAAACATTCCTCTTTACTTATAGGACTGCCTTCATGTCCCTATCAGAAGACAGATTTTCTCATACTGGCTGTCTCCTATATATAACAGCATATATCTATACCTAATTCAAAAAGATGATGAACATCCTTTTCAGAACTTCCACACTAAGCATAAATAATAAACAAGCTAATAATACCTAATCGATAATAAAATAGCTATTTTATGGTAATAAATTAGCTATTTTATGGAAATGAAAAAAACAGTTATGTTTGAATGTCTGAGCAGTTCTCCATCCTCATACTTTCCTTTTTTCTTCTTCATCTTTATCTCAAATAAAACTTGTGAAATCTCCAAGTCCATCTGCTATTTGGTAGTGAAGACCTATTTATAAAGACACCCTTTGGAAAATACAGTGCTTAGGTGTATTGGGTGTGTGTGGCAAGGTTTTGGTAGCAGGGGGGCTACAGGGGTGGCTTCTGTGAGAACCTGCTAGAAGCTTCCCCTGTGTCCGACAGAGCCAGTGCCAGCTGGCTCCAAGACAGACCCGCTGCTGGCCAAGGCCGAGCCCATCACCTCTGTGATAACATATTTAAGAAGAGGGCAACAGCAGCCAGAAGAGAGGACTGCAAAGATGTGAGAGAAACAGCTCTGCAGACACCAAGGTCAGTGAAGAAGGAGGGGGAGGAGGTGCTCCAGGTGCCGGGGCAGAGGTTCCCCTGCATCCCGTGGGGAAGGCCATGGTGAGGCAGGCTGTCCCCTGCAGCCCATGGAGGTTAATGGTGGAGCAGATGTCCACCTGCAGCCCATGGAGGACTCCATGCCAGAGCAGGTGGATGTGCCCAAAGGAGGCTGTGACCCCATGGGAAGCCCATGCTGGAGCAGGCTCCTGGCAGGACCTGTGGGCCCATGGAGAGAGGAGCCCACGCTGGAGCAGGTTTGCTGGCAGGACTTGTGACCCTGTGTGGGACCCACGCTGGAGCAGTCTGTTCCTGAAGGGCTGCACCCTATGGGAGGGACCCACGCTGGAGCAGTTTGTGAAGAACTGCAGCCTGTGGGAAGGACCCACGTTGGAGAAGTTCATAGAGGACTGCACCCCATGGGAGGGACCCATGCTGGAGCAGGGGAAGAGTGTGAGGAGGAAGGAGCAGCAGAGACAACGTGTGATGAACTGACCGCAACCCCCATTCCCCGTCCCCTGCACCACTAGGGTGGGGGAGGTAGAGAATTTGGGAGGAAAGTTAAGCCTGGGAAGAAGGGAGGGGTGGGGGAAAGGTGTTTTAATATTTGGTTTTATTTTTCATTATCCTACTCTGATTTGATTGGCAATAAATCAAACTAATTTCCCCAAGTCGAGTCTGTTTTTCCCATTGAGGTAATTGCTGAGTGATCTCTCCCTGTCCTTATCTCAACCCATGAGCCTTTCATTATATTTTCTGTCCCCTGCCCAGCTGAGGAGAGGAGTGATAGAGCGGCTGGGTGGGCACCTGGCATCCAGCCAAGGTCAACCCATCACATTAGGTCAAATCCTCCTGCCAGTATGATGTCAGCACATGGGCAACTGTGGCCTTTGTTCTCTATATATTTTTGTTATTTTTCCATATAACTTTGTTGAATTCACTTCTGCTTTAACTGCCTTCTAGAGTAATCCCCTAGCTCTGCCCACTTAGTAGAATACCAAGCCATCCTTGCCTTTCGTCTCAGCTTATGATATCCATCTGCTGCCAGTAATTCTCTCGATACATTAAGGTACTCTGAATTAGCTCCTGCCAGTAATAGCTGCAAGTGAATAATATGCACAGAGCAGGCAAGATCTCTATAAGCAGTTGCCAGCAAAAGGTAGCAAGTGGAGAAGGGTACGCAGGTTTCCTACTCCTTTCTTCATTTTGCTTATTTTTCTCTCAGGCAGAGCACCTGTATTAGTTGTAGTGCTTGCTACAAATCTGGACGGTAAAGAGATATATATTGCCCTACTGACCTCACTCCATATATCTCAGCTATTCATTCTCCAGAATCTGTTAAGTAGTAGCAGACTTGACACTGTTCCCACTTTCCATTCATGCCCTCGTTTGTCAGCTGTGTGGAGTTTCTGAGCCCGGTTAGGTTGCTCGCTAACAGCACGGTGGCACTTGGGTCATTTATGATAGTATCACCTTACACCGTTGCACTGCACGAGCTCTGCCTCTTCCTCCTTCTGCGGGACACGCATTTAGGCAGGACTGTTTGGACCCTCTGCATCTGAGGAGGAAGTTACTGATGCTGAAGCAATTCCAGTTGACCCAAAATGTATCTTCTCACCTTCTGCATGACTTTGGCTGCCGTGAGCACATCGGCCCCGGCTTCAGATATTATACTGGCTCCTATTTAACAACAGATGCCAGTGAGCAGGATTTATTCCTAACATTCACTGTAACTAATAGATCAAATCCTAGATATACTAAATATTGAATTGATACCTACAAGTCACTAAGGTGTTTCTTCTTTTCTGGGACAGTGCAGATTACCAGACTTCACATATGTTTTGGTACAAGAGAAGTGATCTAACTTTCTAAGAGCTTTGAGGCCTTTTGGCAAGTAAGGTTTATTCAGTAATCTATATAATCTGATTCTTGTTCCAGGTAAGAATTTAGCTGTACAACAAACTTTCAGAGACCATCGGACCACTGTCAGGGTCGGACCAGCCTTAGATGTTGCTGTAAACCTCCTCTTTTGGGGGTCTCAGGAGCACCAAAGAATGAGGAGAAGTGAGGAAATAAAAACTCTCTAGAATTAAAAAAAAAATGAAGATGTTTATTCTGTTCAGCAAACAGCATTATTTTCTTCCACAATAAAATGCTAAACCAAGAAAATAAAGTGAGTACCTTGCACACTCAAGGCATGGGTTTATTCCTCCAAAAGACAGGACGCTAGAAACCAGGTAAGACTGAACTGCCCAGGAGAGGTTCAGGAAATCACAAGGAGAAATGTGACTGTGATTTCATCCCCTCTCCTCTGTTAGACTGACTTCTCCTCCTATAATTTATCATGACAAACTAGGTAAACGTTTTGACTTTGAATGCAGAAAACATTTACTTTTATAGACAGCTTCACAAGTAATCTAGCTGCTGCCTGGGGACTAGTCATGCAGTAAATGACTGTCAAAACAGGTTTAAACTGTGGGTGTGTGGGGCAGAGAAAAGGATGCAGGAAACTATTTCCTTTTGCTTTAAGGCATTTCATGAGCTGACTACATGAAGTATCTGGTTTAGTGAGTCATTATGAGAAGCATGCTACCATAGTATTGGATGCAAACAGCATAAAGATTGCTAAAAATTACGCTGGCTTTACTGGAACTGTTCCAGCCTTTTTCAGCCATGCATACTCTCAAAGTGACACTATTTTAGGTTAGGGGTGAAGTGTTAACTGACCCTCACGTATCAATATGGCAAAATTTGGTCTGACCAATTCACAGTGGATGAAAAGCATTACAGTCAATGGAGATTTGTAATTAACATTACCTGAGGATTTATCCATCTTTCCTTTTTTTATTTTGCAAACAAAATGGGCATTTTTTCTAAGTCTTTCTCTGTTTATTAACTTACTTTCCAATGGACAGTAATAAAAGGAGAGTAAACAGCCCAGCATCTCTCTCAGAGAGCTTGGGCTCTTCTTACAGCCTGAATGCATCTGTCACTGGTCTGTCACTCTCCCCAGTGGCACAGTCCTGCCACCGCATCTGGAGTGAAAGTGCTGGTGCTCTCTGACATGTCAGACATTTCAGGGGAGTGGACTGAGTTTGTTCAGTCGTGGCTTGATTTTTTTTAACAGGTTGCCTTTTGATTCCCCCTGCTTTTTCCTAGTTCCTGAACCTCTCCTCATTTCCTAGTAATACGGACTCAGCAAGCTTTCTAGCAAGTCCATCAACGCCAGTCAACCTGTTGATCAGAGTGAATTTCCTGAGAACCGCCACCCCTTTCCCTTTACATCATAAGTGATGTTACACAGAAACAAAAAGAGCATAGTTGGACCCAAGAGGAAGGGGTTCATAAACTGTATATCAGCACAGCTACACACTGCAGCATTGAATGACTTTTGGTGGCTCCTCAAACAGCCCATTCTGAACTCTCCAGGAAGACACTAACAAACTTTCCTGTATGTCTTGCGTGCCCTGAGAGGTCCATAGGAAGAGTTAGATGTCTGTGCACCAGGAGCCGCTGTAATTATCAGCCTAGAGAAGGGCAAATGAAAGGTTACAGTACCTGAGCCAGCAGTAAATGCCCACACATAGACCTACACAAAGCCACGTTAAAGGTTAAATACAGGAGCCACCCTGTTTAATTTCTATTCTAATGGACAGATTTCCACTTCCAAATGCCGATCTGATTTTAGACATGATCTAGATATGCCACTGAAAGCTGTGTCATACTTAACAGACAAAAAGAAATGTAACTCTCTTTTCAGGGTAGAATGAGGCATGAATCAGAAAAGGAAGAGAAACAACATAGAGAGGACGCTGGAATTCACCAGTTTCACCAGTTTGCTTGGAGATTCCTCAGCATGCCTAGAAACCAAACCCAGTAAGTTAGGATTTCCAGTGGGGGTTTCTCAGAGATACAGCCCACCACAGAGAAACTGGTCCTGGATTTTAGTTAGTTTCTTACTTTCCCTTCTCCTCAAGCCCCTGTCTCTTTATGTTGTATATATTATACATCCACTGCAAACAGCATGCAAAAAGGATGAGGGCACACCCTCAGGTATTGGCTTCAATTTAATTTTCACCATAGTTACACCTACATTGCCTTTCTTGCCTAAGCCCTTTCATGGGCTTAGCCAGTTGTGCCTGTAAGGTCTGTGTTCGAGGTAAGGCTGAGCTTTCATCCAGCTCAAGCACACCCAAGCCACCGCAGGTGGTTTTGATGTTTGGGGATCTGACATGTAACCTGTGTGATGACAAGCAAGTTATCTACCTCTTGCTAAGCCTCAGCTCTTTAAAACGGTGGTAACAGGAGTTCTTCACTTCATGGCAAGATTGTTCAAGCACATACCTTAAGGATAGGATGATGCTTAAATAATTCAATAATAAGACTTTAATATGTGCTTTTTTTAGAGCTGCACAGTCTGTAACACATCAGCCAGACTTTTCTAAACCTTCATATTTAGAAACATGAAGGTTTAGAAAAGTCCGGTTACCATCAGTTGCATTATGGAAAGCCTACAAATTCCACTTGATTTCAAAAGGTTTTTAGAATAGCAGTGGTCCTATTTTACACTGCTGCATGTTTCTAGAAGGAACATGAGGTTTGGGATACCTAGAAAGGCAGCTGTAATTTGGTACGCACGCTTTCGGTACCCACGCTGCCTCTTTCTGTCACTATGGAGAAAGATGTGAAAAGGTACTTCTCAGTACAGAGACCAACACAGCACTTAAAAAAAAAAAAGATCCCAAACCCAAAGCCATTTTCCTTTTGAGGACATTCCAGTAGCAATCTCCTGGGCGATGCGGGGCGAGATGCGGGGAGAAGGCTGCTCCTCCGCAGGACGATGCTGCGCTGCCGGGTGGGCTGCCTCCCCCCGGCCCCGGCCCTGCTTCCACTAGACATTAACAAAGTTCCCCTAATTACAGTCCTCACCCGTTCCTCAGAAAGGGAAAGTGATGGGGGGGGGTGGGGGCTAAACATCATCAGCTTACACCAACTGCAATCGTTGCAGTCCTACGGTTTCTCAGAGCTCTCTGAAAATGCCAGCATTGCTGTCTGGTACCTCCCGCATTGTAGGTGTTGACATCCTGTTGACATCCGTGGCATTTCTAAACCAATCTGCTGCTGTATTATTTAAATTTCAGGGCAGAGAGAGGATGGGGATTGACAGCACGTGATTGGGAAGATGTATCAGTGCAGGCCAAGGTGGGGTAATGCAGCCTCCTGAATACAGCGCAGGCAATCCATTTTTGCTAACAGTTCAGAGCAGGGTGCTTTTGCAAGATCAGGTCCCTAGAAACAGGACCTAGGGCAGAAACTTGTGACGGTGAGTCGCCTTCATGCCTCCAACACCATGGGCTCAAGCAGCGCTGGTTTTCAGTTGCCCCATAGCTCTATCACATTGCTTTACCAGCATGAAAAGGCTGTCACACAGATGTGGTCACTAGGAAATAATCAGCTGGGAATGTCTTCTCTGTGTGAAGCAGGGCAAGGATATACATTTCTGACCCCTAAGTGTACTACAGAGCACTGTCAGAGAAATGCTGTGCTCCGGCTGATCACAGGCACCAGAGCAGTCCCGGGGTGCCATGAGCATGAGGGTAAACGACAAGGGCTTGAGCACAGCGGAAGATGATAGCCGGCTAGACCAGGCAGCAGCCGTGCTGAGGGTATGAAGGTGGGCACGAGTAGCCTTCTGCACAAATGGGACAGACACTCAGCATCCTACAGCCAGAACAGGAATATCAACGCTCTGACATCTACCGGGATATAAATAATCCTAATTAAGTAACTTCTGCATTGCCAGACTGAAGGCTGACAGTCCTGAAGCGGTGTGAGCTACGTGCTTGTGCTGTTCAGCTCTGAGAGAGCCAGCGAGGCTGGGCAGTGCCTGTGGGGGACAAGGCAGGACAGCAGTACTGTGCTACCGGTATCGTCTTAACTTATTGTTCAAAAATCAGAAATCAGGCTCTTAAACTAATAAACCTAGAAAAACCCCATGAGATCTAAATTAGCAGTGTTGAATTCTTTTCTGTCAGGCCTTTTAGTTTCTCTGCTTATACTTTAGTCGCATTTCAAATCTTTCTCGGCAATAATGAGGCATGGGAAGGGTATTTGTTCGGGTAGGTTTGTTCTTTTATTAGTTGCTTTTTGGTTTTAAAAGGAGAGAGTACTACAGAATCAAAAGATTCAAGTTCGGGTTTAACCAAAAGCATGGAACAGTTTAAAGTGAGAAATACAGTTAACAGACTTTAACAACTGCCTTCATTGTGAAAGTCAGAAAGGAGGGCAGTCAGAGTGCAGCTGCCGTCACCCTGCAGTTTCCAGGTCTGGCTGATGGGCCACTTCTGGCCGTACCTTCCCAGCACTGCCCTTCGCCTCCTCATTAAAGTCCTTCCAAATGTTGCCACAGGATTGCAGAGAGCCAACAGTAAATGAGCTGATGTGGAACTAAGGAAGAAATCAGCAATGGGTGTGCAAGGACAACATCAACCTTCCTGCAACAGCCACACTAGCAGAAAACACACAAAGATTTAAGAAAGCCATATACCTGGTTTTTCCCTTTCTCCCTTCATTTACCAACAGTTTACTTCTTTTCAATTTCTTTCCCTTGCTTTTTTCCCCTACTCCTCCTTTTTTTACCATTTCACTGCCATAATTAGATTCACTTGAGAGTTATTTTGCTTTATACAACAGTATTAAGGACAGCAATTTCTTTTCATTGCCTCCTTTTTGCCCTCCACCCCCCTCAAAATTTGCTTTAATGACTTGTCCTAATTAAGTTTGAACAAATTCTTTATTATGTTCCCAGGTTTTCTGCAGTGTGATCACTTAACCTGCAAATTATAATTGCAGGTTTGGTGCCCATGCAGACTGATTATTCTAATTGGTACCTGCTACCTCCCTTTTAGTTTTCATTATAGCTCTACACTCAAGGAAGCTAAGACAGTTCCATTTTAGGAATAAACAGGATACACTGTCCTAAGAGAACCATGTTTATCTTCCAAATCCATATTGCTTTCATAGACTGTCTCTAACTTTTAGAAAGAGAATCTGCTGAGTCATATCTGGGTAAGTGTGGTAAGAATTAGACCGCAGTTTGAAATAAAACCAATATTTCTGAGCATATTAGAAACGGACGAAAAATTAAACCAATATTTGTGGGGCCAAAATGAGTTATTCTAGCTGAAAATTTGACCAAAGATGTTTTCAAGAGGCAGTTCTGCCTCACTGTTGCATTAGTAAATCTAGTCCTCTTCACTGAAAAGACGAGTGATGGATGGTACAGGCCTCCGTGCAGTAGCTCAACTTCCTTGCAGCATTCCATATAACGAAGAGAGCCGTTTGAGACCTGAGCTAATGACTTCGTAGGAATGCCCTGCAATGCAGATAAAATTCAAAAACAATTGATCCGAGTTTGCTCTAGGAAGGAAAGGATGAGCAGAAAAGTGAAAGAAGGCTTTAGAACAGCTAAATTAGGCTCCAAAAGCCTGTGGGTTGTGTTTAGGAAAGTGCATAAATCCTGGATATGTGTGCAAGCTGCTTACCCCTGCAAGGCTGGTTGACAAACACCCTTAAAAACTGCCACTTCTTTTTCAGAAAAATCATGCTTTTGTAAAAAGTTTCAGACATGAAAAATAAATCTAGTCATCTTCACAGAACTTAGTTAAAGTTTTAATTGGTTAGCATTTAAGATTTTTTTTCTTTCATTCACTCTCAAGTCAGGTAAAAGGGTAGAAGAAAAGTTACTGAATTAGAAAATTATTTTAAGCTGTGATATTTTTTAATTACCAGCACATCACTGATGCTGGATAAAAATAGAACCACATTTTCATCTGCTATAAATGGCAGAAGTTAATACAAATTGACACTGCTCTGTTGCCACTTAATAGTCTGTATAACCAAGACATGAGGAAGTAATTTACAACATTTTTTATTTTTGTCTCCGATTTCTTGTAGTATCTCTTGTGCATTTAACGTTTCATTCTCAATAGCACCTAGAAACCAGCTTAAAGGTTTTAAAAGGTTATTGACTTAGTGTCTGTACCGATAGTCCTTTATTGACCTAAGTCATTAGTCAGTAGACCTTTTGCTCTGATTTAATTCCAAACTTTTTTCTTTATCAGACCTAGCCTGACAATTTTACTCTGCCTTCTCATTCCTGAGCGTATGTCTGTATTTTATACTTCTGTCTGTATTCACTCCGATGAAGCGCAGACTTGCCAATGGAATGGAGAGTTGCAAAGGCCTCCTACAGCCCTCACCAACACACCGTTTCCAGCAGCAGGACTCTCTTACTCAGTTCTGCGCAGGCTTGATTCACAGGGGGCTTTTCCTGCATACTGCTATTGAGAAAGGCAGTTAATCCTACTGGTGAAATAGTTCTTGGTACCAGCACCAGCTCTGCCCTATGGCCATTTCACGTAGCGTATTCCCAGGCTAGTATAGCTTTCTCAGTGCAGTCATAACAGGGACATTCTGCAATTCATCCAGCAGAGTCCAGCAAAGCAGTACTATTTCCTACCTTCCACATTTCCTTTTCTCTCCAGCTATTCTCCTCCCTCCCTAGGGAGCTTGCAAGGAAACTTCTTTACCTGTTTTTCCTGCCATTCCCTTCCTGGTTTGCTAATTCCTCCTTGCTGCTGCCCCGATGATTACCAGCTATCACAGTATTCCCTCTCCTGCCGTATTTCAGCCTCCCTCCTCCCTTTCACCCAGTCTTGTTTACAAGCTCTGTGGGTTATGGAAGACTCCTGTTCAGTGTTTGCACAACGTGTTGCACTTGTGATTGCTGGTGATTGTTGCAAGGCTGTTGTTTATACTGCACGCAGTCATCCTAAGCTATCTGCAAGTTCAAAAGTTCCCTATTTTATTGCATATTCACAAACTTTCAGCTAGAAAGCATCCCTGACTGTTGTTGTAACCATGCCTTCAAACCATGGAAATAACAAATCACTGCAATGGAGCTAACTGTTTCCACTGGTCATTATGTTACTTTAAAAGGATAGAGACCCTGTTGCATCACAGAATTGTCTAGATTGTCTAGACTATCTATTAATCTAGACAATAATCTAGATTGTCTAGATTAATTTAAAGCTGTAACAGTATAGCCACTGCCAAGCCTTTCACAATGGGTAACATGCTAAAATAATAAAAATCAGAGTGGGGCGTAAGGTCTGCTGAAAAGTTTATTTTAGTTGTTGTTACCTAAGGGGCAGCCAGGTCCCAAGAACAGAAAACCTCCAGTGATGCTGGGGAGGGGGCTGTCCCACAGCCACTGGCACAGAGCAGAAAGTTCCCTTTGTAACCCAGGGAGGGCCACTGCCGGGACCAGATGAAAGGCAAGCGAAGGCAGCCTGGAGACGGCCGGGTGGGGAAAGCCCAGCTGCCAGGGGAGAAGGGGAAACTGGGCTAGCAGGTCCCCACGAGTGAGCCACATGGCCGTACCAGCCCTTGTTGGAAATGGGTGGCCGCCCCAGTCCAGATGAGTGTTCAGAATGGATCTGTGCCCTAAGAAGAGCCACGTTATTTAAAGTGAATTAAAATATAAATTAATGAAGCCAGACTTGTGCCAATAAATGGTAAAAAATGGCTGAGAAAGGCCTGATATCCACATGTCTACAATACAGTTTCCTTCAGAAAGAAGTAGGCTGCTAGGTCATGGAGCTTGGTTTACTGATTGTATTGACACTGCCTTACTCAACTAATTAAAATCCTCATTAGTGATCTTAACTGAAAATCTGCTATTTTCAGGTCAGGCTTCTGCCTGTGTTCATTTGTCTGATCCTGGGGTTAAAGCGCAGGGACTCAGCAGCAGAAAATAGCTCTTTCCCAGCTACCTCACCCTCTTCTTGGTGCGTCCTTGACAAGAGACGATCTGTTTGACTTTCTTTGCCAGGTTGTAAATGTGAAGGCAAGAACTTCCCACTTGCCAGATACACAGAAGCTAATTTCCCAGTATTTGAAAAATAAGGTGTCAGAGAAAAAGGGATTAGTTTTATTTATTCAATCATTGGCATTAGTCTGAGCAGTTCGTGAGCATAAGCAGGGTGACTGGGTAAGTACCCAGAAGACTTTGTGTTGCAATAGATATTAAGCTGTATACACACTAGCGATAAAAGCGCTCTAAAAACCCGTGACTGAGGTACCTAGCAGTAATACTGTTGCGTGCAGGCAATACAGACTCACTTGATTAAAAAAGGAGAGTGGAGGAGTTGCACACGAAGGTGTACAGGACTGTATATGAATACTGTTAGAAGTCAAGCACTGAGTCACCAGCTTCCCCTAAAGCACACTGATCAAATAAGTTTTCCTTGGCTTACTATGTCTTTAAAGGTCTGAACACACCTGTGTTCTTCAGGTAATTGGTTCACAGTATTGTGTTTCTGCAGTGCGCTTCAGGATTTCTGCCTTTAAAGAGATTTTTCTGAGCCACGTGTACTAAATATGACTGCTAAGATTCATGCTGATTGAAATAGATGAATCTCCGTTAAATAACCTGAGTGTGCCTACTTAAAACAGAAATGGTACGTTAGAGTTTATGCCATCTACCTCCTCCCCATTCTTCTGTGAACAAAGTTTAAACTGGGTCTAAGAATATTTGATAATTTTGTTCCTGTAGTGAAAACCTTACCCTGTTATCCTGTCACCAAGGATGTTTTGCCGTTTGTTTGACCCATATTTGAATATGTGTAGTCCACAGCTGCAAACACGAAAAACAAAATCGGGAAGAAGTCTTCCCTTCTTTTTTAATTACTATATGGCTATAATGCACGACATCTCTTTGAACACTGCTGACTAATACTCCATTTTCTAATTAAGAATTATTATCAATTCCCCCTTTTAATAAAGGGAAAGTGCCAGTGTAAATTGCACTTTTACAGTAAATAGCTTTTAAGCTGTTGCTTTATCAGAGAAGAATTGTATAGTACTCTCAGCTAATAACAAAACTACATGTTTTCTATTGTTTTCTAAACATGGAAAAAAAGCTCTTTTCTAGATTACAAATACGGATACTTTATGACCCTATATGGGTCATCTGGAATTAAACCTTTTTTTTTATATCTCAGGTAGGATATAATCACCCAGACATATTCTGAATCATGATTTCAGAGCCCAAAGAGAAATATCAGTCAGGGAGGGGATGGAAAAAAACCTTAAGTGAATAGAATATGTACTTTGTCCCTAAGCTAAATGATGTATTAGAAAAATTATTTGCAAAAGAACAAGATGAAGTGTCAAATACTTGTATTTCTTTATGTAACATTCCAACAGTCCTAAGTGACATCATTCAATTTTAAAAGCTGTACGGTAGCACTAAAAATGCCTATATTCTGTTTTATTTTCCCTACTGAGTATTTTCTACCCATAAACCCCAGACAAAAACATCAGTACAGCTGCATCAATCAACCCAGGGCTGTCAAAGAGGCTGAGTCCCTAGCTGATGTAGCCGTACCGGCCATTTCATTACATCAGTGTGAGATAAAGCCTTACCAGCGCAGCAGTGCGCTGGGGCCAGCGACCACTGCGTGCCACAGCTTGCAAGGGAAGCTATTCCCCCACTCAGCCAGCCCCAGCAGAAGCAGCCCCGCGTTGCCCTGGCAAGGGCCACCTCAAAGCTTTTGGGCATAGTGGTGGCTGAGGGCTGGTGCAGTCTGAGATGGACAAACCACACGGGGCAGACGCATGTCCCGCACAGCGAAATCGTTGTGCCCGCATCCTCCTGAGCGTGCTGGGCAGGTGTGTTCAGGACTGTGTCCTGCACGGGATGTAACTATGTAATATGGGAAATTCCACGTGATCTGGGATATCCGTCAAGGCTGGGATCTGGCTAATGTCTGAGCAATCCCCCACAGCGGGAGCCCAGGCCCTGGGCTTGGTGGTCTGCCTGAGGGGAAGGAGAGGACCCTCGATGGCGTCACCCTGGGAGAGCTTCTGCAGCTATAAGCTCGGGGACTGCTTGTTTCCAGAGACTTTGTCTTCCAAAGAGCACTAAGAATTAATCTCATGTTATATGCTATATCAAATAGACATCATTAGCTTTACAAATGGTTTTCCAAAATATATGTCTCCCCTTGGACAGAATGGAAAGACTCTGGTAGAGCCAGATGGAAAATATAGAAAATACTGCGGGGAGTTTTGTCGTGAACAAAGACATAATTTTAAAACAAAACATTTCTGCTCAGAGGATTCAGTATTTTGAAATCAGACTATAAAGTACAGGTCACAAGAGCTTTTATTCTTAAACGAGTATTCCCTAAATGCTGAGAACACCAGCACACTACAATACCATTATTAAAATCCTCAGGCTTTTCTATGTTTCTTGTGTTGTTGTAGGATGGAGAAAAAAAAAAGGAAAGACTTTTTGGGGAACATATTGTCCCAGTTGGAGACAAGAAAGTTCCACAGTATGAATTGATTTGGATGTGGCTGACTTCTGGTGAGAAGTAGAGAGTGACACAACTTCAAGGTCAGGAAGCACTAGAGATTAAGAACTGCTGCAGCTCCCCTACTACATTTTAAATATTATTATATTTTCCTGTGAAGAAGTTATTTCTTCATCTTCCCAAAATCCATGGTCTGCCCAGATTTCACCCCTCCCTACCACTCTAAGTTCTTAACCAATCAACCCTCAGAAAAAGTGCTGCCCAAACTTAGCCCCAAACTGGGAGTTCCTGGGGTCAGTAACCAGAGGCTGCCGAGATCCTTCTCTCAGATGCCACATAGTCAGGGCAGTTTCACTGCCATTTGCAAAATAACTACTAGCTCTTTTCTCCTCTGTTCCACTAAGGACTACAACAGCTTTGTAGAAGTTCTCCTACAAAGCGCTGTGATCCCCAAACACTGAAGAATTACAAGTGTTTATAGCACCACTTCAATAAATCTTCCCAGGTTTAATACTAAATAATATTGTTAATATTACTCAGTTTAATACTGATGTTACAAGCATCGCAAAGGCAAACTACCCACCTGTACTGTGTACTTGATGAAACGCTAAAGACTTCCCTCTTGTGGAGAACTTGGTCATGCAAGGGCAGAATATACATCTGGAGATTCAAGGAACAAGGATTTGAGGAAAACTTTCGGCAGAAAGAGAAGACAACATCACGGGACAGCTTTATGACAAACCAAAGAGAACTGGATTATAAATCATTACCCAAAGAGAGGAGCCATTTCTTGGAAAAGGCCAAAGTATTATATATAGTTGTCTGTTTATTTAGGTACAGATTGGATTCCCTACAGTGAACACGACAGTGTGGGCTGTTAACTTAAACAGTGTAGACACTGTATTTCAACATTGCCAGTAGTCACCAAGAATGACCATAAGTAACAGAAGTGAAAAAGGTGAAGATGAAGATGAGGTTAACGAATATTAATGATGATCATACACCAATCATCATGTTGGGCTCCTAACTAAGCAAAAAGATTTAGGGAGTAGGTTAAATGCAACACTATTAGCAAATCCTCCCCCACAGAGTGATTCAATCAGTTGCATAAATGTCATTTTAACTATAGTGCAATCAACATACTTGACACATGGTGACGCAGACCGTACAATGTTAGCATCATTTATCCTCTTCTCTTGCCGTTAGGACCTGTTTTTTAAAAGGCAAGGACATATTCTTTTAGTTTGTGTGTAGTAATATATTTTATCAGACTGACTGCCACATTAGAAAAGCAAGACAAACTGTCGGGTACCCACAATGTTGAAATAGCGTAGTGATAGCAGAATATCAAGCTCTTACACATCCTTCCCACTTGCAGTTTCATGTAGTGGAACCTACACACACGCAACCATTGAAAGATTTATTAGAAGACAATTCTATTTTGAAATAGTGCTCTCCAGAACCACCCTAATTAATTACACAGGCCCCGACCTCACTAAACCCATTACGAGAACCAAGCTGCCTGTGGCAAAAACAAATTAAATATACTTAGGCCCTTCCCAAGTACAAAATTTAACCACAATCTCTCCACTACCAGCACAATAAAAACCCCTTAACACTGAACAATCAACTCCTATGCCTGTACTTCTGGGGACATAACACGTTTCATCAAGTGCATCAAGGGCTCTCAGGATGAAACTAAGCAACTGCTGTGTGCCAGGAAGGAACAAGCATATACAAGCTCTAAAGGGCAGAAGCACCCAGTTATCAGGGAGGGAACATTCCTTAGAAAATAACCACTGCATTTGGAATGTCTTAGTCCTGAGTCTCAAGGAATCCTACAACATTTTCCAAAGAAAAACTTGGGTGCTTTCACAAATCTGTAAGATAACAAAAACTATGAACTCACAGACAGTGCTTTTGTGAGATTAATCTCCCACCGCCACCCTGATGTCTCTCTTCCTCAGACTCCTCTTCCTCCCTCTGTTCCTTCCCCCAACATCCTCTTTCCTTCAAAAACATCAGCTACTTTCTCTTCGAGACGGTCTGAGACACAACTAATGTAACAACCATAAGACAATGCTCTCAACTTGTACTTAGCTTTGAAGACTGCTGCTTCTATTTCAGACCTGAAGAAGGACTCACATCCCAAAAACTTGTCTAATTTTGCCAGTGATACAAGCTGGTCTAATAAAAGATATTGCTTCCACCAACTAAATCTGTCTTGATTATGTCTTTAGGCTGTCATAACAACAGCACCACCATCATTATTCTTCATGTGACACAGTCAATCAGTAGATATTTTATTTTTTGTCTTTCTGTAAGTGATGCATAAAGCTAAAATAAACCAGATGCTGTTTTTTTTAGGCTTATGGCTCAGAGAGAGAAGGAGAGAGCACTCCAAATAGTACTCCAACCAGCAGAGCTGTAATTCAGACAGAAAGTGTGTGTGTGGGCAGTGAAGGGGCAGGGGTGGGGGAACTTATGGTTTCAAAAGACATATACAAACACCTGAATTAAAAAATTAAATTCAGAACCAGAGTAAGGTGAGAACAGAGAGATGTGTTCAACCAATGACACTAAATGTCAAATAAACTCATGAACTGAATTGCAATTATTTGGGGGAAACTCATTACAATGTTGAATTAAACTGAATACTATGCTTAACCAAACATAGAGGATATAAGGCTGAATACTTTTGCTTCCAGGTTTGTTCTTACATCTTTCAAAGGCTGACATTTGTCAGGACTGTCTTTTTGAGGAGAAACAGAAGAGAAAACTCAGCTCTTAAAAGATGGGGAGATCATTTGCTAAACAAGCACAGGGGAGAATATAAGCATAGAGCGGAAAAGGACAAAAGCAAAATAAGGCTGCCAAGAGAGGCAGCCTGTCAGGAGTGTTTGAATAAGCACGCACTGGGGGAAGGGAAAAGGGAGGAAATAAAACACATGCAAATATCTTTACTAGGTGTCCATAACGACAAAAAACTGGTGACTCTTAGAAACGTGATGTGGATCAGAAGGACCTGGTAAAGGAGATGGAGGGGGATCACACATGGCTTGATCAGCAAGAGAGGAAGATGATTTCCCTGGCAGCATTGTAACCTCCATCCAAGACCATACAGCAAAACGAAATAGAAATAAACTCTACTACTTAGGCATCAGAAACAGAAATTTAAGAAAGCTGATTTTTAACTACTGGTTTCACATAATTTCTGTTACAAAATGTTAAAATTTAATCTCAAGCTTCAGCAGATATAATAAACCTCAGTTGCTTCTGGACCTGATAACTGTTTCACATATCCAGATTAGTTTACTTTATTAAATGCCTGACCTGCTAAAGGCAAAGCAAACACTATCACATCAAACTTCTTCATTGACTACTGTATTACTTTTAAGGAGTAACAGAGACCTCTTCCCCAAGTATCTATTTCCTTGAATAAGAGGCCTATTTAAAGGGACACGTGGGGTGATCTTCGCACATATTTTCAAACACCCAGCTTGGATCCGTCAGAGTTTTATTCATACATTCATTCTTCAGCCTTCTTTAAAGGACAGTCATAACAACCAGACATTTGAATTCCAACATAAGCATGTATCTGTACCGAGCATCATCTTCTACCCAGGTGCAGCTGTACTCAATAGGGAAGAGAGAAGCAATTTCACAGCGTTGTCAGTGTTATAAAAAGAGGATTAGTCGAAAGGATCAAGAATGCCTGTTTCAGTGCTCTACTCCATAAAGGCACAGAGCTCAAAACAAAAGCTTTGAGATGCGCATTACCTATTGTATTTGAAAGAGTATTTTGCGCTCTTCCTCAGGGTATTTGAGACATCAGTCCTGAGCTCCCCAACACCGTCTGAGCAGCAGGGAGGGAGCATGTCCTGAAAAAGGCACCAAACTGGTCAGTGAGAACACAGTATGATCACAGCATTTTCTGCATTAGTTTTCCTCTGCAAAATAATTCCCCTCAGCTGCCCTGTAGGGGTTTCTTTATTCTCTTCCAGGTACAGTAACCCTTGTCTTTGATCTTGTTCCTTCTCAAATACTGCTTTGAACTGCCAGGAGCTCATTTATCATTTCTCATTTATACTTCAAAGTTTTTATACACTCTACCACACCCATGCTTGCTCACCCTCCAGCATCCCAATTACTTTTTTAAAGTTTACAGTTCTCCTGTAAAAAAACCCACATTAAAAACATACAGAATACCTCAGCCTTGATGCCACAAGTCTAATTCCTTTTCTTTCACCTCTCCAATTTTCACACCACCTACAAACAACTGCAATGTCTACCTCACTCTAAAACCATATACTGAGATCCCCCAAAACCTAAACTTTGTGGATTTGAAATATTTAAAGTATTGTTGTTAATAGAAAATGATGAACTTTAATCACAGTCTTGCCTTATGAAGCCTCAGCAGCCCCTGTGACTACTGAGCCTGAGTTTTATTCCCTCAGGGCATGGATCATCATCAAGAGAGGGCCTGCTGAAACCCTACTGCGAGTCCAGTCATTCTTTCTGTGCTTATTAGTAAGTCTCACACATCCCCACAGAGTACTGAGCTAACTACACCAGTGGGTTAATATAAACTGCTCAGCTTTTTCTCAAGAGGCTCAACAATTGCTAAAGATAGTAGCATGTTACAGAAAAACATCTAATTTCCTAAAATAACACTGCTATTTCTTGCTTTGTAGCCTATTTCTCTACTGATATATCTTACGTGAATTTCAGACTTCAGTAATTTTTAAATTGCTTCAATAAGACTGTTTTGGAATGGTGTACTACATGAATATCCATATCCATAGGTCATTTACACACCACTCCCAAAACTACACAATGCCACAACAAAGCACATACAAAACCATAGTCTACATGTGGTGTCCTTGGACATGTCTAAGCAAATAAAGGTCCCAGAGCAAAAGAAAAGTCCTTTAAGTGTTTCTGAAAACTCCATCCTAAATCTCTTCCCTTTTTAATATTGAACAACCTTTGTGCTGTACATTTCTGAAACTTCCAAAGAAACTCAAGAAATCTCATCTCCTGAAACATCTTATGCTTCCCCAAACTCTAGAAAGTTAAAGCATGAAAGTAAAGCATATATTGCCACGGAAATGCATCAAAAAAGCTTTGCTAAAGGCAAACTCCTGCTTTAAACCTCTGTGGACTTGGCTTCAGTTTAGAAGGTGTCCCTAGGTAGCCCTTGTTGGTGTCCCCAGGTAGCCTGTGCTTCAGAAGGACCTCTGCTGGCCTAAGGAATCCAGCGTCAAATCCGACAGGTAGAAGTCATGATTTTATTGCACCACCTTTAAGAATGCAGAGTGACCAGAGCCATTTTCTGGAGGTTTGAAAAAAAAATTGCATTTAGCCAATTCATTGGCCAATGTGGGGAGCAGATATGGCCTCTGGAAAACTCAAAAGGGGTTTTTTTTCCATAAGAAATCCTGTTGGATTTTCTGCTTATGTTTTTCATTCTCTGTTCATGTAATCATATTAATGAATTACTCGGGTAGCAGCTTTCCTTCTCAAGAATAAAGTGTCAACCAAGTTCATTTGTAATCTGAAATATGGCTACTTAGCAACCAAGCTTAAAAAATGCTGTATTAAAATTCCAAAAACTTGTATTCAAAATGACTTCTGGAATTCAGGAATCGTATCAGCTTATTACAGTAATGGAAAGTCTGATTGCAAAGGTATGATGTCAATTTAACAAAAAACTATTTTGGTAAATTTTGTATTCAAATTCAGACAATTTTTAACAAAGATTTCACTATAGGTGCTCTCAAAAAAGAAAAAGAAGCAAACAAAATATCAATATTTTCACTTTTTAGTATTTCAAAGTTATGTTCTTAATACTGAACATCCACAAGTTGAACAGTCTTGTAATTTAATTTTTATAGAAATAAAATTAAAATCTTAATAGTTCTGCCAATATAATAAACTTTTTACTGGGTAACATTTATTTTTATGATCGTTTATATCTTTAAACGATGACATACAATCTAATTGGTTCAGGTGAGATAACATAACAAAATTAGCTTTCCTTTGATAGCTAAAATCTGTTTATAGATGAGCTCTTTCTTGCTTGACACATATTAAAACAATTAATGTATAGGCGAATTTCTCCTTGCTCATTGAAATGCATGTCTGTAATAAGACAACTGTGCTGCTCTCTCTTGGGTAACCGAGCCACAATAATGAATTCCCTCTGGGTTTTACCAAAATGTTGAAATGGTCATGTTATAAAGTAGCACCTGATGAAAGGAATGTTAAACCAGTTCTGAGATTTGCAGTGGAAACTACTGCAAATACAGTTAAAAAGTGGCCTGCAGTAGAATATGGCCCTGACGTCAAAATTCATCATTTTCTGTTCTAAAATGCATTATTAGTAATACTTGCAGAACAGACTTCTAAGTTACACCTTTTGCTACCTTCATTTTGATTAATCTGCTGGTATGAACAGGAGACTTACATAATAAGACTTGTGGACCAAAATCTGAAAACATTTGTACCAACAGCAGATTTCGGTATTGACATTTGCGCAGTTGCCATCTCATTCCTGTTTCTGACCATGAGCAGACTGTGCAACCATGCATCCACCAATTAGACTGTATTTCTTACTCAAAATATAACTTATGATTAGGCTCTGTTGATGGGTACAGACAGTTCAGCGTTATCTTCTTCCTACCTGGCTGTGTGTAACTTTTTTATTAAAGGAGTGTTGTGCTTCTGCTAATAAAGTCTTCTGGAGGGCAGTGCTTAGACACAGTTATTTCATTTATACAGCTGTCCTGCTTTCAGACCAGAGCAGAATTAAAATCTGGCCACCATGGACTATGAGCAGAGCAAACACACACCAGTTTCCACCTGCCTATCTGGATATACCATTTTATTTTTCTACAGTGACAGGAGATGTCTTATGTCACATGCATGCTTTTTTTTTTTCCCCGGTATTTGGCAAAGCATTAAAACTGAGAATCAGTAAAGTAATATTGTAGTAACTTCAATAAGGACATCTTTTGCAAGCATAATAAAAAATAAGACTCAGAAGCCGATAAGGCTGATAAGACTGAGAATCCTTACAAAAATGTAGTTGCTTAGACCAGCAAACTTGATATGGACACAGTTTTTATAACATCCCTCAGTTTTACACAGATAAATGAAGTTTTGGCAATACTGTTCACTTGATCTGTCTAACAACAGTGACTTTTATCACCTTAAGCGCATACTTTGTATCATGTATGCTTGTCATCTGATTGAATTAAACAGATTAAGTGATATCCTAGTGGTAGTTAGCTTTGTTATGAAGCTATAATTTACCACTAAGCTGCACTTGCATGTCATATTTTTCCCATTGCCCTCTGCTCCACTTTGATAGCTCTTCTCAGCAGATGGCGTTTCTAGAAAACAACCAGATTCCAACTGTTTCTACCAAAAGAAGGTCTGGATTCAAGGAAAAAAGCGTTTGCTAAAACACCAGTTACTACCAACTGCAGATTTGGTAATTTAAGCTGAACTCAGCTGACTTGTATGAAACAACAAATTGACTTACGGGCAAGAAAGACTTCTCGCAACTCCCCGCTCCCCAGCTGCCCAGTTCGCAACCGAAGTAGAGTCAATGGTTTGGTTTGTTTCTTTGGAGGAGAGAGAGGGAAGGAAAAGGAGCAGGAATGTTAGTAGTTTTTTAGCATAAGCCTCCAAAAAGAAAATAAGGTTTAACATACAGAGGAGGAGGAGTTGGAGCAAAGTATGCTACTATTTATTTGTAAATGACTACAGACAATACGTAACATGAACCTAGGTTTAATAACAATGACTCCACACTGAAAACACAGGTATGCGACTGACACCAGGGAACTGAAGGACTTGTGTAACAGAATACACAAAACAGAGATAAGGATGTTCCTCCTGTAGTAGGACCTCCATCGCAAGTAAGATGCTTCAGTATGTCCTGAGAAACTTAGAAATGAAAAAAGTCTCTTCTGGTTAAAAATTTATCTATTAGTTTTGCAATGAGTGTATTTATTTTGGCTAAAGAAACTAATGGATCCTTTAATCACCGCGTATGGCAAGTGTTAAAATCCAATGTTGAGAACACTCCTTTTATTGTCAATTTGAACAGTATGTATTACTTTATTTTTTTCTTTCTGGGCTGAACACTTCTTTACTTACAAGGTGAATAAGTGGTACTTGTGGACCAGTCAGTTGAAAAGCCCTGTGATCATAAGACTATGAGATTTTCCAGTTATTTGAGTCACATTAATAACAGCTCAGCTAATTAGCAATTTTAAAAGGATCAACCCACTAACAAATTAAAAGAAGTATCTGTATACAAAGAGAGATTGTTCTGTTTGGCTCCAGTCTTGATAGTAATAAATAAAAGCATCTATTGTGTGAAAGCGGGGAAATGTCTCATCTGTAGCGATAGGGATTCATTTTGGAATGACACAGTCGCAGTTTCTATTTTCTCAGTGTTTTGTGGGGTATGTTTTGGTTTCTGCCTATTGAGAGTGAAATTTAAGGTCAGAGGCTAAATGATGTCAAAATGCCTTCCAATCATTTGATGTGACAAGGCAGCTGAGCTGTTCAGGATGTGTCCCAAACACTACGAATAGGTGGCGTTTAAGGGAATACTGTTGGTGGACTTACTGTTTGTCTGCAGCTGATTTTGCAGAAATAAAGTGACCAACAAGGACATCTCTGAAAATACTGCCATACCGCCCTCTAAAAGTGGAAATGATGTTTTTCTAACACAAAGAGATTGCCATAGAAAAACTGATTCTAGAGGTATTGGCCAGATGCCCCATCGCCCCAAGCGCTGTGATGTCTTTCATGGATGCTATGAAACATTTCACTTTGCCTTGGATTAGGACACTGGCAGTACAGAGCATGTGATCCAGCCTCAGCAAAGCATTCTTTCTCTTCGGGATACAGCTATGGAGTGATTTTTCCTAGGAGATTAGATGAATCTAGCCTGGGCATCTGCAATACTTTTTTCTCTCACATAATGGAAAGCTTTTAATCAGAAATGCAACACAAGCTAGTAACAGGAGCCCTCTTGGTTTTCGCAAAGCAAAAATAAAGAAATCAAACTAAATAAAAAACTCCAAAGACCCTAAACTAGTTCCCTAAATATGCAGCAGAGAATTCGTATAACTCAGAGACAAAACAGCCACATGTTCCAAAGAGAGATTGTTACTGCACATTCAAAAATTATTCTAAAGGCAACCATGCAAACTACTTGCTGGCATAACGTTGCCCCAGTATCACAACTGAAAGCTTGTTAAAATAACTTCAGTATTGCCAGTCTGAAAATATCACGAGTACTATGAGCACAGCTCTCTGACTTCCAGGGGGCTGGTATCAGCCACTGTGGAAATAATAGATAGCCAGACCCACAGGGCCTTAGTCCATAAGCGATGCCAAGAAATTATGAAGTCAATAGATTTTGTAAGTGAGTGCCAGAACAAGATACATAGACTATAGCTCAGCAATTTCCAAGGGGGAGATTATGGAAACACATTGCTTTTCCTGTATTAAAAGCTATGGTGATTTTCATTGAAAAAGCTCGGTCATTATCTGCCAACACCTGTGATGAGACCTTTCTATTGTTGTTTCATACTGAACATGATAACCCATTGCTGCTGTTGGTAGCACCACAGTAGAAGAGGCAAAATTTTGGCTGGTGGACCTCCAAGGAGTGATTTTAAAGTTCCCAGGAAGAGTCTAAGCACAAATGAAAAGAGCCCTGTAGGTTTTGATTGAGGTTGAAATGATGTGCATAGTTATATTCTGCTAAGATAACGAGAGAATTTCCTACTGTGATGAAGTTCTGTGGTTCTCAGTTGAAGTATTTCTAAACTATACGTTAGATAAATCACAATGAATAAAAGCAAATAAAGGACAGCTATTAGCACAAACAAGAGGGAAAAAGAAGTCCTGTAGGAAAAGTAAGAGTTTAATAGAAGTGACCTGAACACAGATGTTAATATGCTTGTGGTCTGAGGGAAGAAGGGTCAGACACAGGGACTGGAGAGATAAAAAAGTTTTCAAGCAGAGAGGAGGAGGAGGGTATATCTGACATCTAAAATTAAAACAGTGTCATAAGTATCTTCAAGTATTTAAACCAAAGTCATGAACAGCTGAGGCTGAGTGGAAACTATTTTTTTATAAAGAACATAGCTTAGGAGTGAAAATAAATTAGTCCATATCAGATAAAGCAACTTTTGGAAAATAAAAATACAAGTACCATATAATCATATAATAACCATAGAATCAAGCAACTAAATACAACAAAAATATCTGCTTTTCATACTATGAATTATCAAGATGAATGATTTTAATTGTAACTAGTGATTCAAACTCAGGAAAAAAAAATCACAAAGATGAAATTCAAAACAGAAAAAGCATTGCTTTTCTCCTTCTCCTGTCTCTGACTTATTTTACACCAACTTTCAAATGTAGAATTTACAAGAACGAGCAGGTCGGGGACCCAAACTGACTACAAGTGCAAATAAACAGCCTCTACACTATTCCCATCACAATTTGTTAAAATTCTTTTGCTCTTTTACCAACATCTTTGCTCCACAGAAGAGCTCCATAAGGCAACACTCGATAGGAAAGATGATGCTTTTCATTAAACCAGCTAATACAGCTGTGGCAAGCAAACCTGACTGGCTCCAGCTCCATTGATGCAGGCTGTGCCTACCTGGGCAGCAACTGGAAATCATTCCTGATTCCAGCCCCAGGTGGGTTATACGAGCTGCAGAGAGTCTCCTACCTTCCTTACTCTGCCAGGCCAGTGCAAAATGAGAAAGCCTAAATTCTGTCTAAGAGCACCTGGAGTTTCAGAAAATTTGAAACAATTTCATCATTTTCATCTGAATGTGTGAAAGCAAAATTGAAATGCATATAACGTAGTTTTCCAAAGATGACGCTACCAATACTGATTACAGAATGTGTATTTCTGCCATTCTGCAAACAGTGTGGATGCTTGAGGATTATGTATTCAGGTCCTGCATTCCCAAGGAGTTCTTTTTTATATGTACTGAAATGCTAAATGCTTGCAATTGTCTGCTGTAATATGCAGAGGCCAGTTGGCCGGCATGCTAAGCCTTTATTGTTACTAGACTTAACATTTTCAGCAAGGTTGAATAAAGCTATTATCAGTAAGTCTTTCATCTGTTGTTTCAGTAATATAACACGGGGCTTTCTAAGCAAATGCAGAGACCTCTGTGTATTACCGACGCTGAGCCCAAAACAAAGTTGTACCAGAAACACTAAGCCACTTAAGGACATGCAAAATTAAGAGCCTTGTCTGCTTCTGTGCCAATTGTTCCCATTAACTTGTCCCAATAGACTTTCATGAAATTCCACTGAGGAGCTAGATGACTTTATTTCCATCATGCATTCATCCAAAAATATTCTTTGAAGATGCAAATCAGTACATCTGGTCACTAGCAAACTATATTTGACTACTGAGGTAAATACAGTCTGGGGGATATAACAGTATCTGCTTTTATCTGGTACTGAACGCTGCTTACTAATTTAAAATATAATTATAAATATGTCCTTATATTCCCCAGCATCACAATCCAGACTAAGGTGTAATGGTACTAGATGCTGTAGAAACAAAGAACAAAACACGACCCCTTCCTCAAAGCCTGTAGAATTCAGAACTTGAGTGACAAAATGAGGAAAGACACAGTGGTGAAGATCATCCTGTAAGCACTAGAAAAAGACATAACGTTTGTCCTAAGCCTTTTTAAAGCATTATTAAATATCCATTAGATTTGAATTCCTTACTTTTTCCATCAAGCTAATTATTATTGTTTGCCTTCAGACATAGCTACTAAGGTGAAGCAAATCTTACTGTTGGGTGCAGGTAATGCTTCACGGTTCATTTTGCCGATTATGATTTTCTTATCTAATTTCACCATCACTGTGTTACTCATGCAGATTTAATGCAAAAATCCGATAGCCCATTCAGGGTGGGGTTTCTTATCTGTCTTCCACTTCTTCCCAAGTTGTTTGCACTTCCACAGTTGAAGACTCCCTAAAGCCATAAAAACTACAGCATTAAAATCACAGGTTTCAGTCCCAAAACATGCGTAGGAGGTGGCCAAATGTTTAACTTTGCTCTGCAGCATGCTGGAAAAAAAAAAGATTTTCAGTGGTGAAATTGCTAATTTTGACAGACCGGAATGCTCTTCAAGCAATGAATGTCCTTACATAACACTGACCTTAAAGTTTCCAACGAGCAGATTTTTCCAGGCTTTCTTTTTGGAATTTACCACAGCTATTCCAGGTGGTCTGTGTTGTGGTCGGTCTTCTGTTTCAAAAACATGTGAGCTTAGCAAATATTTCTTACTGTTTTATTTTTCCTTTGTCTTATGGATTCTCTAGTTTAGCTGCATTTGCCACTCCTCACCTTTGATATTAAATGCCCTTTGGTAAAAGAACATGTGACAACAATATTGGGTCAGGTAATTTGCTTGATTTTAGTAGGCCATATAAAGCTGCTTTAAAATGTGAAGGCTTTAATGCAAATTTAAAAAAAAATCAAAAACATATCTATACCAAAACACATCATATGTACTCATGACTTAAAAAATATCTAGGACTCCTCTTTTAGAAACTGTGATGGAAAATTTTACTATATAAATCTAAGGAGGGAATATCACAATATTTGGATCCAAATTTTGCTTTAAATTATAGCTCCTAAGGAGCAAAACTGCATGAAAGAAATTGTGGCCCTTAGCATTTCACACTGAAAGGTCTGTGTTTACTCTCAAATGTGTCCTTGAAGTCATAATACATTCTGCATTTTCTCTAACATGAGGTAAAGAGGAACAACTGCATTGGAATCCACTAAATACAGCACATCTTATGTAAACTGCTGTTGTATTTACAGCAATGAGAGAGGAATAATCACACATTCAGACAAACAATCTTTTAGCCCATGTACAAGGAAATCAAACAGAGAGAGAGAGACTTTTCTAAAAAAGAAAAAAAGATAAACTGTACCTCAGTGGATTGTGGAATAATCCATTTATTCTCAGATAGGAAAACATATAGTCAGTACTTATTTATTTATGTGCTTTTAGCTACATGTTTTCTCAAATTGGTCCTTAAAAATGCCCATCTAGTGCACTACATACTTTCTTTAGAAAAGCAAACAAGCTATGAGTACAGTTACTACTGGCAAATGCTTCCAAAAATTTTGCCAAGTCACCACCCAAGTCAAATCCCATTCTGTCCTCAAACACATGTAAAAGCAAGTGCAAGCTGCACAGCGTTTCTGTGGTCTGAAAAACAAGACAGGACACAAAACAAAAGACAGAGTTACAAAAGAGTGAGGAAAGTTATGATTAGGCAGGCTCATGAAAGGCTTGATAATATCTTTGGTACATAACAGAAAATCCTGTTTCTAAAGCTTTCTGCAATACTTGTTAATTGGCTGGTTTGCTTTTTGGACTGGATTTTGTCATTTTTTTAGGACACCTCTGTGTAGTTAAAGAACACACACGTTCACATAGACGACGTGAACTTCCTTTTTGTTCCCCCTCCTGTCACCTGCAGCCTTTGCTTTCCACCCACTCATCCCATTACAGACTGGTGACACCTCTTATTTCACGACTGAAATTCCAAGATCCTTGCAGTCTTCTGCCTTTTACAGACATGAAGCAGTTAATAGCTGTGACAATTAAAACAGCGTGACTTAAAATAATAAGGCACGTTCATACACAACTGCAAAGTGTGGTTGAAGTGTTGTTGCTACGGAGGTGCAGCTATAACCAAACTGTCAGTGGGTACTTTGCTCTTCTTAAAATTTAGAAATCTAACATTTAAAGGGATAAAACCTTTTGTATGGCTCTTCTTTTGGTTTCCTTTGATGCCTAACAGAAGGAAAAGGAGAAGGTTTGAAATATATGGTGGGTGTTGTGTACTGTGAAAAATTACTTCCACTGTTTTTCAGCAATTGCATCTCCCATTCTGTGACAAAGCTGCAAGTCACTGGCAACAGAGCAAAAAAACCCCCACATTTGTGACTTTTAATTATTATCAGTCAGCTTCGGGAAATGAGAGTGTTAGAATAAAAATAGAGACTAACATGTTGATCATCTTGCAATAGAATCAAAGAAGCACTGACGGTCTCAACTACACTAACAAAGTGAGGTTTGCTGCTACGTAAGTGGTTACAAGGATTAGTGAAATACCAAATCAGCAGTAACTGTACTTTTCATGAAAATATTTTGACCATATAGACTTTTTTTTTTTCATTCTGACTTAACTGAATTTGGTTTACAGCACAAGTTGAAAGGCCTAATCAGAAGCAAGGCTCCAGGACAGCGGTGCCCACCCAAACACACAAGCACGCATTGCTCTCCTAAGAATGTAATCAGAAATAAAATGCTAGAAATAGCTGTGGCAGATAATAGGAAAAACAGGAAAGAAGAAACAACTGTGATTCTAAGACCCTACAAGTAATTACATTGCCCGGTTCAATGACTGAAAGCTTTTATTTTCCTTTTTAATTAAATACCTTTAAGAGCTATTCCTGAATGCTCCATCTTCGACTACTTGACACCCTTGTTTTGATGTTTTTCTCCCACTCTCTCCTTCACTTCCCATTTGAGCAACACAACAAAAGTGTGATTCAAAAAGAAATGTGTGAAGCGGCAAAAGCAATACGATGCTTATGACAGCTGGATTTTGAATAGATTAAAGGAGGGAGGAATGCAGAAGCCACAGCAGAAAAAGTAAGTTGGAGTACAATACACTGCAACCTATTGTAACTGGAGAATTTCAGCTGTTTCAACTCATGGGGTTTTGTCCTTGTTTTGAAAACTATTGTTATCGTTCTTTTTATATTACTCTTTAAATCCCTTGTGCCTCCACATATGCCAGCCTTGACCAGTTTGCTTCATACACAATCCTCTCCTCGCTCTCTCGAACATCCGTGCAAGTACACAAAGCTTCCCCGTGGATTTGTCACTGTGCCTAAGAGGTGCAACGTGTCACAACAGGCAGGTTTGGGATTGACTGGGAATAATCTCTGCTTCATAACAGAAGAATTGAGAAACATGAAGTACATGATGAATTCAGTTGCAATTTTGACATCTTTAGAATTATGTTATTCAAGCCTCAGTCCTCTACACAGTGTGCACCGCTGACTCTGAGAAAGCAGCATGAAGCATGCACTGGATGCTGTCAGGAACAAGCAACACATTCTTATATTTATATAAAAACACTGTTTGCATCACGGCGTTATATCTAAAAGAAATTAAAGCAAAACAATAGAGCTAGCCCCAAGTATTTAAGAAATTATGAATCAGACCTACATAATATACGGAGTTGAAATTAATTTACATTTAAGGAGTTACTTTGACAAAGTTTTTGTGCAATCAGAAGTATTATTGAGTCATATCTTTCAGGTTTTGGGGGATAGAGGTTTAGGTGCAGTCTACATAATAATTTGTCTCCAGGAGCTGGACTTTGGTAAAATAATGAGCACAGAGAAAGATCTGGCAGTACTGGCGAGGGGAAAGTTCTACTCTTAAAAAATACTTATTTATAAATAAAACCTCATGTCCCAAAGTCTTTATATAGGAAAAACTCTGAGGTAATAGGAAGACTTTCCTAATTAAAAATTGCAGAATTGCTTCCCCAAAAATGAATGTGTGTCTGGATAGTTATATATGACATAAAGTAGCATTATTAGTCATCAACATTAATATTATCAGTAAATTTAGATGGGATTATTTACAGAATAAGACATTTTAAATAAACGAGATGAGAACTGCTAGTTGTATATGGAGGATATCTCCACAGGAATTTTGCCACAGGTAGGATGTATGCTTTCATTTTGTCCAGGTCGGGTACTGAGCTCTATCCATCCCGGTGCCTCCACAGATCAGCATAAAGACGCTACCCCAGCACGGTGTGTCGGTTGGTTCAGTGAGGGCAGTTTACAATACTGAGGGTCAAGTTATTGAATATTTTGTTTTTTCACGGACTATCTAGTTTTTACAGAACGGCCATTCAGTATCATGTTGCTTTTGGAACAAAGTAAAATATACTGTGCAAAAATAGAGAGATGAAGAGTAACTATCGAATGAGGAACAAATATATATTCTCTGTAATACCTATTTGAAGAACGCTATTGCAAATTTAGCAGTGGGATGGTACTGTAAGAGGCCCACTTCACCACGCGTCAGTGCCCTAGAAGCACGGTGGCATGGTTCACAATTTTGGCATAGTTGTAAACATGTTGTAAAGATTGTTTGATACCAAATTGGTTAAAAACAAGTCACCGGTCCAAGTTTCAAGTAACTGGAATCCATAACAACTTTCACTCTGCTCTGTTGTTTTTGAATCTGCTCCTGCACTGCAGCATTTTGTATTTCAGATTAGGTACAGAATGTTTTTGAATAATTCATGTTTCCGTGCAGAATGTTTTGTCATTGTTATTTTTCCTTAACATAATACAAAATAACCTAGAATTGGAAGGGCAGATGTTCATCTGTGTATGTAAGCACCGGCATGGCTCTAATTTTTTTCTTGCAAACAGTAAGTATCTTGTGCTTATTACCAAAGGCAATTAGGGTTACAGCTACATCCAGGAAAGATTCAGAGCTGTCTGACTGCCAGCAGAAATGATGTGCTTGTATTAGTAGAATAATCCATATATCAAATATTTTCTCAGAATTCTTTTTCAGACAACTAGCCCTAACTTTGTGTTAGAACTGTTAAAAACATAAATTAACTATATCTAGGCACAATAACTCACATAAAAAATACAGACAACAAACAAAGGTAATACTTATAAGAACAAAGGTAGATGTGCTGGAACTGTTAACTTATTATATTTTAAGTTTAGAACATACAGTTGGTCCTGATCAAATAAATAAAACAGAGATGCAACATTATGCAACCAACTGACAATGTCTTTTCACAGAGCAATTTAAAATAATTTTCACGTATGCTCCAAGTATATTTTTTCATAAATACTTGCTATTTTTATACAGGAAGATAGAGCTAAAAGCTCCTTCAAAGGTCACACTAGAGAACTGTAGAACTGCAAAAGGAAAGAGAATTTCCAGACTAATTATATTTCAAAAATATCATTTGCATATTTTATCTACAGTCTATTTAATATTATAATTAGAGAGCAGGTAAAAATTTTGCTCAGAAAGAGAAAATTCTCTAAATAAAACCTTATATTCATTAAAGGTTGTAGCTTGTTAAATGTATACATCCGTTAAAGACACAGCAGAACACAATCTTTACTTCCCTGGACACTTACTCTTACTTGTATTACTTTACTGCGGATATTTTGTACGCTAACACCGAGCAGTTCACAAATCCAAAATTAAATACAAACTGTGCAAAAGGTTCACTTATTCTACTGCTGAAACAGTTGCCTCAGGGATTAAATTGATGAAGTTTACAGAACAAGTCGAGTATATGCCATAGGGTATGTCCTCACCCAGATCTTCCTACACACACATACTTACTCTTGCAAACAGATCTATTGCAATTTTGAATATATGCCTTTTGCCTTACTCAGGGATATGTCGTAAAGTTTGTTCCATGCCTTGCAACATGCTTACTTCCACACATTTGTTGGAGCCACCAAATTCTCCAGTTCCCAGTGTCTGTTAAATTTTGGCCTGACTGCTTCTGATGAGTCTTTTAAGCACTGGAAGCTGCTTGCTCCTTTACAACCTCTTTTCTGGCACCTAGCCCCTTCCCCGTCTTACTTAATGGTAACTAGGTCCCAGTTAGCTATTCTCTGTCCCAGCAATATCATCTTTCAAGAACACTTGAGGTGTACTTCCCATTGTGGCAAAACAACAAAAGCCTTTGAATGCTCAAAGATGATAAAGAATATCCATCTTTCCATGATAATTAGCGCAGAGTCTGGTTGTGGGCGATGTGACAAGCTGAAGTGGTCCCACTCCTCCCCACCCCACGCAGTACAACTGCAGCCAGTTCCCCTGCGCGTTTCAGCAGTGGCCATGAGAAGAAGGCGAAAGCTGCCATTTGGCTCTGCACAAAAAAAGAGACTGACAAAGTTGTACTGCCTGTAATTGGAAGATCTGGAGTTATCTTCACAATGAAGTGCTCTCTCTGTATTTTTGTTCAACCTTCTCTCTAAGTATTTGTAATCGGAATGTTTTTTACAATTTAACAGGTTTTTACAAGTGTCTATACCAGCAGGTTTTCATGCCAGCATTCATACCTTTAAATGACTCAGGAAACTGGTGTCCTGACACTCCCTGACAGTCAAGCAACTCAAAGAAGGTTCTGCATCACTCCTATTTCTTCTAAAATCAAGTAGCACAACCCCCCAATTAGCTTGCCACCATCTAATTCCTATTTAGAATTCTCTTCCTCTACCTTGCAAAAGACAATCACGATTGACTTGTTTCCACTAATACACAGAAGAACACATTAACCGCTCTCCTGGAGGGCTGGATCTATAAACTCTTA
This sequence comes from Mycteria americana, assembly GCF_035582795.1. Lineage (NCBI taxonomy): Eukaryota > Metazoa > Chordata > Aves > Ciconiiformes > Ciconiidae > Mycteria > Mycteria americana. Next base: position 147,123,390 of record NC_134366.1, read on the forward strand.
TCCTAAATGTCTGGAAGACTGACACCATCTGCAGACTCCAGGTGGTTAATCCCTTCCGTGTGCACTGTTTTCCAGAGGTCATTTATGCCTCTACCCATCTGTCACATCACGATCTTTCAGGCTTTCTCCAATCTGATTTTATCCACCTGTTGAAGCAGTCCAGCGCAGTGTTAAGAAACATCGGTTCTTCCCATGGGCTAATGATGCTATCACAGCTATGCAGTTTACCACTGGCTGGGAGTTTTGACCTTGCATCAGCAGAAGTCTTCTTGTATCCTACCATGACAGAATACTACATAGACCCCTTTTGAGATATTCAGGTAAGTCTCCCTCTGAAGTGCAGAAAGCCAGTAAAGACTGTCCTGTCAATCCTTCTGTACTATTAAGATAATTCTTTGACACTGAAATTGCTGCATCTTTATTCTCCAAGCAAGTATTATTTCATTAGTGCTTTGAAACATCTGAACAGAACCATTTAAAAGACTTTTTTTCAACAGGCAATGAAAAGATCCCAGGAACCTGACAGACCTGCTCCTTTAAGCTTGTTCCATAAGCGTCTTTTCTTTGTCCCTCTTGGCAAGTATCTTGACTTTTTGGCAGGATCTGTTATATCTGCAACAGAACTTCTCGACTGACATTCCCCCATCTTTATCCTTCTTTTTCCTTGGCCAGGCAGAAAGTTGTTTTACAGCTAGATTTCCTAGTTGCCATCTTGCTTAACAGTATTGAGAGTAAATAACCTCAAGCCTTCCTAATCTCTCCTGGCCTTTCTTCAGCACCTCGTACTTCAGGCTGAGTGCCACAGGCTTGTGGCAAACTTGCTGTTTGCCCATCCCAGGAGAACTTTCACTACACTATTGCTTACTGGGCCTTGCGGTTCATAGATCTTTCAGTCATTCAATGTTACAGGGAACAAGTTTGTTATTGATGAGACATCTGTCCTGGGTAAGCTCCAGTACCGAGATACTGCATTATTTATCCAGAGTTGATCATAGTCCTGTGGTGACATTTGAAGTCTCGCAGGTCTGCTTTCTACTTATTTTGTACTTTAATCTCATATTGCAGTGGGTGGAGGCAAGGGAATCTTACCAAAATGTTGCATTTTCCTTGTTTCCCATGCTGTATTACAATGGGCAGGTTGTATTCAGCACACGTTTGTTGTCATTCTCCAGTTACTCACTGACCATGCTGCTTCTGCGGAAGAGGATGAAGCGCTTTTCTTCCATGCTGTGTGTCATGGCTTGAGACAACAATCCCCTGCTCTGATGCTCCCACCTTACGTGTCCACAGGATTTTTAGGAATTCTGCAGTGTTAAGCTGGTACTAAACATATTTAGTTATCAGTCAGTTGATCAGGGGAAAGATTATGCTACAAACGTTGTTCAAAAGAGCTTTGTGATTCACAAAAACTAAATTTCACCTATTTTCCAACATCATTAGCTGAGATAATGATTTACTGAATATGTGGGGAAGAAAAAATTTTAAAATGCAATTGCATTTTAAAAAATTATTTCTTGAACAAATGCACAATTTTATTACCTAAAATAGTACAACGAGTGTTAGTGAAATAGATGAAATTTAAACTGGCTGATTGGTTAGCATGATTTAAAATTTAAAGATTTGGAATATACCTAGCAGCCAATAACTGCCTGAATCTGTTAACAGAAATGAACAGAACAGGAAATATAAATCCCTTTAAAATGTGATTAGTGTTTGCATACGGGAGGAAACATTTGCTATGGCTTGGTGTGTTTTATTCCCCTCTCACTTGTTGCTTCCTTAGTGTTAAATCCCTTTTCAACATGACAAAGGCACATCTGAAGACAACATGTTTTATCCTGACACATGGATTTGAAATAAATCCCCAACAAAAAAACAAGACATTTGAAAAATTCAGACTAACATGTAGAATTTCAAGGAAACATAAAATTTTATTTCTGGGAGAAGCATATAATTAATTACAACTTGGGCCATCTATGCAGAATACTATGTCCAGAGAAGCCTCATATACCTCATATACCTAACAAATAATCATTTGTTAGGTTTATAAAATACCATTTTTCCAACTACCTCCTTTGTATCACAAACTCAAGGTCCACTATAAGTTTTTCAATTTTAAATGTAAAAGTGTGCTGGGGAAAGACATGTTCTGATCATAGGTGCGGGCACAGGTGTGATTGTTTTTCTCTTCTGCTTAAGGTTATGTCCACAAAGATAAGGACACAAACTAATAATAGTATCAGTATAGCTGAGGTTCTGTGCTATATTCTAGGCAACCAGATTTGCTGATAGGGGGAAATAAAGAGGAGACTGTGACCAAAGGCCGCGTGGCACTTAAAGCTGAATGTCCTTAATGTGTTGATTTTTAAGTCATTGTTACCTGACCCTGCCATCAAATAACTAGTGAAACCTGGAAAACTTTTGCTTGGCCATAGCTAGTTTCCTTGAAGCATGAGGTCCTGCAGACCTGGAGTTTTGTATCTGGGAGGGGGCTGAGCCCTGACTATGAGCAAAATACTCTGTGAAAAAACTTAACACTGCCTTTCAGTTTCTGTTGTATTTTTCTGTAACCCGTTTTGAAGGAGAACATGATTTTAATGAAATTATATGAATATTCAAGTAGGATGGTCAACATATATGTACTTTCCTGAACAGAAGGCAGTATTTTGGGGGATAGTCTCCATTTAAAATCTTTTGAGGCCATAAAAGAGCAAACTAAAAGCAGTTTCAGGTTGTTGATTCTGGTCTAAAGACACATTACACCCAGTGCTGGGTATACTTGAAGAACAATGTTTAACTTGTGTTTCGTCCTTTCTAAATAGAGATTTTATTTCCATATTCTGTATTTCCTCAGTGGTGCAACTCAGCTCCTATGTTCTTTTGCCTTAGGTTTTTATAGTGCACATATCTAACAAGCCATCCTTTCTAGAGGGAACCAGACCGATGCTATTAAACAGTAATTATTTGATGACTACAGTCATGACAGCCTGTTGAACGAACAACCTGGACTGTCCGCTGGACTGTCTGCTACCACCAGCTACTTCAGACACAGTAACTCTACAGCCTTGTAGAGTCTTGGTATTGTGGATTTACGGAACAGATTCACAGAGAAGACATTTCAAATTGTCAAGTTTAACTCAGTATGAAAGGCTATAATTGTTTAATAAATAAACAGTCATATTTTATTGGCATTCTCCCTTATTGGTTCTTAATAGACTTAGAGAGAGAAAAGCAGTGTAAGAGATGGGTGTCTCGGATAGCAGACTGACTACTCTGAGCAGAGGCTGAGAAAGCTGGAACTGTTCAGCCTGTGGAAGAGAAGGGTCAGGGGGATCTTACCCATGTGTATAAATACCTGATAGGAGGGAATGAAGAAGACAGAGCCAGGCTCTCCTCGGTGGTGCCCTGGGACAGGACAAGAGGCAATGGGCACAAACTGAAATACAGAAAGTTCCACTTGAACATGAGGAACATGTTTTCATTGTGAGGGTGGTCAAACACCTGAGCAGGTTGCCCCGGGAGTTTGTGGAGGCTCCATCCTTGGAGATATTCAAAACCCAGCTGGCCATGTTCCCGGACAGCTTGCTCTAGGTGGCCTTGCTGGAGCAAGGGGTTGGACCAGATGACCTCCAGAGGTCCTGCCAACCTCAATCACTCTATGACTAGGGAAAGACTAGGTAAGAAATGATTTCTCCTAAATAAGCACACCTGCAGAATATTTATAAAACACAATTTAAAGTATCTAACATAACATATATGAAGTATTATTGCTAAATAGGTGGGTATTAGTCAAACAGTGCCTTGAAACTTTTTGATCTAGTCGGATTTCTGTTAATTTCCTCATGTGCATTTCACACATGAAACCCGACAGGGCACAGCAGGAAACTCCGGGCGGGCTGGAAGGCTGGGTGATTACCGCTACTGCCGTGGGCACGCAGCCTGGTGTAATTCCCCTCAGGAGCCGGAGCCCCCCTCCCCGCGCCGCCAGGCGAGGCGAGGCCGCAGCTTGCTTCTGCCGGCGGCGGGAAGGCGGCGCGGCCTGTGTGGGGAGGCCCCGCGCCGGAGGGGCGGCGAGCGGCCCTCGCCTTTCTCTGGGGGGTTGCGCGCAGGGGGCCGCGGCAGGCTCCGGCGGCCCCTCCTGCTGCCACCCCCCTCGCCCCCGGCCCAAGGAGGTGTCTCCCCGCCGCTGCTCCGCCTTCCCCGCTCATCCTTCCCCCGCGCCGGTCCCAGGCCGGGGCTCCCCTCCCTGCCTTCCCCGGGGGGAGGCGGCGCATCCCGCGTCCTCCTGAGGGGAGCAGGCATGGCGCTGCCGCCCACAGCAGCGCGCGGGGACGCGGCGGGGCTGGGAGGAGGAAGCGGCGCCCTCCCCTCCCCTCTTTACCCCGCCCGTCCCTCCCTCCCTTACGGTGCTGGCGGCGGCTCCTCCTCCTCCCGCGTGTGACCCGCTGCCGCATGTGAGCGGGGAGGAGGGACGGCGCCGCACCGGGCCCCAGTGTGGCGGCGGCGACGGGAGGAGGAGCAGCAGCGGGAGCGGGAGCTGGAGCCGCGGCGCGGCGTCCACCCGCAGCCTCATCGCTGGGCCCCGCCGGCGCCCCGAGCCCGCCGGCGCCCCCCATGCCCGTGTGGTGCTGCCGATGCTCCTTGGCCGGTCACTTCAGGTGAGCCGGCGGGGGAGGGCGGCTGGTGGGTCAGGGAGGCTGGCCGGCGCGGGAGCCGGGCCGCCAGGGGAGCGGGGTGAAGGGGCTGGGGGGGGCGGTGCCGGGGAGGACGGGGACACCGGCGGGTGGGGAGCGCAGCCGCGGCCGCCGCCTCGGTGCTGCGGCCTCCGCGGGGCTGCTGCGTGGCGCCGGGCGGCCGCGGCGCTCCGCGGCCCCGCACGCTCCCTCCGCTGCGCCGCTCCCGGGATGCGCCGGCGGGCAGAGGCGCTTGGCGGGCGAAGCGCGGGGCCGGCGGTGAGGGGATGGAGGTGGCGGCCCGGGAGGGCGCGCTGTGACCTTGGGCAACGCTGAAGCCTGGGCTGGGAGGAAATCGACGCCTGCTGATGCTCGGTTTCGCTTCAGGGTTCGTAGCGCTGCACCGTCGGGGATCCCGATGCTGATGGGCATCGCGCTTCTCGGTTACTTAAAAAACCCAGCAATCTGAGGGTGTTAAATTTGCTTCCTAAAGTATCAACTTGAGACCAAATTTAAATTCCTTTTATATAACAAGTTTTCTGTTAACCACCCACTACAGTCAGTTTACTTAATTTTTTGCTAAAAGCATGTAGAGAATCCTAGGATCTTGCAAAACAGCTACCTACCTGAAAAAGGTACCTCTTATTTTAATAACTTGCAGTAAATTCAGGCAGTTATTGTGAAAGAATTATTTTTTTTTTTAAAGGGAGAAAAACGTTTATGTATATGCTGTGTTTTTTCTCTTAGTGGTTTTTCACATCAAATAAAGATAAAAGTAATTGACTAAAAAGCACTAAAAAGAAAAAAAAAATTCTGAACAGTGTAGAATCTAGGTGTTTGACAGAATGTAATTGTCTAGGTTATTTGGTATGACCAGCATAAGGTAAACTAAGCACTAGCTTTGGAACTGGCTCATCTTTTTGCCCACTTGCATCTCTGCAGGACTAGAGCCATAGATATTTTTACCAAATCCCCACTGCTGCAAAGCTGCCTACCATGAGTTTTTATCAATATAAAAACTTCTGGTACTTGATGGCTTTCGGTGCTGTTCAAAGGTTAAGAAGATGGTGGTGTTAGCAGCCCCTAACTTAAGGTCTTACTGGGTTCTGGTATGATGTTCATGCAAAGGAAGTACATCCTCCTGACAACAGTCCCTCATCTGCTTCATGTGCACAATAGCTGTGAAACTGCGCATTGTATGTGGACGTTTGTATAAAAAATTAGATTCTGTGCTATACCAGTTGGGTAGTTTGTGATACGCTATCTAAGCTGCACGGAAGCAACGTTTTTATTGTTAAAGGTTCCTTTGTAGCCTACAGTACTGTGCATATATCCCATAAAAGAGGTTTTGAATTTTTTTTTTATCTTCCATCTAGCACAGCAAGTATATTAAAACCACACTAGAACGTGCATGCTCTCTTTAAGCCTGTCTTTTGCAAAGCGTAGTGTAATATTGCCTTAGTTAACTTTGAGCAAAGGCTGGAAGATAATATAGTCTACGTGTGCCTATCTAAAAGCGGAGCTGAAAAAAGCAGTATGATGATTAGATATCCTCTCTGCCTTCTACTCATTTTCATCGAACTCATGCTGTTTGTGTGTTATGCATCTCCAAGATCACGAAGAGCTAATGCGCAGCTGTAATCAAACAGTAAGCATGTAATTTGCCAACTTTTTTTTGTTGTAGTGCGGGAAATACAGATAAAAAGTACTTGCTTTCTGAAATAAATACAACCTTAGAATAGCTCCCTAACCTTTTTAACAAGGAAATAACCATCAGAGAGCTGTATTACACTGTGCGCCAGTGCTGTTATTACTGTACAGCTCTGTCCCTAGTGTTACTTCAGACTTCCCCATTGAGGAAAGGCTTTTGAAATACGTAGCAGAACCTTCAGTGTTGTGGGAGTTGAGGTGGTGCGTAATGTACGTGGCTTCTTGAAGGCCATGGGAATGGGATCAGTGTCTTACACTTTTGGTCTCACGTAGAAAATAATGCCTGAATAGAGTAAGATATGCAGATTCTTGGTAAGAGTACTTTTAATTATTAAGTTAATTATTAAAACTGTGAAGAGCAAAAAATGTTTATTTTTAATTAAAAAGTTGTTAAGTCTTTATTTTGAAGACTTAATAAAATAAGTGCCAATAACAGACTATTTTTAATTTACCCCTGCCTTACTAGCTAAACAGACAGTGCATGCTTCTTCAGTGACCTGGAAAGGCTTCAGAAACGGCTCCTAAACAATTAAGCAGCAAACAGTATAAAACAAGTCTTCGTAGTCTAGAAGTACATTTAGATGGTGAAGAGTTACAAGAGGAACCTAAGTGGGTGTTGCAGAGAAAGAACTGAGAAATCTAGGAAAATGACTAGGGGTGAAAGCAGTCTGCTGCGCGGTAGCTGACCTGACTGCATGGCAATTCCTTTTATAAAAAGTTTTCTTTTAACAGTGGTAAAATGGGCTGTGTCTACAGCTTACAGGGATCACACTTTTCTCCATCTTCACACCACTGCCAGCTTTAACCAGCCTTATTTCTACCCGAACAGAGATTTGCAGAGGCAAAGTCCTCTGTGTTGCTCAGTAGGTAGGAAGGGATGTGAACGGCTGCTGTTGTACCTTAGCTGCTCCATCAGCCTTTGGCTGGCCTTAATGTTGTTAATTGGCTAGGCAGGGTGTATCTCTCCTCTCTTGATAAGGATAATGAGGAATGAGTTCTGCTGTGTGTGGGATCAAAATAATGCTTGTTGGTTATACTTTGTATAAACTGAAATTAGAAATCTGCATCTTGCAGAGCCATCTGTGCCTTTTTGTTATCCTTCTGTAGACTTTCTAGGAGGAAGTAGACTCTTCAAATATCTTCTGTTAGAAAAGCTGTGCTGAAGAGTAAAATTTTGTAGATTGGATGAAGTGTGTCTGTTTTGGTCTCAGTTTTGCTAATTCCATAGCTCTTAAAATAAAGCATCAAAAGCAACTTTATTTTTGAAAAGACTGTTCTGACAACAGTTCAACTGTTTCATTTTAGTTTTCTCCCATCTGTCCTTCTTAATTAGAAGCTACAGTGGCCCTGAAACTGAAGGACAGCTTTTGAATTCCTTTGTCCAGTATTTTGGTGACAGCCTTGGGAGGAAGGTTAAAAGAATGCCTTTAATTGAAGAAACTGTTCTGCCTGGGGACTCCCTCCTTACTCTGCCTGTGGTAATAATAGGTGAGTGTTTTCACTTTTTTAAGATTCTCTGTCAGTGCTGTTGTCTTTATAGACCTGCTGCATGAAGTCATTTATCATTAAATAACTAATGCTTAGCATCCTTACAGTGAAGATGTTTATTAGAGTAATACAGTTGTTATGATTAATAACAGTACCATAAAATTATGTTAAGGGACTTGCTATTGGAGTATATTTGAATTCAAATTGTGCTTTGACAAAATGAGGCACTTTATTTGGCAGCAGATACATGAGTCTTAATAGAAGAACTGTTTTGATTCTGGTGTTGATCGCATAGGGTTTGATTAATGCGATATGTCTACTTAAGGTTGCATGGAGGTTGTTGATGGTGCACCAGTAGAAATTTGTGGTGTCAGATGGGGCAGTGAAAAGCATAATGTAAGATGTGTGCTGTATGCTGGTTAGATGCTAACCTCTCTCATTAATTGCCTTTTTCTTTGTTGCATCCATCACTAATGTCTGAATATTGTCCCATCTTTTCCAAAATTAATCCAAGCCAATTCAACCAGTTTAAAACAATAACTTGTAGTCTTGATTAAATAGTTAAAGGCTTGTATTTATGAAATCTTGCTGAATGACAGGAGAGCAGAGGGAGCAGGCTCCTTAGGTACACAGCTTAATTGAGAGTGCCAGGATGATTTGTATTGGGCCAAGGTTTTTCAGCAACAGCTGGTCACCAGCTCCTTACTGCCATGACTTGATGAGGGGATAAAGAAAAGATCTGGAGTAAAGGAGGTTTTCAATAATCTAGTCCAAAGCTGTTGGGACTACAGCAAACCAACAGCTTTAATTGTACCTGCAAACAGGCAGAGATTCCAGAGAATGGTCTCTTCAATGTAATGTGCTCCCAGTAAATCTCCACATCTTTGAAGACTGTGTTTGTACAGCGCCTGTTCTCAAAGCTCTCTTCATGATAGCTTAAAATAGTGCTCATGTAATACACTTATGTGGATGTGACAGATGTGAATCAGTTGCTGAGTTCTGCATCATAGTTGTCAACCTTAGTATAGGTTTGCCATACGGTTAATGACTCGGTTTCCACTGTTTAGTTGTGCAAATATGCATTATGCAGATACCTGTGTTCAATACTTATTTTGTCTAGAATGCCTTTCTATGTGTTGACACCCAACACAGCTGCCTTGACTATTTCCCCTTGAAAAACAAATAGGTTGCCTGAATGCTTTTTCACAGATACATTTGAGATGCTTCACAAGCTGATCTTCTCCATTGGCAGCCCATTATCACTAATTCGTTGGCTGTCTGAAGAGCCTTAGAAGAGATCTAAAATGATTTAATAATGTAGTAGAAGAATACAAAAATAGTTGTCATCCCCCCCATACACGCACGCACACTGTCTACTGGTTTAACTTTCTCTGTGTGATTTCTGCATAGCTGGAGTTAAACATTCTTCTAGCTTCCTAGTTCCATCTTCTTCTCATTGCACTATTTTATTAATCAGAAAGAAAAAGATGGCACACATGTAAGCAGTTAACTTAATGATGAAACAATAACTTATATTGCCCTTTCTTTAACTTCACCATCCCCTTTTTCCCCGTGTATGATGCCCAGTTTAAGATTTGATTCTAAGCTTGTGCTGCATATAGACTGCAGTTCTGCACAGAGTACTAAGCTACTGTGGTATTATTTAATAACTTCTGTGCTGTACCTGTCTTCTTCAAGAAATTGGGAAGAAACAGATACATTCCATTTGAATGAGTTGGGATTGAAGAATTTCATGCTGGAGCTCTAAGTCGAGAAGATGTTCTGTGCTAAACACTTTCCTCTTCTGCACTAGTTTTGATCATTACTGTGTAAACACAATGTTTTAAATTTTCATCCAAATAACAAGGTTGTTATGATGTTTGAAGTTGATTATTTGCTTTAAATTTAGACACATAATATAATTTTACTGTAGTTTACTGTTGATCAGGAGAAGCTTTGCTGCTATTCAATCAAAATATTACCTGCTGCTTAAATACACAGGGCCGTGGGGTTTTGGGATATATTGATTGTATATCTAAAGTTTGTATAATAGTAATATCTCTCAGTTGCTGTCAGAGCTGTTATTGGAGGCATTGTGTGTAAATAAAGAGCAAACTCCTCAGGTATAAATTTCTTACTTCAAAAAGATTTCCCCTCCCTGCCACCCCAAGGATTTTTTTAGAAAATCATAGCAAGTCTAATTGCAGACCTTGCAGCTGAACCTTAATCTTGTGTGTTCTTGAAAGCATATCTATGAGGGAATTTCTTTCCCTTGGACTTTTCAGTCTGCTCAAAGAACAGGAACTGGGTTTGGATCGGCTCTCTGGATTGTCCAGGGGAGGGGCTAGGGAGCTCAGTGACAGTAATTCACCTTAACATAATCCCATCCTCAGTAATTTCCTTGGCCCTTGCCAGCCTTTGTTTTGGCAACTTTTGTTATCCATTTGGTTCTTTTTAATCTTACCCAGTAGAAATGATCTTTAGCATGGCATCCTTGGATATGGCACACATTTTTCTCTTTCTGTCATGGACTAGCTTCCTTTACACCCAAGTAGGAAAAAAAAAATCTAGCTATGCACTTGTAAAAAGAAACAAATTTTTTTACTATGCACAAGATAAAATTCTAAAAATAGTTAAGAATTTACTCAGTCATGGGAATGCTTGTGAACTATAGGTATGATTAGAGTGTTTTCACAACTTCATACAATTTGTTACGGATAGTTTCAATGTATGGCTAAGGTTCTTTCTCACACCCATCTCCAGCGTGGCCAGTGGGTTGTGGTGGTTTAACCCCAGCTGGCAACTAAGCCCCACACAGCCGCTCGCTCACTCCCCCCAGGTGGGATGGGGGAGAGAATCGGAAGAGTAAAAGTGAGAACTCGTGGGTTGAGATAAAGACAGTTTTGCAGGTAAAGCAAAAGCCACGCATGCAAGCAAAACAAAACAAGGAATTCATTCACTCCTTCCCATGGGCAGGCAGGTGTTCAGCCATCTCCAGGAAAGCAGGGCTCCATCATGCATAACGGTTACTTGGGAAGACAAATGACATCACTCCAAATATCCCCCCCTTCCTTCTTCTTCCCCCAACTTTATATGCTGAGCATGATGTCATATGGTATGGGATATCCCTTTGGTCAGCTGGGGTCAGCTGTCCCAGCTGTGTCCCCTCCCAACTTCCTGTGCACCCCCAGCCTACTCGCTGGTGGGGTGGGGTGAGGAGCAGAAAAGGCCTTGACTCTGTGTAAGCACTGCTCAGCAGTGACTAAAACATCCCTGTGTTATCAACACTGTTTCCAGCACAAATCCAAAACATAGCCCTGTACTAGCTACTGTGAAGAAAATTAACTCTATCCCAGCCAAAGCCAGCACAGGGTGACTAGAAGGGCTTGCATCCAGCTTAAGCTTTAAATTAATTCCTGGACTGAAGGGTACCCAGCTATCTTATGCTGATCTGTTTGTGGGAGGGTAGAACAGTGTGAGAGTAAGGGGAAGTGTTTTCGCTGTCTGAAAGATTCCTTACAGTCTGTTTTGTAAATGGAAAAATAAGAATGGAAGTGGTTTAAGAAATAATATTGGCAGGATCACAGATATTTAAACTTTTTATTACAGACTTTTGATTTAACTGTCTTGGAGATCACAATGATGGAAATCCATGGCTTTCCTAAACAGTCTTTTTCCAGTGCTTTATGGTCCTTATAGGACACAGGCACTCTAATGCCTTTATTTTTGCCTCCGTATTCTGGTGCAAAACCCAGATTGTTTGGTAAAAACCTTTAAGGGACTCATTGTACAGTCTCACACACTTGTTCAGGTTCTAAGCCTTTGGAGAAGACGTGCTGATTGAAGATTTTTTACAATTTACCAGTCTCAGCCTTTGAACAGCTCATCTGTAGGGAATCTACATGATTTTCTTGTAGCCCATGGCTGTGATCGGTGTACACAATCATCATTGTAATAAAGTATGGGATATAATGCTACTGGGGACAAGAGTGATGAGTGTAGCTTGGTGGAGGAGGAAGAAGAGATCTGATGTATGAAGAGACTGGGAATGAACAGAGTCTCAGCAAACTGATGGGGGATTTAGGGACTGGGAAATCAGAAAAGGGAGAAGACAGGCATTGGAGAAATGGAATTGGAAACAGGTGATGGAATACTGTGTGCAAAGGTGATGGGGAATGGGAAACGACGGGTGAACTCTTGAGATCAAGAGCTGAAACAGTAGGAAGAGCTAACAACCTAACAATGAGTGCTATATAAAAACATGAATGAATTAGTAACTTTATCTTTAGCCCAGAATTTGAATAGGGTGTGGTAAATACCATGTGTGGCACTCTAGGTGGAAAACAAAGACAAAATACTGGATAGTACCTCGTTAGGAGAACACTGTGCTCTTCATTGTTAATAAGGAAGAGGAACTATAGAAATAACAGTACATGGTCACATGTTTAAATTCTGCATCATAGCATATACTTTTCTGACGTTAACTTTCCCTAGCTTTCAGTATCTGACTTCGCAACATGAGCTTTACTTCTGTATTTGCATGTTATAAATATGGTCCCCTACTTTGTTTAATCCTAGTCAAACAAATAGAAATAATTACCTTATGGTAACGTTTTGGTCCCATCCATTTCACATCTTAAATAACAATTTGAAAATAAGTTAGTCTATTAAAATTGCAATAATGCACATAAATGAATTACAAAATGTTACAAAAAGTATATAGAAGGATTTTTGAATTGATGCTATTGCTGAATGCTGAATGTGGTCTTACATGAGTTTCTTGTACTTTACAACTTATCTACTGTATCTGTCTTCACTCAGCTTTTACGTTGCTGTTTTGCTGTGTCTGTAGCTTCTCATCTGACTTGCACAGTCTTCAGTTTTCTGCTTGTCTCTTTTTCTTCCTTTTTATTTTATGATCAGATCTGAAGAGCATATACTCTAGGTTGTCTTTCTGTTCTGTGTTTTACAGTACCCAGTGTAAGTGGGAACACAAAGTTGTAAGATGGCAATAATATTCAGATATCACTGTGATTGACTAGATCTTATCCATCGGGTCATTTTCATGCAAGAATAGTGAATTGCACATACTCAGTTATTAAATTCCTTTATATGCATTTTATTTCATGGTATAAACAGTCATTCATTTCTTGTTACCTGAAAAACATTTTGCTCAGTCTTTTTGGAGGAATTTCCTGTGGTAGGCTTTATTTTACTGCAAAGTTTATAAGCCCCTTTGAATCAGGACAGTATCACATTATACTACTTCAGTATGATTTTGTTGCTGCTTATTTAATGACTTACAAACTTTAGGTTTTGACACTTTTACTAAAGCAGTAACTTCTTTCTTTAATAGGAAATGGACCTTCAGGAATTTGTCTTTCTTACCTGCTGTCTGGATACAGGCCATATTTATCTCCTGAAGCTATACACCCGAACCCCATTCTACATACAAAACTGGAAGAAGCTCGACATCTTTCTATTGTTGATCAAGTAAGCTTTGGTTGCCATCTTGTCTAGCTTTTTTCCTACTGCAAGCTGGATTATGAAACAGTAGGCTTTCTTTAATGATCCTGTTTAAAATGCTTTTGCAACTCACGTAAGTAGTGCCATAGACAAAAAAAGACTTAATATTCTCACCCCACAAAGAACTAGACCACAGTAAAGCTCAGTAACTCTGTGGCCTCAAACAACTAGCTTTATCTCTTGGCCTCTTTTTTCCTATCTGTAAAATAAAGAGCAGTATATACCTTCTTCAGTGGCTTGTAACAAATTATATATAGGGCACTTCAGATGAAAAGCAATGCATTTTAAGAACTGCTTATCCCCAAAAAATATGCGGATTGCATTGTGAAGAACCAGCCCACTTACCTAATCGTATTTCTAATGCATTAATAAGTTATTTTGTTATTCTGTTAATTTAAATAGAATCAACTCATGACCATTAGCTCCAGTCCTGGGGCATGTGGTAGTTTTTGTGGTTCTTGAGGGCTTTTTGTTTGTGATGTTTTTGGTTTTACAGTCTGTCCTTTGTCGTGTTTTTACTACGTGCCAAAAGTGTCTAAAGCACCACTTGGTCAGGGAGTAGCTGATGCAGGAATTCCAGCTTTCATGTCCTAGGATGTTTGGGCACGATCATAAAAGAACACATGCCACTAACATACTTTGAGTACACATACTTCAAGTTAAAGTCTTCCTAAATAGCACAATTCTCATTAAGACTTCATTTTTTAGTAACATTAGGGACGTATATCCCCTATAAACACAACACATTTTTGTTTTCTGAACAGTATGCGTCCTTCAGTGTTTGTGTTGCACTCGCAATTGCTTTTGTGCTGTATTTGTTATCCACGTATATACATCCAATTTTTCTGTTTCATTTGATTAGTTAAATATTCTCCATTATTTTTCTCCCCACTTGTCCATTTGTTTGCCACGTTATCATTTTCTACTCACTTCACTCTACTCCTGATGGATTACTCACAAGACTATCGCTAACTGTATTGCCTGTATGACTAATTTATTTGAAATACAAACATGTATATGTTTTTGTAGTGGGAAATAGGGGTTGTTTGGGGTTGGGTTTTTTTTGTTTTGTTTTAGTGCTGTGCTGTTTGCATGTAATGTTGACCTCAAATCTCAAGGTTTATTTTTTTGGCAGGAGAGTAAGTTGCCTAAGCTTTTGGCTACAGATGTTTCATGTATTTCATCCTCCCCTGACCCCCTGAGACGTTCCTAATTTCGGAAGCTAAACTGTCCTGTCTTTGTCAGCAAAAATTGGCCTTATGGCCAATTCTTTCTTCAGATCTCTATTCTGTCTTCAAATATTTGCCATTGCATTGCAAAATTTTTAGAACACGGCTGGTTAATAGATGCTGAAATGTTCACATTTTAAAAAGTTCTAGAAATTGTTTTCAACGTTCACTGCTTTGTAAAATAAACCTAGTCTTAATTAATTTTTAAAAACAATACTTCTAATACCTCCATTATTTCAAAATATAATAAAGTTAGTGTTGGAATTACTTAAGAGCTGTCAAAGGAGTTTTTTTGTACTTGATCTTTAAAACTTAATGTTTTTAGATTCCAGTTTTGCTTTATCAAAATGCGGCTCCTAGAAATACTAGCAATTCTTCATTAAAGGCAGTCCACTATCTATAAATATAAATGTTACTAAGTTGCTCTGATCTCTGAATATTTGTCCCTATATTTCTTTTTCTACAATGAATTTCAAATAATGAACTGCCCCAGTATTACTGTGTTATTAACATGTAATTTTTAAATGAGTGAAATGTATTATTCAGAGTTACAGAACAACTGAATCATGGCAGTTATTGCTGAAGAGTGTTGTGATTGAACCTCTACATTAAATACTTATCTCTACTTAAAACGCAACTTGAACTAATTGTCTTTTCTTTTGAAATTCAACTTCTGTATATCAGAACAGCATGATGAACAGTAAAAGTTGCATGAACAGATCAAACTTTCTTTGATACTTTAGGATCTGGAGTACCTGTCTGAAGGCCTTGAAGGACGCTCTTCAAACCCAGTTGCAGTGCTTTTTGATACACTGCTTCATCCTGATGCTGACTTTGGGTACGACTACCCACCGGTTTTGCACTGGAAGCTAGAACAACATAATTATATTCCCCATCTAGTGCTTGGTAAAGGACCACCTGGTGGAGCTTGGCACGTGAGTAAAAATTTCCTATCACTTCCAGGGTAACTTGACAATTTTGTGGTTTGGGGGTTTTCGTAGTATCTAAGGTTGTTTTAGATAGTAATGGCAATTGCAGTTTCAACTGGTCAATTACCAAAGCCCAAATATGTTATAGAGATGCAAAAGGAAGGAAAAAGTTGTCCTTAATTTGGGGATTTGTGACCGTGACCGCTGTCTTATGTGGGTGTTTTATTAGTTTTAATTTAATGAATTATAATGAAGAGTATTTTCTATTACTTTTTTCTCCTCTTCTTGCATTGTTTCCATGTGCTGTTTATACAAAATCTTAAATCTTAATGTTCATATCCTCTTGGTTTCAGACTTTTTTCTTCTTGTTTTGTATTTTAAATAACTTGCTTTTAGTTTCCCTTTCACTTGTTCTCTCTTCACCTTCTGCTTTATTAGATCAAGTAAGTTGCTCCTTAAAATAGTATCTAACTGTAACGCAAAAAGTAGTTCATCAACACTTCAGGTAATGTCCTGGTATTATGTTATGTTCTGGTATTTTATTGCTCTAAATGAGTACAATGAGAACTTCAGTGTTTTACATAAATGTATCCATTTGAAATGTATCTGGTCATGCATCTTGGTTTTTTTTTCTTCATAGTCCATGGAAGGCTCTATGCTAACAATCAGTTTTGGAGACTGGATGGAATTGCCTGGCCTCACCTTTAAGGAGTGGGCAGCTAGCAAACGCAGGTAAAGATATTGCATAACGTATTTGGGAAATGTAGTTGTTGTAAGAATCCAGATAACCTTAAGAACTGGAAAACATTCAAACTTCATTGTTCACCAGAGGGCTTCTTGTTTTGTTTATTAAATTGCCTGATGGCGCTGGAAATGATTCTGCTGTGTGTACTGTGGAAAAAAATGGACAACAGTTGGCCGGAGTAATTGCTTTGAGTGTATTGAAAGCACACATACTAGCAGTGGTGTGTTTTAGCAGCATTTCACAAAGAAGTGCTGTTACTGTAAGCAGTTTTGATCAGAGTTGAGGGAAGATTGAGGGAGGAATTTAAAATCTATGGAAGTATTAGAAGTTCGTCTTTCAACCTGGATGCAACTTAAGTTGCTGTGTACACTAGCTTTCTTGTAATTCAGGAAGTTGTATATTTCAGTATTTGCTTTTACAGGCAAAGCTGCAGCATCTGAAATGTTGCTATCTATGAATTTTAATTTTAAGAACATAATTCAGTATTTCCCTATGTTGTTTTCTAGTAGTAAGTTTCTTGGAAAAATTTTAGAGAAGAAAAATTACTGTCTTGTACAAGCTCACTGTTTTTACTTCATTATACAATTAGTTCACAAAGGTCTGTGTCAGCAGATGAACCCGGGAATGCTCTACATAAGCTTTTTCTGAAATTTTAATTTTCCTGACTTTGTTCTAGCAAAATTAAAGGAAGTTGTTATTCTACCATGTATGGCAAAATAAGAAGTAGAATTACTTGGGCATATGTCTTTAAGGGCAGACTGTTACTCATTTCAGGACAACACTTACAGTGAAGAAACTATACCTTTGTTCTTTAATTGCTTTCTTAGATAACCACAGTAATCTTGCCTCCTTAGTAACTGAAATCCCATAAGCTGCTTATTATCTGAAGCTAATTTGTTTATATTACAGTTTTCAACAATACTAAAAACAGAAATACTGACCTGTTATACTACGATTAAACAAACATATTTAAAAGTATTGATGATAATGAAAACTTCTAGTCATGTAAAATGGTTTCCTAAGTTTCCTTGTAACAGGTGTCACGCTGTTGCATTATCCTCTTCAATAAATATCTCATCAGGATTTTCAGGTAGTAACCTGAACATTTAAAAGTACATATGCTACTATCTTGTTAATTTATGAGAATGAGTAGCCCAATTTCTTGTAAATATGCTTTTAAGTGTAGTTCAGTGGGAATTGATGTTCACTACTGTTTCTTTTGCCTTCTTCCTAGAGCTTACTTCTAAAAAAGCAGCAAAATTCATGCACCTGTTCAAAATAGTTACATTTTCAGCTTATTTTTTTATAAAGGAGAATGCAATAAACATGAGAAAAGCATAGACGTAATATCAGGATTGCAGTGCAAAAATGTTTTTTATTGGACACTTGGACATCATGATCCTATTTAGATAGTTGCATTAAGGTTCTGTGTCATACTTGCTTTGTTCATTCCTGTGATATGGAACTACTTAATTTGATACTTACTGAACTTACCTGTACCCAAGGGAGAGATCTTTTGCAAAGTATAATGAAGAATACTTGACTCAAGTAGTATATTGAACCTAGAGTTTCAAAATAAGCACTTAACAATTATTATGATATTTAATTACCTACATCCTAAGTAAGTGTATTCTCACTGAGTGCAAGTTTAGCCAGTATTGTATTGTTGACAGTCATTATGCTAAACTGGCTCTGTAAAACACTTCCATACAGACCTACTGTGATACTACAGGGTTTTGTTATGCTTAATTTGTTAATCACTATAGCACTTTACATTGTAAAGATTTACAAATATTTAAAAAAAAAAAAGTTAGCTTGTCTTGTATATCAGGAATTGAGAGAACAAGTAAAACAAATTGAATGCATTTAAAGATATTGAACCCAGTGTCAGTTACACTGAGCAGATTCAATCCTCTTAAATTTGACTGTCGTGTGGTATGTCATATGTGATATTCAAATTACCAATAAGGTCTAAATATTAACTGGAACCGTTCAATTTTGTTTCAGAAATATAAAGAGTGATCGAGTAATGCCAGAGGAAATAGCTTGTTATTATAAACACTATGTTAAAATCATGGGCCTCCAAAAGAATTTCAGAGACAATGTTTACATAACATCAGTATCCAGGCTTTACCGAGGAAAGGATGATGAAGATAGAAGTCAACTAAATGAAGATATTTCAACACAGCATTTGGAAATGGAAGATGGACAGAAATCACTGATTAAGAGAAACTGGGAAGTCCGAGGTTATCAGCGAGCAACAGATGGTTCTCATGTGCCCTTCTGCCTCTTTGCTGAGAATGTGGCTCTTGCCACAGGAACCTTTGATTCTCCTGGACGACTACAAGTTGAGGGAGAAGACTTTCCTTTTGTGCTTCATTCCATGTCTGACTTTGGAGCTGCTATCAGCAAAGGAAAGTTACGTGGGAAGGCAGACCCTGTGTTAATTGTGGGTGCTGGGCTTACAGCAGCTGATGCAGTACTGTGTGCCTACAACAACAACATCCCAGTAATCCATGTGTTTCGCAGAAGAGTTACCGATACGAGTCTAATTTTCAAGCAGTTACCTAAAAAGCTTTACCCTGAATACCATAAGGTCTATCATATGATGTGTACTCAGTCACATACTGTGGACTCTAATCTACATTCTGCTTACACTAGTTTCCCTGAACACAATGTACTTTCCTTCAAGCCTGAAATGAAATGTGTTCTTCAGAGTGCCTCTGGACTGAAGAAAATTTTGAAGTTTTCTGTAGCCTTAGTTCTGATAGGTTCTCACCCAAATCTTTTCTTTTTAAAGGACCAAGGACATAGCATAGGTCATCACTCTAATCAGCCCATTACATGCAAGGGGAATCCCATAGAGATTGATCCATACACTTATGAATGCACTAAAGAAGCTAACCTCTTTGCTTTAGGCCCTCTGGTGGGAGACAACTTTGTACGGTTTTTAAAAGGAGGTGCATTGGGCATTGCACGGTGCTTGGCAATAAGACAAAAGAAGAAACATGAATTGATTGAAAGTGGGGATGGAGGAGGTGATGGGGTTCCATAAATGAGACATCAGAAACTTTCACATACAGGATTACAGACATAGTCTAACAGAACACTCACTGACAGCGAAAGTTGATAGCAGTCACATTTCTGTTGTATACAAGTAACCTGCGCTTGTATTGCTTGGTAAAGGATGCTGATACTACACTATTTCACCTTTTCAAAATACAAAAAAACTGATCTGCTATTACAACTGATCTCTACTCAACTGGAATTACTTCCAGATAAACAGAAAATGAGACTAACTTACATTGACCTGCCTGTCATCTCTTGCTCAGCTAAAAGAGCAGACTTCCTCTGGGAAAAGCAATGCCTACCAGAGTGGCTTTACATTCTAGTGTCAAATGTGACAAAATATTTTTACCGTTAAATTAAAATAACTTCTAAAAGCAGAAAGCTTGCTTAGTACAAAGTGATTCTTGGTCCCAAAGCAAATTTGGAGCCTTCTGCTTGAAACAAGGATTTTATTTATTTGCCATAGTAATACAGTAATAAACTTGGAATGAGCACTTAGTAAAATGGTTTTTACTATAAGAAGGATTTCTGTAAGCAAGAAGTATTCCTTAACAGTTATAAATTATCCGATTTGATAATCACAATAAAAGAATAAGCATTCCCATTTAATCTTGAACACATGATTTGACACAATCTGTTAATGTTTTTTTCACTCTATGCCTAGAGTTGGCTGAGTGCAGAAAGACTAACATGAGATGTTCCCCTACAGTGATATGTACATTCTGAGAATACTCATTAACATAAACAATAAAGTACTGATATAAGTGCTCTTATTACAGTGTCAATATAATGAATATCTAGTGTACTACTGAAAAATTAAGTACTTGAGAAAACTTAAGGTTTTTTTGCTTCCTAGCTCAGGAAGACTGAATGGGATCACTTGACTGATGAAGGTGGGCGATAGATATTCTCATCTCCCATTTGACCAAGTATTGGTTATTTCTCTTTTTCTCTAGAGCAGCACATAACACTAAAACTATTTTAGCCTGCAGATTTTGAAACTTGAAAGAGGCTTTTATCTCACAGCCAGCTAAAAAATAAACAAACCAAACCCAAAACAAATATGCCGTAGTTCCTATAAATCTTAAAGCTTGTTATGAAAGACAAAGACTTAACTTGTACCTACCTCTGAATTGAAGTTTCACCTTTCTGCTCCATATTATAAGACCTAGATTTCATTTGGTGGGTTTTAGAGTAGTTAGTTTACCTAAACACACTCATGGGTTACTCACCATAGTGAGGTAAGCAACAGCTAGTTAGAAAACTTAAGTTATCTTCCAGAACTCTCAATAGACCAAGCGCTTGGTTTTAACTAACTGATTTATTACCAAACATTTTAATTCAGGTCCAATGTGATGGAATAGCTGTTATTTAATTTTTTGTTTGGGGCTTTTTTGTGTTGAAGAATGTCATGTTAGTTTAAAGTATTGTATTTGCATGATTAAAATTTCCGTATTAGAACTTGAACAGATTTTAAAAAGGAAATTAGGCTTAGACTTTGTGAAACTGCTAGTGTTTGCTGGTTTCCCAACTGTCTAACTTTCATAAGTTGTAGATACCTGTGTGCAATAAATGCCTGTTTTCTGTGCCTACTGAATTACGGGGTTCTGTGGCTACTGCAGGCCTTTATGCATCTGAGTAAGTTACTCAGACTTTGGACATAGAAGTTGAAAAGATAAAGTATTCAAGGATTAAAATGACAGTATTTTCAGTGAAAGTCCAAAGTAATTTATGAAATGATGCTACTACTAATAATAAATTTTAGTTTAGAGCCAACTTAATTGCATAAAAATAAACACAAGTGGGGCAAAATTTATATTAATTTCTGGATTGCCTACATGGTTGGATTTAACCATGCATTGTCAGTACTAATTAAGATACTTTTTTATACTTATATCTGAGCTGGTTTTAATTATGCTAAATTCTAGGCTTATTTTCTTCATAATTGAATTGAGATTCTATAATTTGCCGCCTTTGGCAGAAACTGTATATATATAGAGATCTATCCTAAACCTGTGATACCTAATAATTTTAACTGAGAATCAGTGTTATAAGTGCTAAATACGTGATTATAGAACTTTATTGCAGTTAATATATGTCTGCGCTGTGATTACATTCCTTTAGTTTTGTGTCAATATAAATGTCCAAATACAACATATCATGGCATGTTACTGCATATTCATTTGTCACGTGAAACATTTAAAATGCCAACAAAACAAAGGAAGCAATTTACTTAAACAGTTATTTTGCAAAAAGGGGAGAAAAGCTTCAAACAGCCAAATCTCTAGCCTCAGCTGCTGCAGCTACTTAGAGGCTGTGTGTGTTGTAGGGACAAATTTGTAGCAGAGGTTTTTGTCCTATTGCACAGGCATCTTTCACTGCAGTATTACAGCACCTTGAGGTTTAACTGCTTTTTTCTTTTATCAATCTTGCCGGTATTTTTGAGATTAAAAAATCGCATGTGAGACCCCTTAGTTGGGCAGAGAATTTTTCTCAGTGGTCCTGTTTATTAAGCCAGTATAAAAATACTTCTTTCAACCAAAGCTTTACTAAAAAATCATCCTGTTTCTTTTGGGAATTGCTAGTTTTAAAGTAGCTGGACTTTTGGGTTTCTGATTTTGAGATAAATTTCTGTTTCTCTCCTCTTTTGGTATTTTGAGAGAAGAGATGTAAAAATTCAAGCTTTGCCTTAGGATAGTTTTACTGAAAGCATTGTATCATACTTACTGCATTTATTGTGGATTAGATGGCACTGAGTAGTCTTTTGGGGAAATACTTTGTTTCTCAGATTTTAAAAAAAAAAAAAAAAACCAAAACCACAAACATTTGAATTTCCTGCACGTTATAATAGTTCCCAGAAGGGAGACTGCTGCTTTCAGCTCTTTCAGTGAGAAAGATAAGTTTTCAAACATCATGGATTTAAAAAGGATGCTTATTACTTAAGCTTTATTACTAAAATACAGACAGGAAGAGTATAATTTTTAGTTAAGGAATTTAATTTGGATTTATAGAATTTGTAAAGGTATGTTAACCCATACTGTGTATTTTCTAATAGGCTAGTGGGAAAATGTCTCTTACACTTGGGTTTGGTTCTTAATGCTGAATGGGTCTCCTAGCTAAATTATTGCTAAGATTATTTTAAGTAGTATCCCGCTGTTGAACTGTGACTAAGATTTGTCATAGTAGATTTCCCTAACAATTGGCCTCGTATGTGATTATTTAACAATAGATGCTTGTTAATGAAGGCACCCGATGGGGCGGTAGGAAACAGCACAGCCTTTCTTTTGGTTTCCAGTAGATGATTGACTTCTGTTTAAAACATTTTTCACAAAAAAGTAAGGCTAAGTTTTACCCTGGTGAGTAAACGCAGAAATCCTTTCTGCAAGTAATCCAGAGAGAGTGTTGACAATAACGCTGGATTCTTCTGTCTCAGGAAAATGCATTGCCTTGGGCTAGCAACCTGGGCTTGCCAGTGAATGCGTGGAAGGAGTATAGGTCCCAGAAACAATGCCTATACACTGAGTAAGGGACACCAAAGTGCATCCCACAGCTGTAGGTCCCTAGCCCTCAGCACCTGGAGAATTGTGGGGGTATACTGTGTCTTCCTTCTGGCCTGGTGAGTGTAGGCACATTTTTTTTTATGATTAATTTCATACAGAGTGATGGTTGCATAATGAAAAATACTAATTTTGTAGAGGGAAGTGGCTGTAGCTTCTCTCTCGCAGCTCAAGAACTGTTAAAAGAAGGCCAGAGCCAGAAATCTGGAGTATGTATTCAAAGCTGGAGGAAATTAAATTAAGACCCAATCTTTGAGGCAGGCCTGACCTGCATATCTGGTTGAAAGGAAGAAAAGGCCATTTTTAGGCCAACTGCTCTTGAGAGTGAAAGAAAGGGTGTAAAATTTGCAAACTTGTAGTGAGTCCTCACTGATAACAAGCGATGACCAGTGAGGAACGATGGGAGGAAAGCAGCAAAGAATCTGGACAATATGAACTGCAAACCTATAGGTGCTGGAGTGAATCCATGCAGCATTGATAGGCTGGTGGTCTCCCGTCCTCTTGTGTTAAGATCTGCAATACTGTAACTTTAGAGCTCTGTGCTGGAGCTGTTAGTCTAACATGTTGCCATATATTTTTAATTGGCTGTTAACTGAAGTTACAGTGAAGTGCAACACATACATATGAACTAGAAGCAATTGTATTTGCTTCCAGAAGCTGTAGGACTGGATCAGTAAGGTGGTGTACCAAGAGATGAGACTTGGTTGCTCTAGTACCACATTTTCTACTTCTAAGAAAGCGAGCAGGTATTTTCATGTAATAGCGGAATCTGTGCTGTAACAGTGCTAGCTCCCAAACATTTCTAAACAGCAAGAGGTAGCACACGTATGCCTTAAAGGCAGCTGATTATTCAATCTTATTATAATCCATATAGTAATGATTTCATTTTGAAGAAGTTATGGAACAAAAATTGCTAAAACGTTTATACTGTTAGATTTTAATTTAGATAATATTTTAGAACCTTACAATAACAATGTTCTGTCATCATTTCGGATTATTTTTTGAGGTGAGAGCAAGATGGGAGCACAGTACCCATCTGATGGGAAAGCTGATGGGAAAGCTTTTTGGATGTTTACTTCCCCCTTTTCCCCAACCTGAAAGACAAGTCATGCTTTGTTTGAAATAACCATAATACCTGATTCTGTTTAGCAGAAACAATGGAAACTGAAACATTGATAGAGAAAGGAAGGCTTTGGTGACATTAAGGGTACAAATTTGAGGCTAGGATATTGAATTATAAACAGCTCTTTTTTTCTGAAAAATACTATATTTTGGGGAATATTGTACACTAAAGGTGTTTGAGTTAAGTGAATTTTTGAAGCTTGAATTACACAAGGAAGTGTGAGGTCAAGGATGAATTTGGTGTAAGGAACAAAGATTACAGGGAATAAAAGTGTTACAGTATAATTGAGTAATTATAGTGAAGCTAGCACTGTTTTAAGGATGGTTTTGTCTTTGCAGACAAGATTAAACATTTCAGCTTACACAAACCCTGAACTTGAGCTCATGTTACATCTGTCTGCATGCTAGCTGATTTTCTAACAATGATAATTTTGTACTTATAGGGCATATTAAGCCAACTTTTATAACCTAGTGGTCATCAGTAGTCATCAAAACCAGGAAAAAAATATAATTCGTATTCTTAGCTCTCCTATCCTTTTGAAACGACTTGTTCTGGAGACTAAATTAAGCTAATTTGCACTCTTCCTCCTCCATCTCTTTATTTGAGATCACTGGCAATGTGTAAGTTATCAGCCTACATTGCCTACAGTGGATGTGTCAATAAACTAAAATTCAGCTTCGTGTTCCTGGACACCCTCTGTAGACTTCCATGCCAGCATAAAGAAAATTAACAACTGGGTTTGTTACATATTCACAAAATATTATGGAATCCTGGTTCTTTTTTAACTGTGTGTA
Organism: Mycteria americana; assembly: GCF_035582795.1. NCBI lineage: Eukaryota > Metazoa > Chordata > Aves > Ciconiiformes > Ciconiidae > Mycteria > Mycteria americana. The sequence goes on from NC_134366.1 coordinate 147,148,233, forward strand.
TAAATAAAAAATAGTTGTCCAGAAATCTAAAGCTAGAGACAAGGTGATCAGAGAGATTTGATACAGTTCCAGGGCATACTCCGAGGAGAGGGAAATGGTTCATTTTTCATCACTTTGGATTCTAGGACCAGCTTCTATGTGAACACTGAGTTACTGCTGTTCAAGAACTGATCCTGCTGACACCTTGCGTCTACCTGGCACAATGTGGAAAGTCAATACTCTGATCGTGCACATTTCTCTGTTAGGTCTGGTATGCTGGTTGTGGAATTCCAGTTCTAAATGAGATAAAGGCTTATATTCATCTACCTGTATTTGTGTTACACACATGATACACCCAGACTTGGAGATACTATGTAAATGTCATTTCCATGGTCATGCCTCAGTATTTCTGCTTTTGCTGGAGTACGCTTGGGCCATACCTTTTTTCAGATGAGCAATGTAAACATGTACAGAACATCTGCTGTCAGCTGAAATATATTCTTCTTCTGAGCTGCAAGCAACTTGTGAGCAAAACCTCAGCTTTGATTAGATGATAAATGTACCTGAGGCTTGCATGCTCAGCTTGTTCTATCTTTATGTGTCAAAACTGATGACAGATGGAAGACTTAAAGGAGTAATACATAACAGTTTCACCTAGAAGCCCATTATTTTGGTTTGGAGAAGTGGGGAACTCTTAAGTCAGAGGAAAAAAAAAACTGTGGGGAAGAAGAGGCGTTCAGAGAGCTGTAGTGTCCAGGAAGAGGCTTTGGTTTGAGAGAGATTCTGATAGTCAAAGCTGGGGCAGAGTGCTAAAGCAAGTGGCAGGGAAAGTTGCTAGTTAGGGAGATCTGATTTTGTCTAGCATTTTTATAACTATCTCACTGGAATGTGGTGATGGTGGTTATCAAAACATTGTAAGAGGAAGGGTGAGGAATAATGGTAAGGAAGACAGTTGAGGTTTTGCCATGTTTGGCTTAAGCTCTAATGAGATACCAGAACACAATCAGAAGTAGCTAATTTGTGAATCAAACACCAGATATGGCCAAATGTGACCGTGGAGATTCAAGAAACAGAACAGAGCAAGAGAGGGGCTAGTTGGGGGGGGGGGTGGGGGAGAAGACAGGATAAGAATCAGTACTGAGAAAACACCTGTACAAAACAAACTGGTAATAGGGGTGGGTTGGAGGTAGGTCTATAGCAGAGACTTCAGCTGGTGTATCAGTTATGAACTGATGGTTGATGGCAAATGTGGAATAGAGCCTCTCAGACACGCCAGAAGTGGAGGTAATGAAGGGGGCTTAGCACTCCGGAGAAAGTTGATGGGGAGGTCGGTGGAGGGAAGAAACTGAAGCTGACTGCAAACACGCTTTTGGAATATGGGAACTGGTGCAATGACACAGGAGAGGCCAGCCCTGCCATTCTGGGAGAAAAGGGGGAGTAAGGGTAGGAGAAAAAGGGGCAGATAGTCACAGATGTGAATGGACAGAAATAGAAAACAAACTTCAACAGTGAGAGTATTCGTGGTAGTCTTGCCAAAAAAGGCAGTGGCTTTCCCAACTGATGTAGGAAAGATGGGAAGTCAGCTGAAACTGGTGTGAGTTAAACTGAAAATTAAGCATGTTGTTCCTGCAGGGATACAGCACCCATCTTCTATTGTAGTGGTGCATGAAGTAATTCAATCTGCTTTAAACTGTGTTCAGCTAAGCTGCTGAATGCAAGACTGTATTTTAAGCCTTGCTAATAAAAAGTATATTTAGTTTATATATTGTGTGCATCTCCTTCCTATGAGCAGTGTGAACAAAAATAATGCATGCTATAAAAAAAAGCAATCCTAACAAACCCTCAAACAGAAAAATGCAAGAAACAAGATCTGAAGATAAGTTTCTGCTTAGATTTATTTTTAGGTGAAGAGCAGCAATTTGTCAAAAAGGTGGGTGTGCTTGTAGATTGTGGTTTGAGGCACATAAGAGAAACCTTAGATGTCGTGTCTGAGTTACTGAACATTTTTTAACCTTCTAAAGAAAATCAACACCACACAAATTCTCTCAGAAAACTGGTGAACTGGATGTTGAAACCACAGGGCACAAGCTCCACGGGATAAAAATGGAGCATGTAGCAAGTTCTGAACTGCAGAATGCAAAGTTAATTGCCCCTGCTTATGCTCACAGCTTTTGCTTTACCTGTAAAACTGTCTTTATCTCAACCCATAAGTTTTCCCACTTTTACCCTTCTGATTCTCTCTTCCCCCATCCTGCTGGGGGGGGGGGAGCGAGTGGCTGCATGGGGCTTAGCTGCCTACTGGGGTTAGCCCACAACCATATGTTTTATAACAAAGGAAACATCGGGTCAAGTTAATGTCATAGTTCCAGGGGTAAGGGAAATACTGATGTAATTTATTGGATGTTCAGGCTCCCAAGACTTAGATTGTGTAATCATGTCCTTTATCATCTACCTCAGAAACTTCAGTAACAGAAGGCCCAAACCAGTAAGCCAACCAGCATGTTTTCTCTAATGTCTGGAGCTGAAAATCATGACAAAGTTATGCTAAAATGGAAGAAAAGGTTCAGTATTATGAATAGGATTTGTTACATGAATTTGGAATTACAATTCAAGCCATGGTAAGGGGTAGAGGTTTAGATGTCTAAGCTTCTCTTTTAATGCAAGTGTAACTTCATGTTAAAATAGCAAAAGGCTCTGGTTCACTAATCTACAGGCTTCTCATCAACCAGACCACAGATACAACTGAATTAGAAACCGAATTATCACCTATTAGGCACCCTCAAGTTGGACCCAAAATAGGAACATACACTGGGTGTCTCTTTAGCCAAGTGCTGATCCTAACTTTTTTTTTCTTAGCAATCCCCACAATGTCTTCACCTCTTGAGAGCACACAGCTGCCTGGTGAAAGACTGCAAAGAAATCTGAAGATGATGTTGGCAGTGTTGATACAGAGAAGTCATCTCAAACAAGATCTATAAAGACATCTCCAAGTGTTTGTCTGGGTACTCCCCCAGTCACATGGTAGGCAAGTCCATCAGCTCTAGGACACTAAATAACAACAACAACAACAAAAAATTATCAAACCTGCCAAATTCAACTGTCTGGAGAAGTGGATTTGAAGAGGGCTAGTCATATAATGTGACTAGAAGAGTGGTCTCAGATGTGCCACCAGGGTTGCTTGAACCCTAGCAGACTGCAGTCTGAGCAGCAAAGGACTTTGCCTTTACTTTCTTGTAGAAGGCTCCCCGTACGTTATATCTTTTGAGGATTTATAAGATGAAATAACAAGTTCTGTTTTTTACAACTGTAAACACAACCTTTCTGAAGGATCTTGTCCACTGATAGTCTGCTATCCAAGCTGTTTGCTTGAATTTAGTAACAATCAAAAAGGTCATCCTCAACAGTCTACAAGACCTGCCCCATTGGATCAGTGGGTCTTCAACAGGAAAACCTGGAGATTCTCAATTGTGACCATAGGAAAATTCCCCTGAGGGTGCAACAAACAGCCGTCAGTACATCTCCTCCAGGAAATATTTCAACTGCTGAAGAACAGTCTTTTTAAAGGTATTTGGTGGACAAGATTTGATGTGCCCTGATGCAAGCTACAATACCAAAACACTCTCCTGGCTATTGCTGAACTCAGAGACGCTGGTCTTGCACTTCATGTATCACTCTGGACAGCCCTCACCAAGTGATCAAGAAGATGCCAAAACAGACCAGAGGAAAGACTGGTTTTTGAAGACTGAGTATTTCCTGAGACCATGCAACCACGCTGACTTCAGCATATCTGCTATCTTGATATACACAGATCTCAGGATGCTGTTCCTCAAATCTGATACACAGCAGAGTGGCTTGAAACAGCTTGCAGGTTCTGAGCTCTCGCCAGAGGAAGTAGCCTTCTTACTGAGTACTTGAATTCAGTTACATCAACCAAATTACTTCCTCACATAAGGAAGGAGATCCTACCATCCTGCCTCTTGAAACAGGATGCGATGGGGCTACTGTCCATCTTGATCTGTATGTGATGACTTCATCCAGCTAAGCAGAAAATCTGGAAGGCTTTTCTCACTGTACTTCCAGGAAAATCCTTCAAATTCCAAATTCTCAGATGAGCTATCCTAACCCAAAAACGGGTAGCTGTTTCGTAGCTTTTGCTGTCAATATAGATGATGCCATTATTTTGAAGGGCAGATTTTTTTACACAGTGATTGAAAAAAGTGAAGGCATGGATAATGGACATTATTTCCAATAGCAAGGGGATTCTTTGGCTTCTCTGCCACTCCCTGGTCTGGAGCTTTCAAGTTTTTCTTTTTTTTTTTTTTTTTTTTTTTTTTTCATTTTTCAGGGAAACTCCCCCCACCCCCCAACCAGTTTCTATTTTTAAGTCTTATTTTTGGGGTGTTCCCCACACCCCCCCCCCCATGACTCCTGGAAACTATCAAATTCAGTCTTCTCCCCCTCTAACTTGAGTCTCATTACAAATAAAAACAGAATATGAGACATCATTATATCAGAATTTACAGTTCTGAGGAATGTGCAAGGTTATTTCTCATTTAATACTACAGGAAAGTACACAGACTCTCATGATCTGATGGTTCTCATCATGCAGCTTTTGGGCTTTCCATATACATCTTTTGTTCTTAAAAAGCCATTTTCAAACACAGCGCTCTCCTATTTGCAAAGGAAAGGAAATATGCAGAAAAATAAACGGCACTTGCCTCTCTCTGCCTTCCCAAGTAACCAAAATTAAACTGCTTGTTGCTGCTGCAAAATTTTTTGGTATCTTTTTCTGAGTTTATAAGAGTGTTTCTAGTCTGTAGGCTGTTCAAACAAATATTGAAGATTTGAAGACATAATAGGGCTAAAATCACTGAATTTTACAATTTAAACGTTTGTTTCAAATCTGCCATCACACAAAATTGGTGGCTGGCTACAAACAATTTGATGTCACCACCATCAAAAACAGGAAGAAGTCTGACCTTATCAATATTAAATACTTTTTGTTTACTCAGATATAAGTAAGTTAGACCAAACTTTAAATTTGTGAAGTCTTCAAAAACCTCTACCTCAAGACAAAATTGACACAATATAAAAATCTAATTAATGAACAAAGCCTTTCTGAAAAGAAAAAAGCCTGATGCTAACTTCCTTTTTTTTCCCAAAACAGTACTGACAAGCAAACATTAGAAATAAACAGCCTAGAATGAAGTCCTAAGTATCTATGGTATTTTACTGATCATTACTCTGAAGCAAATAATGAGGTCTTCAAAGTGTGCAATCCATAAGTACCAAGCAGTGAAAGAAACTTTTCTTTTTCTTTAATAAAAGCAAGACTTAAAAACAAGCCTTACAATAATAGATAGCTGAAATGGTCATACGTAGGTATAATTTGCACACTGTAACCAGCAAACCAAAGGAACAGAAAGCAGATTTTGCTAGAGAATCACTGTAAATTCAGGGTCAGTTTATCTTCTCCTTTTCACATTAGGATCATATCTGCAACAAAAAAGACAAATTTTCACAAATAAGTAAAACAATGATATTCAAAGTTAACAATGTGATGTAAATAGCTTTACGATATATTAATAACAAGGGAGTGGTCAGTGTTCAGTCCTTTCCCTGATGGCACTTCTATAACTACAGTTGCTACAGTTTGACTGAAGGATGCATAAGCTAGAACCTGTGCGTGAACTAGAGATAACCTTTACTTAGAACCTTCAAATCTGATGCATGATCAAGCTTCTCCAAGCCTTTAAATGTCCCGACATTAAGTTCCTCACTTGAAAAAAAAAAGGGGGGGGGGGGGGTACTGTATATTCACAGAAATGTACAATATTTGGTCACAACTGGATTTGGCTGGATCGATGGGCTGGGGCCAATCATAGGAGGTTCAACAAGGCCAAGTGCAAGGTCCTGCACTTGGGCCACAGCAACCCCATGCAACGCTACAGGCTTGGGGAAGAGTGGCTGGGAAGCTGCCAGGCAGAGAAGGACCTGGGGGTGTTTGTTGACAGCCGCCTGAATATGAGCCAGCAGCGTGCCCAGGTGGCCAAGAAAGCCAATGGCATCCTGGCTTGTATCAAAAATAGCGTGGCCAGCAGGACTAGGGAAGTGATTGTGCCCCTGTACTCGGCACTGGTGAGGCCGCACCTCGAATCCTGTGTTCAGTTTTGGGCCCCCCACTACAAGAGGGACATTGAGGTGCTGGAGCATGTCCAGAGAAGGGCAATGAAACTGGTGAAGGGTCTGGAGCAGAAGTCTTATGAGGAGCAGCTGAGGGAACCAGGGTTGTTTAGTCTGGAGAAAAGGAGGCTGAGGGGAAACCTTATCGCTCCCTACAACTGCCTGAAAGGAGGTTGTAGAGAGGTGGGGGTCGGTCTCTTCTCCCAGGTAACAAGTGATAGGACAAGAGGAAATGGCCTCAAGTTGCACCAGGGGAGGTTTAGACTGGATATTAGGAAATTTTACTTCACTGAAGGGGTTATCAAGCATTGGAAGAGGCTGCCCAGGGAAGTGGTTGAGTCACCATCCCTGGAGGTATTTAAAAGAGTTTGGATGAGGTGCTTAGAGACATGGTGTAGTGGTGGTCTTGGTAGTGTTAGGTTTACGGTTGGACTCGATCTTAAAGGCCTTTTCCAACCTATACAATTCTGTGATTCTGTAACTCATTCAGACAAAACCCTTCTGCTGCTTCCTACTCCCACATAAAGCAGTTCCTTGCCTTACCTTCCCCTTTACATAGCTTCTGACTGATTTTTAGTAATTTATATCTACTTTCTGAATATACTAAATAGTTACCCAATTTACTGCAATATGCTTATAGTTTGCCTCTGCTTGACACTGCTGTCCCTTGGCCTTCTCTTTCTCTCCATTTGTGCTTCATCTCCCAAAATCCTGTGTCACTTATTTGAAATTCTGATGTGTTTTGTATTCATGCATGAATAACTTATGGACACAACTGAATGATCAGGCAGTTTTACTTCCACTAATTCTGTTCTCATTCATCAAGACTTTTTTGCTTAGACAGGAAAATGTGACAACTTGTGAGCCAAATTACATCACCACATAACTAGAAAGGTATTAGAAGTCACTGCTGTTGCTAAACAATTCAGACTTCTGGCAAAAATGAAATGTGTACCCTTTGAAAGAAATGCTTAATTAACAGCACAAGCTGTTCATGCAGTAAGATTTTCTGAATGGCTCTTACACATGTTGATATATGGTATCATGTTTCTTTGATAGTGATTTGGACAAAAACATTGTTCTTTACCATACACATTTTTCTACCTAAATGCACAATTTTTAGTGTTAGCCAAATGCATGGCAGGTGAAGTGTCAAACAGTGGTTGCTTGTTTCTTCACATAAAAAACTAAGAAAATAATGAAATCTTTGCTAAACAAAATTATATTAAATCTCAAAGCATTTCTTAGAATGTATTGCTATAGCATTGTAACACATCAGTTCTAACATTTAAATATGTCCTGGACACCAAATCCTCTTTTGGGGGATGGGGGAGGGAAAGGGGGGGGGGAGGGGTGGGATAAGCAGATAGGACAAGGGGATGATACATGATGGAAACCTGCCATCAGGACACCAACAGCTTCAACACTGTCTGTGACTGTCTATGGAGATGCTGACACTGACAGTCATGAACATCTTTTTATGTCATCTCCCCCACCTCACCTCCAGCCATTTTCCATGTTAAATGAAGCCTGGATGATGTTTTCCAGACAGAAAGAAACCAAACCACATTATCAGAGAAAGGAAACTGTACAGTGCCTGTGGCCTGAAATGGAAATAGGACTACAGAGATTCCACTGCTGTGAGTGAATGCACAAAGAAACAAAAGACCTTGCTGGGAACAGGGAGTGAAGGATACAAAGGGCTATTACTGAACATAATCCATTTATCTGTAGTCTTAGCAGATAGTATGATATGCTTTCCCTTCCTCCTCTATCTCAGTATGTACTCAGCAGCAGTTGAGGGTACAGCTTTTCTTTCTAGCTCACCTTTATCTTGGAGCACTGCATGACTTTTTCTAGCAGCATCTTCAAATGCAATTTTCATGGGAAATTGCAACTGTTAACATTAGCATTATGCCAAGTAGTTTTACTCCAGATTAAGGACAAAATTAGAAGTAGGTTACAAACTGCTGAACATTACATTGCATGTTTTTAATATTTTTGACTGTGGAAACTTCTGTAAGTACAACCAGCCTAAATAAACTGGAGTTGAGGTAAAAACTTTTCTAAGCATGAATGCATGCAAGTTATCGAAGTTTCCACTGCTGTGTTTTGAAAGGCTAAAATTAATCAAGATATTTTGGACCAGTTAATATTCCAGCACAACAATCAAGCTGCACCATGTTTCTATAAATGTCTTCATAATTGACATATATTTAAAGGCTGTATTGCAGACGTAAAAACTGGATAAAATGGCAAATTTGGCTTAGAACTTTTTTTAATTAGAAAGTGGTTATAAATCATTAAATTAGGATTACAGTTGAAAGAAACTGGACAGGAAATCAACTGAATAGGATGATTCTCTCTTTCAAAAGAGAGATTAGGGAAAGCGGTAGACAACTGAAGTGAGGGTTATTGAAGAAAACTGCTGAAAAATACTGTATTTTAGAGGCAAATGTAATGAGTTATGGCAAACAGCCAAGGTGAACCTGGACCTACCAAAGAAATCTCTCAAACTCCTGTGACATAAGCACTGATGAAGACAGAATTAATGACTCTACTACACTGTCACGAGCATAGAACGATCGGTGTAAAAATGCCTCCTCTCCCCAGTCTGAAAACTAGAACAATGGCAAGGCATTCAGGGAGATTCTAACAAGCAGAAAAAGGTAGGAGCTCTTTCATTGTGAATGGGTTTGAAAGCAGCTTAAGGTGTCAAAGATAAGGGACAAAGAGGGGCCACACTGAAGGATTTACTTAGGTTTTTTTAATTTTTGTTTTAAATTCTGGGAATTATTACTTCAAAGATTAAAAAGAAAAAAAAAAAAGAAAGCAGTCCTGCCAATCACTTTTTCACAGAATTAGTATTCTGTTGCTTTAGCTCCCTCAAGTGACTCAAGCTCAACAGGTCTTCTTTCCGGCTGATTCCGCCAAGCCCCTTCCCTTGGCTGTAGTTTCGCTGGATAGCCAGAATGAAAAAGTGGCAGACCCCATCACTTTTTCTTGGGAGTTCAGATGACTGACTGAATTGTGAGATCAAAACACTTTATTAGGCTCTAGCAACCAGTAATGGCAGAAAGCCTCACCCCAGAATCTCTTCCAGCATTTGTGAACAATCAAGCTTGTGCATATGAGACAGGAAATAGCAACATTTTTGTTTGAGAATGTTCTTATTAAAAAAATTGTACCAAGTCTGAATTAAATTGAAAGTTTAAGGCATAAAAAAATTGAGAGAAGTTGATGAGTCATTTGGGGTATATTCCATACATAGGAATACATAGAATTTTCAAAAGAATAGTCAAAGTCATCTTTTACAAAATTGGGATTTGTCCAAAAAAAGATGTGATGCAAGTTATACACATTTTTTAAGTACAAACATAAAACTCTTACCTAAAGAGATCATCAGCAAGCGATTCTTCTCTTGCATGTCGGTTCTGCTCCTGAGAAAATAAGTTTATTCAATATTTGATATTAAGGGTGAAGTTAATGAACAATACAGAAGAACAATATATCCCTGCACTAACACAATTTTTTCTGAATAAATAAGTTTTCTTTAAGTACTTCACTCAGTGCATATTCACATTAGATAATATATTGCACTACTCGAGTTTGGCTACTGCTCCCAACTAATGCAATGGATTAGTTTGTGCAAGGTATCAATTTTGGTCAGGAATATGGTTTTTGGTTTTTAAGCATCATTATAGAAACAGGGACATTTTAATCTGATTATTGGTGTATAAAAGGAATTTTAATTTGCGTTATCTATACCCAGGGACAAAAAAAAAAAAAAAAAAAGGAGATAAAAAAATGTTGATGTAACAGGATCTCAATCAGGCTGTGGAAATAGAATATGGCTCATCAGCAAGTATTTTTAAAGAAACTACTGCAAAGTGAAAGTGCTAGAGAACAGCTATGATAAAACAGAGTATTCTTCAGAACTTTTACATACAAAGGTGAAGATTTTTATAATAGAAAATATATTGAATTTATTCTTACTGTATCTCTTCAGTCTACTGCAACAGAATTTTACTCAGGTATTTTCTGTTCTGTTCAAGAGTAGAATATCAATTGTACTGTATAACAATTTGAACACAGATTACCATATAGAAGTTCTTCCTAGTTCTGTCACATTTTTCAAAGTCACAAGTGTCCATAAGCTTCTGTGGCTTATTAAAAATTATCATTCTCTTTTAGGTTATTGATTTTGTTTAAATCAGTTTTTCCAGTTACATGAATGTTGCATGTAAAATAAATAATCAGCAAAAAAAATGAGCCTTACCACTGACCTCTGAATTCCAGTAACTTTATTAATGTGTATGTTCCTATGAGCATGTATGGACAGCTAATTGGCTGAGGTTTTATTTCAAAAATAAAATTCTGAAGTATTTCAGAAATGGCCACAAGTTGGTACGACCACTCACATGAGTCAAGTTTTTGTTTGCTCACCTTTGAGAAAGAATTCCTTACCTCCATTTCTTGCCTTAACCAGTCTTCCAGCTCTGAATTCTTTTTAGCATGATGAGCAATCAAATCTGATCCTCCAATAATGTACTGAAGTTGTCCTGCCCCTGGATAAGCTACCTGTCACACAATAAATTCTTACAGTTGCAATACAAGGCAAGCACATTGCAAATAAAAGGTCTGTCTTAAATTCAGAAAGTCTGATTCATATATCACATGATTCATATATCACAGAAGAAAGTCAGTCTTTGTTTGAATAACATTTATCAGAGATCATATTTAAAAGAGATTGAAGTGAAATAAGCATTTACAGAAAGCTATTAACGACTTCCTTTTACCAAAGGAAACAAAAAAAATAGCTGACAAGTTACATATGCTAAACAAATCTGATAGTACATTAAATGGAGTTTGAAAACATTATAAACTGGTTTTTACTGATAGAGTCTATTTTATCATCAGAATGCATAAGAATCTATTACAAAACAGTGGAAAAGAAAATACTATCAGAAATTTAAAATGTTATCTAAAAATGAGAGCATACTCCCAGAAAGCTGGAAGTTGCATTATGTGACTCACATTCTCTACGTAATATTTTACTGAAATGCATTTCTAGTAATCTTATACCATATTTTTATTTTTAATATGAGCTGAAGTGGTATTTTTACATTGAACACTAAGAATCTTCTTGAAATTATCTTCAGGACCCAAGCAAGCAATCATCTTACTTTTGTAAGATACTAGATTTAGTTCTATTTAGAAACCCAAGATTTATTAGATAAAATGCAATTCTGAATCAGCATAGGCTGACTATTATGCATATGCGTAGGTCTCTGGAGAAGTCAAATTGCTAGCATTTGGAGGTACAACCAGAAGTTATGGTAGGCATCACTGAACGACTTATTCCAATGAACAGCTTGGAATAGAGAGTACAAGTATCTAAATAATCTAGCATGAGGTAAGCCTTTGTCAGCCTGGTACTTATTTAGTCAACTAGAAAAATATTTGTAACAGTACAATATGGTATTTTTTTCTTTCTGTAGTTACTATCAATTTTAAAAAATCTTTCGTACCATATTTCTACTATCTTAAGGCAATACGTTTTAGTATTTTTAAACAGTGCCATCTTGTGACCATTTCAAATACACACTAACCTTTTTGAACATTTTGAAATTTTTCTTTCCCCCGTAGCTGGTATTTCCAGAAAGCTGACTGTTCTGTCTTGGATGGCTGACAACCAATGATCTAAACTCAGTCAACAGAAGTCTGCTAGGAAGATTGCTGGAGTCATCTTGAAGTTTGTTGCAGTTCTTATGTGGGAAGAAAAAGGAAGGAGCACTTCAAGTGTATAAACAGACATACAGCATATTCTAACAGTATAAACTTTAGAGAGAGAAATTATCATGTGCATAGCTGAGGCAAAAGTTAGGATTACAAAAAGGCGAGGGGAAGCAGCAGCAGGGCCAGAAGCCAAGAAGATGGACGTACTTCTCGGCCTCCTTATATACTACCAATAGAGCTGGGAGCTCAGTAAATGTATTTCTCTCATATTTGCATCTGTTGAAAAGACAGGATCATTAAAAACTGCAGTAATAATAATGAAGTCAGTGTACCTCATTTCACTAAGATTTTACTTCATGATAAAACTTCAAGTAAAAAAATAAAAATTTATTTTTTTCAATTTAGCTACTATCTAAGAATTACTTCTCTCCTCCCCTCCACCTTGCCTCTTACCTGAACTAACTTAATCAAGTATGCTTACTAATGGAAATTCCAGCTAAATCCAAGGAAGACAAAGTTGAACATCTTCAGCTCAATTCTAGCCTACAGATTTAGCTTTTAGGCCAACTTTAGGGCTGTAAGCTGGATCTGATCCATGAAGCAACTTTTTCTTGTACATGAGAATGCTCATATGTCAGCAAGTTTGCATGCACACTTTGCTGCTTGGGGCTAGACCTATGTGGATTAAAAAGGAAGTCTGGGTGCAGGACAAGTTCGCAAGTAGCGTTAAACTATCTTCATAGACAGCTCCAGTCCAGATGCAGTACAGTTTTTTTATAGCAAAGTATAAACTGAAAGTCCCTTAATCTGAGCTGACCCTGCACTTTGGTATACCTGCACAGCATTCCCTCTTCTTGGACTGTTTTCTGTACACATGTGAAAAGGTTTTATCCTGCCCCTTGTTGACTGGCTACACTCTCCTTTATCTCTTCAGAATCTTTCCATTTCAGTTTCATTTAGCCTTGTCTCCTCTTCATCTGCCTCACTGCTATTCCCAGCAATTCTCCCCTCCTTCCTTCATTCATCTCGCCTATAACGAAGTTAGCATGAATTTACTGTTAATCAGTGTATGTTACATCTATTTTCTCAATGGTCCATCTCTTCCATTCTAGTTGTGATCTCCTTAGAGCAGACAAGGAGATTACGTTCTTGTCTGGTCTTTAAGCAGTAACCTAACAAAAATATCAGTACAAGTATTAACCACATTGAAGGGTTAGTACAATTACATTAGGTTTCTGTAGTTTACATATCTTAAGTAGCCATCCAAATACCATTACAAAAGCATGCAGATGAACCACAGTTCCGTCTTTTCACAGTTAGTAAGTTGGACTGTACTATTCAAAATTGTATGTGATTATTTTAAGGAGTACAATCTTCAGAATCTCCTTTACTCTGAGAAGCATTAAGAAAATGCATCAAAATTTTGCTTTTAAGAACATAGTATTTGTGGGTCCTATTTCAAAGTTTGCTGTTCAAACTTACAATTAACTGGTTTCTTACCAAGACTGGCAACTCTTTCCTGATCTCACTTTTCATTTCTGAAGTTAGAAGTGATCCAGGTTCCTCTTCTTTCTATTTGATTAAAAATTATTTAAAATGTAACACTGAAATTAAATGCAAATTTAATTACATAAAATTGTTTTCTGCTTTTTACAGTGGAATAAGCACTTTCAAATCAATGTAAGTATTTAGAAAAGGAACTGCACTGTACTTTTAAATTTATATGATTTTATGTGATCATATGATCAGATCAGCTTTATGCACCCTATAGATTTTGAGTCAATTACATTCTCTGTCTTGCCAGATACACAAGGTCCATCTATACTTAAAGAAAATAGGTAACGTAAATATGCCTGTGGAGCTTTATAATGAATTCTCCTTCCCACTGTCTTCCTATATTTCCTATATTGGAAATATAATTTATGTTAATAAAATAGGTCATTATTAATTACACTATTAGAAGACTTTGTCAGCAAAAATCTTTAAATGCTCATCTGATAAAATAACAGTTTAATTTTTTATATAAGAATTTGTTTTCCTTTGTGATCCTGAGAAGTTAGACTAGCAAAATTTCCCAGGCCATAACAAAATTTGAAAGACTATTCCAAGCAGCCATTTTAGTCTCTCAGTATAGTTAGACCCGATAGAAAGTACCTCCTCTCTGATAGCATGAAGAGCAAGAAACAAAGATTCTCTAAAATTATAAGATTTGTCTTTTAAAACTTGCCTAACACACACAAAAAAACCAATTACAACAAAGTTCAAAATTTGCACTTTGCCAGAAGCAAGCTCCAGTGAAGGATCAAGAGAAGAGCGTTCAGCTGGTCTGAGCTAAGGATGCACAGACAATTACTAACTCTCATCTGATCCAAGGTATCTTGCAAATTCCAGTTACTCAATCATACGTTCAAACTTTATTATTGCAGCATTTAAACACTGCCCACTGTATAAGAATTGACAGGACAGTAAGCTTTAACATACATACTTTTTAAAATAAACAAAAATTAAACCTGTTCCTTCTCTCTTATTCCCCTCTGTGTTGTTAATAGTCTACTTTGCTAGAGCTCTCGACATTGTTTTCCTCTACAAACTTGCTTTCGTTTTTTTTCAATGAAGTGTGTACTGTTAACTCAAAAATCCACTGTTTCCTTCATTTCTCATAGAAAATTGCCTTATTCTCAAAAACAGAGAAATAAGCAATAAAACTAAATCACAAGCTATGGGGGTTTTGGTGTTTTTGGGGGGTTTTTTTGTTTGTTTGTTTGTTTTGTTTTATGAGGACATTAGTGATTTGAATTGCCTCATACAGGAATTTTAATCATTTTTCACGACGTCTAGAGATTCTGACTTGAAAGACATTGGACACGACTGTGGTATTCAACAGAAACTAAAGGTTTCTTCAGAAAATGTACTACATACAGATAATATAACCAAGTATTATTTTAGTATAAATATCACCATTATAATTAACACAACAACATACAATATGAGAAGTTTTTCTTGGACCAGGGATATAGTCTGCTGTTCTACCTACAGTACTTCAAGCAAAAAGAGAGGAAAACTTTCAGAATACAAGTAGCTTTCAATTCACAAAAAAACAATGTCCTGAAGAATGAAAAAACATTTAGGTAGGTGTAACACTGCAATGTTCACATGTAATAGATACATGTCAATTTTTAGTTTAGAATGATTTGAGAGGTTTAAGCAAACAACTTTACAAAACCACTTTATGTATGCAGGCAGCCTCATCCTTAAAGAAGCTATCTGGATCCTTCTAATACAGTTGTAAATTTCAAGATTAGGCACATGAGAAGAATATAACTTACCAATATTTGATTCTCCTCTCTCTGCTTTACATTTACTTCTTGAATCCAGCTTCCTTTGGCTTCCAAACATCTTTTTTTTTGTGTATTTCCTTGAGCTTCCCGGTTATGATCTGCCATTTGATCTTCGTAGTCTAGGTCTCTGCTTCCAAACACAATTTCTAAAGCCTCTGTATCTTCAGATAAATCATCTAACTCCTTTCTCTTCTTTGGTGCATGATTTTCACTAGAAGTAATTTTAGTGTCTGTTTTATCACTTGCTAGTTTGCCACTTTCCCCCATAAGCTTTATACCTGTGTCTTCCAATGCAAAATTTGGGTTTAGGTCCAGGATGTCATTTTCCTTTTGATGCTGTTCTGCTTCACTGTTCCACACTGATGAAGCTGTGGGTTCAGTGCACTTGGAAACAGGTGATGACCTTTCCTCCAGTTTTGCTAGTTTGGGTACAGATGTTTCTTCTCCTTCTTCAGCTCTTTCCCTTTGCCAGAAAGTAATTACAAAAGAAATTACAAAAGCATTTTTTAATATGACTAGCTGCATCTGCAACATAACAGCTTCCTGGGGTTTTAGTGACTGCATTGTGAAACTGAATGTTAAATACCCTTGAGGAAGAGCTGGCCATTCTAGGAAACGGATCTAAAAATTACCTTTTTAAGTATGTTTTGAATTAAACGTACATCCCTTGAGTTAAAATTATTTTCCAGAAACAGCACCAACATAACAATAAGGGAAATAACATCAAAAGCATTTCAACATACCTTTTTCTAGCTACCTGGAAGTAATTCATAATTGAGTTAGACTGGGGACGTGAAGCGCACTCACTAGGTTTACCAGCTTCTGAAATTTTAGATGGCGAGACAGGATGACTTTTTTGACTAAACCCAGATGTTCTGTTCACTCTAGGTATCGATGCTCCTGCATTTACATTGCCACTTGTGCTAGGGTTTTTCTTTACAGTGGTTATATCCTGGAAAGCCATTTTCCCTCTTTTGTCCATCTGGGGAGTATTCTCTATCTCCATACTACATTAGAGAGAAAAAATATTAAGTGAACACACAAGAAGTTACCACAGAGATACACTGTAGAATACTACTTTTAAAAAAAGCTGTACCTGTACTTTGAACATACTTATAAACAATGTAGGTGTGCTACAAACAAATTGTAAGATCCGCTATGACAAATATATTTTTATAACTGTGAAATGGCTTTAAAATGTTTAATAGTTAAGACAGGCAAATCAGATATGCAGTATCTACATTTGTATCTGAAACAGTCATAAGTCCTATGTGATGTTTTCTGTTATCTACCACTCAAAAAGCAGAAATTACCTCACTGCAGACAAGTGACAGCAGTTTAGTCAAAGTGCCATTTCAAACACTGTATATATCATTGTCCATGGCAATGATACAGTTTCTCTGCCACAAAAGATTGCTTTATTTACAATTATTAGCTTAGAAATTATCTTCATGAATACTTTACCATGTCTGCTCTTCTGTTTCTGTATCAGCTACGTATACTGTGCTGTTATCTGCAGCAGTTAGCATTATGGTTTCATCCATAGCCAAACTCTGAGAAATGGCTTGCCCTACAACAGCTGATGCAGGAGTACTTTTAGTTACAGCTGCAAGATCAACACAAGAGAAGAATTAAAAGGCTAATATCAAATCTGTGTTTCTTTGCATGTGTTATCACACATCAGTAACTGACCAGGTGAGATTTTTGTAAAACGGTCTTAATGCAATTTTAATCAAAAAATTAAGCAGATTTATGAATTTAAAAAAGCTGAAAGAAACAGTTCTAAAAGACAATATTCTGGGATTCAGTTTTACTTAAATATTCCACTAAATTAAGTAATGGAATTTTGCTTAAATAAAAATGAAGCATAATGGGAAATCATATATTAATATGGACATAATGTAACTAATAAATCATGCAATAGATATTTTATGCAACCATCAGAGCACAAAATTCCTTACATTTACTGCTTTATGATGATCTCTAACATGTGATTATTATATTTGGGATTATTTCTATTAATACAGAACCAATGTTTGCTGTTAAAAAAAACCCCAACAACTTAGAATAAATGTCTTCTACGGCCGATTTCTCATAATCCCTGTAGTGAGGGGACTGCCTTAGAACATTGTTTGCTGCTCTCTATTTAGTTAGTTACATTATTTCTCTGTAAAACAGAAAGAAGAGCATATACAACATCTTTTATATTGTCTGCCCTTTCACTTGTCCTTGTCTTTGTATACTGTCTTCTCCAAGTCAAAGGATACTAACATTTACTATTTTAACATGTCTCATCATGCTTCTAGACAAGTTTTCTTTTTCAATTACTACTCATCTCTCAGCCCTTACATTATTCCTGAATCTCGTTCAGATTGAGAATATGACGACGGTATTATCCTTTCAGATAACCCCTTCTTCATACAGTCATTCATTAATTTTTTCCTACCACTGTAACCTATAGGGACACCTAGGCCTCCTCCTGGAGCAACTACATGTTATATATATTTCTATTCATTGTTCTGAGCTAAGATCAGAGGAAGAAGTCTTGTTTACAATCCCTTTGATTTGCAACACATACGTGGAAGTTTTTTTATAACTCCCAAACAATAGCATTTGTTCGCTCTTAGCAAATAAACTGTAAACATAGCTACCTTTAAAAGCCTGATATACAGTCCTTTTACGCAATTCAATCAGACAATTTAATTTTTATCCAATTGAATCATTTAGACTGGAAACAAGAATCAGCATTTCTGATTTATCCAGATGTCTGCAGGGTCAGTATCTTTAAATTTAATCTGAGAATCAATTTATTTTCTAAATGAACTGAATAGACAACAGATCACATACAAGTTATTCATACAAGTCATACCAGTCAACCAAAATATTTTTTCAGAGCTCTGCCAGTACTGCATATGTATCTTTCTCTCTTCAAAATACATTTTTGCATAAGTAATGTTCCTATATGGCAAGACAAAGTTATGGGATTTTTGTTTGATTTTTAAAAAAATTGTAGGATTTGCTACCCAATACAACACTTTGTAGAACAGAATAGAACCTAAAACTATGCACATTAACTCTGACAATTTTATGGAAACAAAATTTAGACTAACAATTTTGGAAGAAGCACAAAAAGAGAATTAGACAAACAAAAACTCTTCCTGTCTCTCAAAGATATTTATTACTACTGTAGTAGCAAATACAAGTTAAGTTTCAAGTCGAGACTCGGAATGTCCACCCCCAAACTATTACTTTAGCAAATGTGGCAATCATGTCTCCTTGTTTTCACTTGTTACATCAAGATTCTCTTTGATTATGGACTGGGCATGGGGTGGTTGAATATCCCTAAAGCAAATTCCTTCTTATGCAAAAAAAAAAAAAAAAGCAAGCCTATACAAATTAATTCCGTTTTTATTCTCTCCATTTCTAACATTCACCTTTTACCTCCTTATTACCCCAGTCTCTTCATAAAGATAGAACAGCATGGAATTCAAACTACCATATACATATTAATTCAGTGGCCACGAAAAATGTGAACTTCAGAAGATTGGTTTCAACTACCTTTCCTTTAAAGATCAATGTACTATGTGTCTGCTTTTTACGCTAATTTTAGATCTGCTACTTTTTTATTTACATCTAAGAGTCACATAATTTTCATTGCAGTTTATTGCAAGTCCATTAAAAAATAATTACCTCTTCAGACTTGTATACATTTTTTATACAGTGTCATTCTGCCTTAGTGGTCTTGCAAAATAAAACACAAGAACTTGAACATTAGCCATTGATGCCCCTGTACAAAAAGAAATACCGCCTCTTTAATGCTGTTAACTTATTACTACCCTTCTGCCAATTACCTTTGTTACCAGGCTGCTTTTGAGGGTTGCAGTATTTTTCTGTAGACACAAAGATAACTGCCAATCCAATTTCTGCCTCGGGAATAGCCCTGAGATCCTTGCTGTTAATATACAATAAAATAAAGACAAAAAAATATGTTTCTCAATACAGATTCAAAGATGAATAGGCACATGGGCACAGATATGACAAAGTACAAAATGTTCCAGTCCTCCTTTCAAAAAACATCAGTCTACACTACAGTTTTTCACAACACGGTAAGTCAGCATAATTATCCATCATTATACCCATGTCCCATATGTATGAACTTCCATGTTTCCTGCTGCTGTAGCCACTGTCTACAGTCCCAGTCATCTGGCAAATGCACCTCTGCTTACCCGATTGCTGGGCATTTAACTAACTGTGCTCTACCTCTGATTGAAAAATGTGTGTGAATGGAAAAGTGACTTGAAAAATTTGAGCACTTCTTACAAGTCAGTTAGGCACACACACAACTCTTCTTTATTACAGCCATGAGAAGAGCTTGAGTACAGTTTTCTCTATTTAGCAGGAAAATTCAGAGGAACTAGGTTTAGGTATAAGGTTAAGGGTTGGGATTTTGTTTTCTTTCATTGTTTTAATAAAATAGCATCATGAAAATCCTAACATCTATAAAAATATGCAGTCTGCCCTCTCAAACCGAAAAACCCCACCATCAAAACAAAAACTGATTTTTATTAAACAGAAGCTGCTCTTCAGAAACATTGTATGCAAGTCAGATGGCAATGAACCACATGACCTTAAGGTGCCATCTCACCTGTTCTCCATTAAATAAATACACATATTTATTGAAAAATCATAATGATCTATTTTCCATTCTTAGAATATATTCATTTTTAACTTCTTTTAAATAGTAGAAGAAAAACCACTTGCTGTCTGTAATTTCAAAGCAGCTTCATTACAATGAATTTTTGTAAATTGGATCCGGAGGCAGGAAGAAAAACCTCACCAAATCCTCACAGAACTGCCAAGTCCTTTCTTTCCCGCTTCAATAAATTTTAGTTACTATGCTAAACACTTAAAGCAATGAAGAAAATACCTTCTTTATAAGCACCCTACTGCTTAAATATGTATGCAAAACCATGACTAATTCTCTGCAGAAATTCTGAAATTAGCATACCACTGTACAAGAGAACAACGCTGCACCTTTGCAAGACAGTCAGAATGGAATCAGTCCAGTTTCTCACGGAGTCAGATCCTGGGATCTGAGCATTTGTCAACCCCACATCAACAACACATACATCAGGAGAAAGCAGTAAAGATGTTTCTTTTCTTCCCTCCGTCATCAATTTTGCTTCCCCTCCTCCAAGAATAATTGCTGGACTCAGTTTCTTGTGCTAAAAAGAGAATGCAAATAATAACTTTAAAAAATCTTAAAATACAGTCAGTTTAGAAGTATCAGCATAATGCTTATCACTGATACACTAATACAGATGTGATGTACTGTTTCTCCCCCTGTATTTCATCTTGCTTAGGCCATTGTATTGCATGAAGATAAATAAACAGAAATTCTTCTTTCCTGATGAATCCAGAATGAGTGTGAATTCACAGAGAGCAGAATCTGTGCTTAGCTACCCCTGCAACATTTTTGCAATGTAAAGCCTAATTACCTGCTTGGCAGTTAGAAATACAAAAGTTTTTCCACTGAATATTTTTTTCCTTTCATGACGCTCACATAAATCCAGTTTTCCAATGCCAATGGAAGGCTCATCAACTGGAGGATAGAAGCTGCAAAACCAGAAAATTAAAGTTAAAAAATTCAGATTTACCTATCAGTACTGACTCATAGTCCTTTCTGTTTTAGAATAAAGCTCTGAAGTGAAAATACTGTATCGCTTTCTTAAAACTATTTATATAAATTTTTTTTCAAGATATTGTTAAGAAGAAACAGAACCTCTATTTTCTCAACATCTAAGCTAAGATCAAGATTTTTTACTTCAGTAATTAAGAGTACAACACTTTTAGGAATGTACTCAACCTATCCACTTTAAGCATCTGCTGTACACGTATAGACATTCTCCACTATCAATACTGACAAATGAGACTGCAATCTCATTCTGCACTTACTCTAGCTAATAGTAAAACTCCACACCAAACTAACCATCTTGCTTCCTCTACCCCTCAGGTGGGGACAGCCACCCCTCCTTCTCTTCTGTTGGATCAAGTAGTTGTGTACCACCACACTAGATGAGAGCAAATAAGTACACTTTTCTTCCTGGTGGGCTAGAGAACTGAACTGATTCACCCTGCAGATTCTCAATTGGTTTGTCCAATACAAGAAAAGGGACCAGGAGTTCAGCTGGTGAACAGATTAGGCAGAAGTGAAATTCTATCCTGAAGCTCTAAATTTTGTCATGGCCTCTGATGTCAGCTCTAGTTAATGAGAGCACGTCCACATCATAAAAAGCCTCTAGAGTTAAGACAAGCATCTAACTGATAATTTCAGGATAGTATTTACAGAATATTTAGCCACATATTCACTACTACAGGAGTTCTGACAGAGCAAGGTGAAGGCACACGCTAGAAAGGAGGGAAACTATAGGTTGATTTCAACTGTGCTATACTTCATCTGTACCTAAACAGCAGTTTATGTATGTACTCTGGCTGAACAAAGAACTATTTATCTTTATTTTGACTGCTGATTATACATCCTTCTCATACTACTATGCAGGAAAAAAAAGATGCTGAAACACACTCCCAAAATCTGGTTTAACAGCCCCATAAATTACATATATACACATGCACATGTTTTTAATTTTTTAAATCTCATTTATGCAAAGATTAGCAGATTCTAAGGAAGAAACACACTCCATGAAATGCTGAAATATTTAAGTTTCTGAAAAAAATGCTTTTATTACATAGGTAATTTCATTATCTGTAAACATACAAACATTCTTCAGACACTGCGAATATTCACATGCTTACAGCTGAACACAAAAATAAGCATGTACATTTTCTACTGCATTCAAATATGTAATTCAATTATGATAGGCTAAAATGTACTATATACATTTATGTACTATAGACATCACTGTAACTATATCACAGTTAATTTTAAATAATCTTTGTTCTTTTGTGTTCTTCACAATCAGTTCCTGAAGCTTTATGTACACAATGGAAATTAACCAGCGTAAAACTATCAGGTTTCAAAAAACGAGTATTTGGTAAGTTTCAGCAACCTGTTCACAAAAATATTTTTCCATTGAGGTTGAAATAGGTATGATAAATTCTACTAATTTTAAGAAATAGGGCAACTCAGATTTTAGTTACCAAGCCAGAAGACTTCTGATACCGAGCCCCACAGAGACAGTTATTAACTTAAGATAAATACAGGGGACAAAGTTATTTTTAAAAACCAAAGGATGAGTAAAAAGGGAGAAACAGCAGTTTCCATTACTGCAGAACTGGACTATAGTTTCTCGAGAAACAGAATTCAAATCTCTTGTTTTTTAATTTCAGCAGGAACCTTCAACTGATCATTTCCTCCTCAAAGAAACCTTTGATTTTCCTTTGAAACTCCTATCCAATCCTGACGTTGCTCAAAGGCAACATAGTCTTTTTCTGTCTTAGGATTCTGAAGCGCTCTTTGTACTCTCTCCTCATAGGCTTTGAACAGTAACACCATTATCCAGAGAAGACCCCGTACAGTCTTGAATCTTTCAATAAATAGATTTTGATTCTTGATGACTTTCTGTTAAAGGCTCGGTTACTTTCCTACTTTTTCAAAGCCCTGCACTATTTACACTGGACCACTGTAATAAAACACGTTATTTCATATAGGGCTGCACTTATGCAGCTATTAGGGAAATCTTCAGTTATTTTTCGTCCTTGCATAGGTTATCAGAGAGTATCAGAGGACTGGGGCAATACACTTCACCATAAAAAGCCTCAAGTAAGAAGCCACATTCATTACGTGAACTGCAGGTTTGCAATTCTATGAAGTCTTAATATAAACAAAAAGAAGTTTTAATTTTTTTGAACTTTAAGATTTTTTTTAATCAGATCTACAGTAGTAATCAAGATTTAATTAACAGTGTCACCCTGTATTACCACATCAATATGCCCTTCCTATTTCATATCCAAACTTATTTCATATCCAAGTCATTTAGTGTCTTGCAGATGTACCAGCTCAGGTCAGCTCTAGCTACAGTGCACAGTGTAGATTCCCTGTGAAAGTTAAAACATTTTTTGGAAACTGAATGCAAACAGTTGCTAAGTGAATTTTCAATATCTTCCCACAAGGCTCATCTTAAAAATATCACCTATTTAAGATACTGTAATTATTTTAAATATAGATCTGTGTATTACACCACTGTCTCATTTAGCTTGATGCAGAACTCTCTCTGTGAAAGCTAAATAATGGATATACTGTTAGTGTCAATCACATTTAGTGAACTCAATTCCTCTGAGGGTCTGAAAAGTTAACAAAAATGTTAAAAAAGGAAAACATATCCATCTGATTCTACTTTAGGGAGCACTGAACAGCTCAATTACATTGCCACTTCTCTATTAAAGGAATGGACAACATGCACCTCAGTTTCAAGACCCCAAACCACTGTCAGCTTGTTAGTGTCAGAGGCAGTAACAGCAGCCTTACAGCTAGGTAACATTAGACCAAGCAAATTTCAGATTGCACAACCAACTGCTAGCTTTTGATGGCTTGTACTACCGGTACTAAAAAAAAAAAAAAAAAAAAATCTGCCAGAAAACCTTACGTCCGATATTTCAGAGAGGACTCTAAACAGTTCGTTTAGTTTTTTCACGTCCTTACAAAACAATGTAGAACCGTAAGTAGAAGGAAAAGTTACAATTCATGAAGTTTCCCCTTTTCGTTTGAAACTGAAGACCAAATGAGCTTTAAACTGCTCACAGATGACTGATTTGACATATTACATAAACCCCTGCAAATGTAAAACAGCATCCAGAAACTAAAGAGTATTTGCTACCAAGTGCTCCAGATTAGCACCTGTATTGTTCTAACGAGGTACTGCCACATTCTGTGAAACATATTTTAACACATAGCAAGTGCAGCTTATTGTGAATCCTCTGCAGCTTTGCTTCCATTACCATATATGCACCACTGAGGTTTGTTTAGCTGCCCTTTTTCCCCCGCTGTTCTTCAAACTGTTCTACCACTGGCTATCAGACCCACTAAAAGAAAATAAATTAAATTGCTATGTCCTAACACATAATGTATGAATGTATATCCATACATATGTAAAAGCAAAAAAGTGACTTCTCTTCTTCACCACTTATTTCCCCTCAACTCAAATGTCTGGTGTCCAGCATCCACCTGGTTAAAACAATACATCCAGAAAAATCATAATGCCTTGAATGCATTTAAAGTAATTTCACAAATTTTTCTCCCTGTTAACTGACATTAAATATTCAACATGTTATTTTGCAAATGCCAAGTATTCTTACAATTTCCATTCATTATGTATTTCATTTCACAGTATCTTTCAAAGCATACAAAGAGTAGAAGCGATAAGAACACTTATCTTTACTAAAGGTAAACTTTACTAAAGGTAAACTTTACTAAAGGTAAACTGCCCATGCAGTTTACCTTTTAAAAATACACAATGGAAATTTCTCACCTGCATAAATCATGTGTTCATAAAAAACCCCAAACAATACACAACTGTCTCCTTTTTCAAGGTAAAAATAGTAGCAATACAGGCTCAGATGAAATTCTCTCATACAGTAACAGGATTATTTTACACTTTCCTACATGGAGAAAATAACTGAAAGGGCTATTCTACAGTACTTATTTATTCCAAAGTAAGAATTCCCTTTTCATGTTAATTTAACCATGAAAATAATGAGTATTTTATTCTCATACAGTGAAGACCAACACACATTAATCTCACTTCATCTCTTAACAGATAATTAAAACTCCCTGCTATTTCAGGGAATTCAATGGTCAGGCTAACTCTGTTTCGACCAAAGTTTACTGTAAACTCAGTAACTAACTGCATACTGGGAAAATATGTCTACATAACGAAATATGTTTGATATAATTTCTTTTATAAAAATATAATTTTATTTTAATCTATCAACTCCCAAAAGAGTTTAAATGTCACTTCAAACATATCAACAAAACAAGTTCCTACTTAGAGATAGTAACATCTCTAAGCATACAGTCAACTTCAAGAGCTCATTTTATAACTCTAGGGATGAGAGCAAGAAAATTGCCTGAATATTAAAGTGTGTCATATTAAGCATTCGTCCACAAATAAAGTTACTGTAATTCACATATTCTGATGAAATATAATCAGATAAATGTGTAGTTATTTGATAATCTAACTTCCATAAATTTAATTGTGACATTGAAAACATGATACTTACCTTTCATGATTTGGCAACTGTTGCCTGGACTGAATAGCTTTGATTAATTCAACAAAAAACTCTGGTTTTATAATTGGTCGACCACAAATCAAAGCACATATAGTCTGAAAAGACAGAAAATATGTATTTACTGTATGGAAAAAGTTGAGCTAGAACATGGTTCAACTGACATTAGCTTTTTAAGATCTTAGATGTGGAAGAAGTCACACAAACAAATAGAACAATACTGAATTTTGCTACTGAAAACCAGGATAGCTTTGCTTCTAACAGCCTTTTAATTGCTGTCTTGACCAAAGTTATGAAAATATACAAGGCAACTGACACATACAACTGATCAGTAACAGTCTTCAAAATTGGCTTTTTTCATTTTCTTTCGCTCCAACTCCCATCAACATACATCTCTTTCTACACTTGGAAAAAGGAAGAGTTGACTTCATTGCCTTCTAGAGCAAAATCTTGAGCAGGTCTAGAATGTAATTTGCATTTGTGGGAAAACTGCAAAGCATCGCCATCAATATGCAAAAGCTCAACATACCTTAACAGTAACTTTTACTGATACCATTACAAGGTGAGTACACTCTTTTGTCCATTCATTCACTACACGGCCTCCAAGCTGCTGGATGGCTTGATTTAAAGCAGTTTTCTGAGCAACATCTAAACATGAGGAGCAGACAACCAAAGGTTCATACTCTACTCTGAAAAGAACAAATAAAAGACAATTGCTTTAGTTATTTCACCCAATCATTATGACGAACAGACGTGACTTAACTATCTTGTTTGTGCCTCGGGGAAATCGGGGCCGGGGCAAGGGGGGGGGGAGGACAATGGACCCATAACTCTTACTCTAAGACTGTGCTTTACAATTTCCTGAAGAAAGTAAATACTGATTTTTATTCAGAAAAATTAACAACATATTGACTTGATGTCTGAAATATTTCTAAGGACTTTTGGGTCTTTCACAGACATCACATAGAATTAGTGCTTCAACAATACTGCAAGGTCAGGGAATATCAGAAAAAATTGAGTATGTGCTTTCAAAGGCAAAAGTATGCTCAACAGAACAGTCCACAAACAGATTAATATTTAAAAAATATAAGTGTCGTAGAATGCAAGCTCAAGTAACTTTTTTTCCTAACACTGCCATTACCCTCAACCATAAGCCTATTTATATTTGTAGATCTCCCATATGGAATTACAGCGTATCAAATTCCATTATTTGATTTGGTTTAGTCTACGAAGCAGAAAGAAATTTAAATAATCTTCCTGGTACAACAGTCATGATGTATCTGGCCTCACAGCATGATTTCTGTATCACATTTCAGGTATGTTTATCTAAAACATCAAAAATAATTTAATGTAGTAAGTGGAAGAGAATGCCATTTTTTCTATCAAATAACACCAGCAGCAGTGACAAAACAGAGTCAAATTTTAAGGAACAAAGCCAACTTCTAGTTGCTTTAATGTTGATTTGAACGGTCATTAGAATTTGTTCTATTTACCTGCCACTTTACTTCAAGGAGTGCTTCATATATCCAAACAGATAGCACTGACATGTTAAATTTGAAAAATTAGCAAGTTGGGTTCACTAAAGAGAATGCAGGCATACAGCACAGCAACAAGCATTCAATGGCTAGTGCTGCACAAAGCATCCTCCAGGTACCTCAGTTCTTTTCTTGTTACATGATCAAAGGCTAACAAGGGCTCAGACAAGCTCTCTCCCTACCCGAAACCTTCCTCCCTTCTTTAGAGCCATTTATGTGCTAGGATTTTGTTCTTTGCCTAAGATAGCCTGAAAACACTCACTGCACATGATACAACATCTTCTAAAATGCCAGTGCTTTACTATGAACAATTTTAATCTCTTAGTGTCAAAATAAATTATATTATAAAAATATGTAATGGAAAACTATTGCAGAACCAAGTATGGAACACAGGCAAAACATTACTCACCTCCTTTGCTTCCTAAAACTCATCATTGCTGTATCGCTTGCCAAGTTGTATGATGTGCAAAAATACTCTTTTCAAAACCTGCAATTTTCTACTTGATATTTCATAATCAAAGCACTTACCTAAACTTGCTCTGAAAGACTCCGAAGTTGATTCTGTCACCAGACTGCAAAGACACGGAAGTGCCATCAAGTTTTGATCCATTAACAAAGGTACCATATTTAGATCTATCTGTTACTGTTAATACAGGGACTGAGAGAGACTGGCTCTGAAAATAAACATGAAAAAGCCATTATAGTTTATCAGAATTAGACAGTTTTATCAGAAACAGGTTACTACCATTATGGATCAAAGCAGTAGATAAATAAGAAAAAGGCCACAAAATACCATCCCAAATAAAGACTTTGGACAATGAGGCTGGCTACACGTAATTACTCATCTTCTAGTTTTCCCTGTGAAGGAATGAGAGAAAACATACATATTTTTAGCTTCAGAACTTTTGTGCTTCTTACATTCAGTCTTTCTGGAGGCTGTGCAAGGCAATCATTCACTGGCCCAAAGCCTCTGCTATTGTGATTTAGCAAGGCTCCAAGATTTCTTATTGATGGTTTCACCTACCATTCAGCCCCAGCATAGGTGCCCAAGTCACTTTCCCTTGCTTCCTTCCACAAGCACTGCTAGTCTTCCACAAGCTGTAGGGCATGGTGACACCAGCATGTCTTGAGAAGAGGTTAGACACTGTCATATTTCCCAAATGGTTCACAAGCCAATGAGAACACTGTCAGCCTGTTTTTATGACATTTTGCCATGTAGTTATACACTATTTGCAGTATTAAAAGGACAAATAAATTTTATGTATTTCATTTCAAACTCCATATACAGTTACAGAAATTAAATTCCTGCTGACTGGCTTCAAAATGTCCGTAAACATTGCAACACATAAGCGACAGTAAATTGCTGCTTGCTAATTCTCCTTTGGACATTTTTATTTTCAGTCCCCTAAGCAAATACAGAATTAATGATGTGGAATGAAACACAAACTAAGCCTTCAGTAAGACAACTGAAATGGTTCTACTCCAGGCATAAAACACCAGTGAGAGCGAAATGAGAGTATGTATGGTCATATGAATCATCCACATGGCGTATTGATAATGTAGTAAAATGCTGGCTACTTACAGGGGTTGTTTCAGGACGACTTACTGTCAGAACTGCATGACTTCGACTGATGGACTGATCATCCTGAATTAAAATTGCACAGTTTTTGCGTCCAACAACATATTCTGTACCACTTAAAAGCCGATATAGCTCTCCTGAAAATAAACAAGACACAGAAAAATAGCAATTTACAAAAAACTCCAAAACACTCAAAGCACTTGGGAAACATTCAGAAGTTTGTAGTATATCTGAAACTCAACTTTGTCATGCATCATTTACTACGCTGACTAGAATTATGCATTTAGTTTACAGACAAAATATCTTTGTTCCCCTTTTCCTTGCTTTGTCCATTATAAAAGGATACATTTTATGATAAACAAAGCAGTTACAAAAGTGGCAGCACACTTTTTTCAAGGACAATATATTTTTACTAATACTTTGCTTCTTAACTTTTCTCTTGTATTACTTCTTGAAGATTGTTACATATAGAAGGAAAAAAAAAGATTACTATGTAAGATAGCTTTTCCAAAACACGAGCTTTAAGAGTATATAATTTTTTTGAGGTACGTAATTTATTTACATAACTTATGAAGAGGTTCAGAGGAAAACGTCCTCCTAATGAATATGGGAAGATCTACAATGTAAATCAAACTGATACTTAGTAAGTTCAGTCTCTGACCTATGCTTCAGCTCATTCTTGGTATCTGTCATCTACACCACACAGTGAACGGCTTGACTACATCCAAAAGGTGTGTGTTACCTACTGGTCAACAAAACTAGAAATGTTTCTTGATGAAAATGCATGAATAATTACAGATTAAATTCTAGTTATCAACCCTAGGCAAATACTGTGCAGAAACTATCATCTTGAATACAACGACAATACCAGTGTTTTGGCTCTTGCTCAAGAGTTTCCCAGGCAGTAAGAGATAACTCAGTTCACTTCAATAGGATTAGGTACCGTCACCACCAGGAGATAAACCAAACATCCAAAATTCATTCCCAATGAATCAGGAAATAAAGAGCAACTGCAGTTGTGATAGCACTGCTCGTTATACACAAGAGAAAACATTTAAGTCAAGAAGAAATTTGTATATTATACGATACCTATTATCAAAGTTATCAATGTATCAAAGCTCCTATAGATAAGGAAACTGATGAAGAAATGTACAATGGCAATTCACTTTCAAAACTCTGCATCCAAGAAACAACGTGATGTCTTAAATTCAACACTTGGTCCTTGAAACATCAACATAATATTTAGACACGTTTGCTGAAAAGAGAGACTCCTGAGATTGACTTCTGCATCTGAGCTCAATTCTTCAGGTATTTTAAAGCAGCACTCTGCGACCTGCTTCGCTGGCTGCGACAGCACCCGAAGACATCCAGATATACAAAACAGCAAAGCAAAAAGCCCTTTTAAATTTAACAGGGGCTGTGGTCTGCAGTGCTCGAGGAAAAACGGAGGCTCAGCCGTGGACGAGCGCCCAGAGGGACGAGGAGGACTTCTGTCACCTCTTGTCCCCTCCGGAGCAACGCAGCTTTGCCCGGGGAGCACGGAGGCGCAAGCCCGCCTGGAGACCCCAGCGGAAGCCGAAACGCCGGCTGCTGGCGCCGGCACACCTCGGCATCCGAAGGTAACGGCCGGCCCCGCAGGTTCCGGCCTCACTGGCCGCAGGCGGTCCCGGGCCGCCACGTGAGGCGAGCCCGAGGCGCGGCGCCGGCCCCTGCGCCGGGGGCTCCGCGCAGGCGCAGGCTGGGGCGGGGTAGGGCCGGGGCCCGCGGTGCCCCGGCTCAGCCCGTCCGAGCGGCGGCCGGGTCCGGCGCTCCCTCACCTTCTCCTGCGGCGGGCACCAGCTTCCACATCCTGGAGGGCGGGGAGGGGCGCCTCAGCGCAGGGGCCCGGCTCTGCCCAGCGCCCCCCGGCGAGCTAGGCGCAAGGCTGGGAAGGGAAGGGAAGGGAAGGGAAGGGAAGGGAAGGGAAGGGAAGGGAAGGGAAGGGAAGGGAAGGGAAACCCGCTCGCTCGCTGCTGCCGCCGGGGCCGCCGCGGCCGCCGCGTCCCCGCGAGACCCGAGCCAAGGCCGCGGCCGCGCCGTGGGGAGGGGAGGGGAGGGGAGGGGAGAGGAGGGGAGAGGGGGTCCGCTACCGGGGGCGGGGAGCCAGTGCAGCTGGTGCGCGGTGCGCAAGCGCGGCGGGGAGGGGCGCGCCCCCGCGCGTGCCCGGCGTCGGGGCGGTGTCTGGTCTCCCACCCGCCCTGCTTGCGGCCTCCCCCGCTCCCCAGCCCTCGGCCCGGGGCCTTGTTTCAGCCCCCCCGGGAGCCGCCGGTCCCCCCCTGCCCCGTGACAGCTTTGGCCGGGACTGACAGCCCCAGGCTGAACTGAGGCGAGGCTCCTGGGCCCAGGGGCAGGGTGCAGGTCGGGGCTCCACGTGAGGCTGGGCAGGGCCGGCAAGGCCTGAGGAGCCCCCCCACCCTTCGTAGTGCGCTAGTATCCCTAACAAAGTGCATTGCATGCGGAACAGGAAATACTACAGAGGTTCATCTCTTAACTGAAAGCAACTTTTGGATAAAAAGAAGAAATAAACTTACTAGAATTTTAAGTAAAAGAAAAAAATGCTTGGGAGTTTGAAGGCCATTTGGCAGGTTACCAAAGACTTGCTATTCTGTTATGCTGAATTTTCTGGAAAGGAACAGCAGAGAACAGGTATGGAGAAGCCATATGTGTGTGACTCCAGTCACACACGTTTGAGGTATGGCTCAAAATACCCATTTCTCTGTGCTATGCAGCTCACAAGGAGCAGGGTGTCAAATTCCTTATGTCCATAATCATATCGGCTAGCAGTTGGAGGGCAAATTTCTTCCTGCTGGGCAATTGGCTTGCTTCTCAGGTAATTAATATTGGTAATTGTTTGCCCTTTATCTTTGCAAAACAGCAAAAGCTTTTGGAGTTACATCCATAGTTAGTTAAGAAGGTTTAGCATCAGAAAACCTGTGGAGTTCAAATGGAGTGGGGGAAACTCAGGACATTTTTCTAATAGGAGAAGATTAATTTAAAACATACAGAAATGTAAATGCGAGCTGTCAGTCAGAAATGTTTCTGTAGAATCCTAATCTGTTTAATCTCCATGTGTTATGACTTTAAATATCCTTCGTCCTTAAATGTTCACTTAGATACCTTTTTGTATTTTCCCACCTGCACTTCTAAGATAAATTATCCCAGTCTCCTCAATCTCTTTTCTTGCAAGTTTTCTTCATCTTCTTTGCTTGTTTTTTAGTCCCTCATAATTTTGCAATTTCAGTTCTGAGCTAGGCTGACCAGAAATACAGAGCATATCCTAAATGAGACTATTTTTCAGCTTTATATAACTGTACTTAAATATTCTCTGTATTGTTGTCATTACTCTATGTCTTATTTATCCTATTGGCTTGACTTTTGTGATCACATCTCATGACAAATCATCATCATAAGAAACTGTATGAATCCTGTAAACCCCATTATAATGTTTATACTTTCAATTTCCCTGGATTTATCCAATTTTATTTTATTTTCTGGTACTGTGTTTTCCTGTTCATTTACCTTCTAGACTTCTTGAGTTCTTGCTGTCTCTCTGATCCTGATTGACCTAACTGTCTGCCCAATTTTTGTTGGTTTTCTACTTGTTCCTTTTTTCAGTTCATAAATAAATGATTCAGCAGAGTCCCAAACTCAGAGACTATCAGAGCAGAAAGAGGCATTTCAGATATTCATGTGGACTGCAGGCTTAACTTGCATATAACTGGTGAAATAGTACCACAGTTGACTAACCCCTGCAAAACAATATCTAAACAGAATACTGAAGTGATCTATCGTTAAACTTTTGCCCCTAACCGAGATGTAGGTCTGCGTTATGTCCATGTTGATATTTTATCCCTGACCTAGAATTTTT
The DNA here is from genome assembly GCF_035582795.1 of Mycteria americana. NCBI lineage: Eukaryota > Metazoa > Chordata > Aves > Ciconiiformes > Ciconiidae > Mycteria > Mycteria americana. The sequence continues at coordinate 147,180,735 of NC_134366.1, forward strand.
TTTTCTTAGTAGCCTTTTGTGTGAAAAGTCTCTTCGACTATTTTTAAACTTTATCATCAGGTGCTATGCATTTCTTTCGACAAGGTAGTTTGAATGGCAGAAACAGCATAGGCATGCAAGTTTACAATGAGGACTCAGGTTTCTGCTGAGCTCTATGTTAGGCCACTTGGCCAAACCCTTGAAAGTCTAAATTATACCTTATATAAGCTCTTATATACTCACTACCTCTTAGACATTTCTATAAGAGATTATTGAAACATAATTATCTTAACACAAGACGAGTGCTAGTTAGACGCTTTCAGATCATAACACCTTTTCTAGGTGTTACGGTTTTTAATTACTTTTTCCCCTACAGATATTAGATTTACAGTCTTGTAATTTCTCATGTTACCCTACAAGATTTTTTAAAAAACATATATTTTCTACACTGTAAACCTCCTGACTTACTTTAAATCAGACATTGGATGCTTTAATATTTCAGTTAAGCTATTCTTAAACTCTTCCTAAACTTGTAAATAAGCATCACCCAAACTGAAGTAGGACTTTATAAAGTGGAGTAATAGCCTATTAGGCCAATTTATTTTCCTTGTAAAATACAGGCAGTCTGTCTTCAATTATATTTTTAGATAGTGAGACATCAAAGTGTTACTGTAGTTTTTTAAATTTGTCTGCTTAGTCTTGGAGTTAGTCTTGGAAACCACTTTCTTCTTATTACCAAAACATAACAGGTCTGGTATAGGAATTGCACCTCATCAATGAATGTTGCTGAAAAACATTTTCTGAAATTTAGTTTGGTCATATCTTCTTGTTCACTTTTATCACGAAAATACAATGATTCTTTCAGAGGTAGCTGTTTGGCACATTTGTATTTTCCAACGCATAAAAGGCTTGCTTTTGTAGTTTGTTTCCTCTTACTTGTTAGCTTCATTCCAGTGCAGCTTTCTAAATTCTGTAGTATTTGTTCATTTTAAAATATCTCTTGAACTATATTCAAGAGATACTCCTGTTCTCCAACTTTTCCTTTTTTTGTTCAGTGATTACAAATCTTTTGAGACAGTGTGTTTTTAATTAACTGATTTGAATGAAATATTACTATCCAAACCTTACAGTGACTCTTTAACACCTTCCAGATATTTGGCATATGGCTTTAATGATACTGTGGCAACTACTGTTTAGTGGTGTGGCACTATTGTTTCAGTGGGTGCCGGATGGTATGCAGGACCAATAATTATCTTCCATGTTCTAGAACTTACTGTATCAACAAACAAGAGTATCAACAATATTTTTCTCTAAAATTTGAACATTGAGCTCTTTGACCATTTTTATACAGGATGCTGATGACTAAGCCTTAGGATTGTAATTTTTATGTCCCTGAACTCCCATAGCAGTGTGTATTCAGTTTGCCCTAAATTCTTAATTCAAAAATTGATAGTATAGACCTACTGATAGGTTTGTTGTCTTTGATGCCGAGTTTTGCAACTGCGTAGATTCATCGGTGTGGTCACTTCTCCTCAGAATTTGCAGTTTTCTTGAACCCAAAGGTTCTTACAGCTACCGTGCTACCCTCCACCCCCTTACCCTGCCATTCCTTATGGTCAGATATGACTCTGCAGGCTTCTCTGCCTTATTACCCAGGCTGTGCAAAAGGGTGGGTATCAGTCAGTCATTACCTTTCCAATCAGCCAGTCTATGTGCTCAACACAGATAAATCAAATGTCTTTTTATCTCAATATAATCCCCTGTAGATTAACATGGTTTAATGTTCACAGACTGCTCAGGCCTTTTTTGAACTCCATTGACAGTGCTGAATTTGAAATGAGGAACCTTGGTCTTTCTGGTAAACCTCCTTTCACAGCAGTCACCGAGGTGAAAGGTGGTGGTGCGTGCGGTGGAGCCGGTGCGGAGCCCCTGTGCTGCTGCTGTCCGTCCGGGCTGCTGTTGTGACTGCGCTCAGCACGCTACTGCCCCAAATCAGGCTGTGAGGTACCCACCCCATTTGAGAATCCCAATTAGGAGACTGCTGTGCCACCACTTTTCTCATACTTCTTAAATAAACAACCCCTCTTCCCCCAAAAACACATGCCAAGCACTGGCAAGACCGCTTGACAGGAGCCATGCTAAGGGTACAGAGGGCACATTCCTGGTTTTAGATCCCACAGGGCAAAAAAAAAAAAATTTAGTGTCCTTCAATAGTTATTTAGTGTCCACAATTCCTGGTTTTAGATCCCACAGGGAAAAAAAAAATAGTTATTTAGTGTCCTTCAAATAGCATTGAGTAAATCATTTGCAATAAAAAAACCCCAACCCAGTGATGCATGTAAACTGAACGGAGCATAATCTGTCCCCCGCAGCTGGAACTCGCGGCCCCGGGGCGCTGGCAGTGGCCGGGCGAGGCGCCTCTGGGGCGGGGGCGGCCGGCGGGGCCGAGCCCCTGAGGCTGGCGGGCCCCGAGTTATTGCTGCAGCGACGGCCTCGCTGGTTTCCCGACTGCAGTCGCTCAGGCAGGAGAGGCGGCAGCGCACGGCCACCGACAGCGCACCCCTGCCCGCCCAAGGACCGGGCGGAGGCCCGGCGGCCGGACCGCCTCCCACCCCCGCGTGGGCGCTGGCCCCGCCACGGAGCAGGCGCACAGCCCGGCGCCAGGCACCCCCGACCTCCCGGCAGGGAAAGATGGCGGCGGTGGTGTGGCTGGGTCGGCGTCGCGTCTGTAGCGCTGCCGCGGCTTGCCTCTCTGGCAGCGGGCGGGTAAGACGCTCCCTGCTCTGGTGGGGCCCAGGGCAGTCGGCCGGCGCCTCGGGGGGGGCTCCGCGACCTCCTCCCCCGCTCCCCCGGGGCTGCCCGGGCGCCCTTGTCCCGTCAGAGGACACGGCGAGTTTCCGCGGACGGCGCTGCCCGCCGACCCGGAGCCTTCGCAGAGGTGCGGCCCCTGGACAGGGCCCGCCTGCCCCATCGCAGGGCAGTTAGCGTTTCTCTCCCGTTTCGGTGCAGGCTGTGGAGGCATCGGTATCGCCCTTTGATCCCATAGCAAAGTTACGCAGTGCGATTTAGGTGAAGCGGTTTGAATGTTGCCGTCCGAGCAGTGGCGTGGCTGATTTGTGCGAGTGTTGCTGGAGGCCGCTTCTCGTGAGTTCTGCCCAGGCGCAGTGGTCTTGCCAGTGGCTGCTTGTGTGCTTCCAGGAGGGCTTTCTGCAGTAGTTTCATGATTCACTTCCACCGCCTGGGTGAGGGTTGTTTTTTGGTTTGTTGATGTTTTGGGTTTGGTTTTTTTTTTAATGGTGTTTCCTAGCTTCTTTGTATCTCTCTTTACACCTGGGGTTTAATTTAAAACCTTGACTTTAAATGGTGGAATGATTAAATTGAGTGAATCCTGTCACAGAAGCCCCTTGTGCAAGCTAGTAATGAGACGATAGCAGTCTCATGGGAAGGTTGCTGAGTGATACCAACTTCACTGGCCGCTTGCATTCCAGTACTTCATTAGTCTTAGTGCAGTCTTCCTCCCTGCCCGTGCTGTGGCCTGCTCCCTCATCTTCCTCCCCCGAGCAGGAGGAAAGCTGCTTGCCCGGTTTCTCTAGTGGTGAGCAAGAGGAGCGGGCTGTGTCCGTCGCTAGCAGAGCACCTGATCAGGGAGGCTCAGTACTGCGTGGGGGTTTCCTCCGGTTGTCTCCTTATACTGGAGGGAGTACAAATGCCGTCTTGATTTGCAGTCTCTGCCATGAGCTGAAGTTCTCCAGAGGGAGCCCTTCTTTCTCCCCGCATGCCTGAGAAGAGATGCGATGAGTAGGGGACTACTAAGAAAGACCGAAAGAGAATTTTCACACTCTGCTTTCCTGGAGGCTTAATAGTATTCTGGTACTCCGTGAAAATATGCTAATTTTATTTTCATTGGGAGAATTAAATAAAAAAAAATCGTTAGTATTTTACAGACGTTTGGTGGCAGATGTGATTTGTAGAATTTTGTTATTTCGGAAAAATGTTGTGACATTCTTTGAATTTTCCATGTGGTCTGCTTGTGTTCCTTAGAACCACCTTTGGTTTATTTTTTCCTTTGTGAGAAGCTGTTGCACCTAGCTGAAGAGTCCAAGTTCCAGAAAGAATCCCTAAAGTACACAGTTAATATAAATGCTGTAGGGGTTGCTGCACTGCTTTACTTTTGTGATAACTCTAGCTTTAGTTTGAGCTTTACTTTAATTTTGTTATACATAGTGCCCACAACTCTTCTTCACTCTTAGTTTTTGTTTCATCATTTCTTTGGAACATGAGCTCCATTAAATTGGCAGTGTAGTTCCGTGATTATTCTCTCCTTTTTCACCTGTGTTACTCAGGCAAATGTATTATCACACAGAAATGCACGCTTTCTCGGGCCAACTTTAAGGTCTGTGAAACCCCCGTCTGTGTGCATTATACATGTGGCATGTACAGATGATTCAGCTACCACTAAAAATGTTGTCTCTTAATTTTAGCGTTGAAAATGTGAGTTAGTCAATAGAACAATAAGTGGTAATATTTTTACTATTTTAAAATAACCTTTCTACTTTGTGTCAACCTATTGAACAATTGCATGTTTTTATTAACAACACCATAAAAGAGTAGCCATTCAGTCGTCTTTCCTAAAATTATGCTAGAATTTTTTCTATTCAAATAAACACATTAAACACTCAAGTACAAATTAGTATTAGAGAAAATAAATATAACTTATATTCTAATTTTTTGCACATCAAAAATAAAAATAGTCCATTTTTGTCATACTTGGAAGTATTTGCAGCTTCAGGTTAAGGTACCTTTTGTATTCTAAATAATTTGGGAATTTCTGAATTATTACTGTAATGCTGCTGTCCCAAAGCATTTAATTCAGTATTTAGTTTAGGTCTTGAGTTAGTTTAGTGTTTTAGGATGCTAGAAATATCCTCTTGGCTATTTTTGCTATGACTTTCTGGGTAACATCACAAATTTCTCATTGCGTTAATGGGCTGTTTTCTTATTAACATGTATCACTAGATGTAATACTGAATTTTCTTCTCTTTTCATGTATGTTTTTAAACACGTACCAACTATGTGTCTCTTTGTAAGGACCAGTTCATTGAGGGCTAATTTGCTGTAAATGGTATTTTTGCTGGGACAGAGTATAATGCTGGTAACCAAACCTTGCACAATCTTGTCGGGGAGATGGCATTGTTTTGCTTAGCAGCTCTAGTAATGACTGGGACAGGTTTCATGGAATGTGATTCTGCCCCATTCTCCAGTAAAGAAGAATGTTTCGTTGACTACAGTAGTAAAGGGTCAAAGCCTTCAAGCTACTACTGAAGCTTTTGAGTTTTTAAATATATACACATGTAATCTCAAAATCACATGGATTTGTTAGGGCTAAACTCCTTATGCATAAAGTACAGTACATATATGAATCTGAAACCCAAATCCTGCTGGGAGTCTGTAATTAGTTGGTAATGGTTTTCCACACACTTTTGTAAAAGTGACAGACATAAGAATAACTAACTTTCAAAATAACAAAAATCATTATTAAAACATTTTTTTCAATAGTTCACTAGTTGGAATGGAACATCTAAAAATAGCTCGGGTGCTTTCCTAGTCTAGTATTAGCGTTTATGTGAAGGTCCGTGTGTTTTAGTATAATACAATCTAATCATTCTTGCATTCAGTTTATAGTAAGGCAGTTATAGTTGTTACTTCCACTGTCATAATCTTGCGTAACAGTCCTGTATACTGAAATGAGAAAAAGCTAACTTTCCTCTTTTTTTTCTTTCAGTTTTTCAGTCGTGGGCCAAATGTGCTGCATCAAGACAGCAATGTGCCACAAGCTGCATTCTTTTCACCTCTTCAGAAAGTGATGTTGCCACCAAATACCTTTCAAGGGAAAGTGGCCTTTATAACTGGTGGAGGTACTGGGATTGGCAAAGGGATGACAACAACTTTGTCCAGTTTAGGTGCCAAGTGTGTTATAGCAAGCCGGTAAATATTAATGAAGATGTTTTAGAGCTTTCATTTAATACTGAATGCTGAATGGATCTGTTTTCTGCTTCATAATGGATCTTGCTTTCTTCTTCATAAACTGGATAAATTTATTCTATTTGCTCTATTTCAGTACACGTTTAAATTATAATGTCATATTGTAAATACCAGAAATTTGCAGATCCATCTATAAACGTCTAATGGTGTAACCAGCAGTAGGAAGAAATAAACTAAACACGTTTCCATGAAATGCAGCAGCAAAATAAACAACCCAGAATTAGACATAAATTCAACTAAAGCCTAAAAGAGAACAAAAAATTGAAATGGCCATTATTTAACATTTTGACTGTATTATTGGAGGTGGTCTTGATACAGATTTGAATTGCAATAAAGAATTAAAGCCATTCTTCTTAATTCTTATGACTTTCAAAACAGCCCTGATTTTCCTTAATGAAGATGATCTTTCTACAGTTCTCTTAAGTAGCGCTACAGTAAAGACTAGAAAAACAATCTCATTTTTAATCAAAATAAACAAGTGTTGTGACATTCATCCAAACAGTGGTTTAGATATTTAGTTTTAAATCTGAATATGCAAGTCCCTTCTAAAATACTAGTAGAGTAGTAGCTAAACCTGTTTGTTATGATTATGTACTCACAATGAAAATATTTTTTCTAGCTTATCACGTTTGATTAGCTTAAGATAGTTTCTTACTGTAGTCACTTCTGAGTTGCTTTGAAGTAGTACTAACCAGAAATTACTTGGATTTAAAGTTTTCTTTCAGAAGGTTAGTGACTTTTATCTTAAAGCTCAATTTTCATGAAAATCAGCAAAATGCACATGCACACACACATATTTTAAGTCTTAGCTCATATTTGCTCAGAAAAAATAATCAGATTTTATTAATCTGAATTGTAATTGCATTTAATTGCAATTTAGTGATGTGTACTTATTTCTAGGAAGCTCGATGTTTTGAAAGGAGCAGCAGAAGAAATTTCTTCTAAAACAGGGAACAAGGTAAATTTTTACAGAATTGTGAATGTGTTAGTTATACTTTAAATGGCTATAGGATTTTTATGCATTTATGTGCTTGTGTGGGCTTGTTTAATTTATGAGTCATATAGTTTTAAAGTCTTACAGCTGCCTTTCCATTATTATATAGGTTCATGCCATCCAGTGTGATGTGAGAGATCCAGTTTCAGTTAAGAATGCTGTTGCTGAAACAATCCAAGTGGCAGGACATCCTGATGTAAGTGTTCTAGTGAAAGGAAAGACCTTCAGTCTTCATTACTGAAAATACTCTGCATAGTAGGTATGAAGAAAATGACTGATAGAAAGTTAATGGAATCTAAAGAGACACGAGACAAAAAGTGGCAGTACTTCAAGATAAAGCTAACATTCACATTTAGACTGGCTATTTCTGTGGTTCTTGAAATACTTAGTGGCCAAATAGAACGTTGTTGTCCTTACTCTAAGGACTAATATTTTCTTCGTAAACAGCAGGACAATTACGATGGGATTCTGTGAATTAATTAAGTGAACAGAATATTGCCCTTAAATCCTCCTGAAAAGTGACTTACCTGTGTTGGTACCAAATTACACCTGTTGCTTATTAACAGTCTGTCTCACAAATTAGAAATGGAAGTAATCATAAATGTCTTCTTTGGTCCTTGCTTAGCTTATTAAAATACACAAAGAAGGTTCCAACTTGAAAACTAAGTTCTCATAAAATCAAGGAAAAAATCTGCAGTCAAGCTAAGCATCTGTTTTTTAATAGTTTGGCACAAAACACAGAGCTCTTTACATCAGACTGTTGCTTTGAGAAGGGTGGTCTGGTGGAGTTTGAACAATGATAGGCACCAAATTCTGATTTGATCGTGAGAGAAACAGTTCAGATTCTGCTAGCTGGTAGAAAGTGTGAGGAGGATGTTAACATTGATGTAAGGATAGTCAATGAGATTTAAAACTGTTTACTGTAGATTTAAAACTGTCATATGTATATTGTAGACACTTTGCATTCGCCAATAGCTTCCTATAGACATGGAAGAGAACCTACTGAATTCTAAATGTGGTAAGAAGTGGAGAAACTATTTCTCACAGCTGTATGCTGTAACAGTGCTATAAAATAAGGCAATTCGCTGTCCTGATTTGTAGACAAGATACTCTGGATATTATTTTGACTACTAGTTACTGCACTTTTTGGCCAAAGCACATCACGATCTCCAGGTTTTAAGTGTGTGCAGAGAGGGAGGAGACTTCTTCCTCTATATTACATTTTTAGTACCCCACTAATTTTCTGAAGAAATAATTCCCATGACTTATTCTTTACAAGCATCTCCTTTCTCTTTAATATTTCATATATTCTGTGTTTATAGAGACTGCGGAGTAAACTGAATATTCAGTTCTTTTTCTCTAGTTTTTCTCTTAGTGACAGACATGACGTGTATGTTTATGAATACTGGAAGCTTGGGTATCACTGCCACTGTGCATGTGAGGTGAGATCTCAAAGATAGAAGTTAATGGCAGTATCATATTCCTTCTAGCTTTGTTTTGCTCATTCCATCCCCAAGACTGTTACTCCCAGTTAGAAAGCAATCATTCTTTTGTCATATGGATTGTTTTTTCAGTCATATGTATCTACATACCTCAAAGATCATGTCATGCAGTCCTTAGTTCACTAGTTTTATTATTCAGTGATTCAGGTAACCTCCTCAGTATCTTGAGGCATTTGGATTTTATTTTTTTTTCTCCAAACTGTAGGGAGGCCTTTAAATTGTATTTGCCATCTATATGTATAATTTATGGCTGTTGTATTATATTTGTTTTATATTCATGCAGTATGTGCTGTGGTCTGTTTTGTTACTCAAAATTCTGATGTCTTAATTTAGCCCAGAAGTTCTTCAGGACAAAGACTTTGTTTTATGTGCAAATCTACATGAATCTAAGTGCCATTCCAAAAGTAATACACCATTTTATTGCTTCAGCACATTATATTATTATTAAATACACAAGATCTGGCCACATAAGTTTTGGTTTAAAAACTGGTTATGTGATGCTTAGTCCCCTTAAAAAAATATATCTAACTTGCTAGCTTGAAGGGCTAAGCAGATGATATATCGAAAGTATCCTCTGCCTAATTATTGTTTGTAGGAAGGCAACAAGTGACGGATATAAGTGTATTCGAAAAAAGTTTAGTAGTAGTTGCTTGCAGTTCACTAAATCATAATATTCTCTTTGTCACGACTGATTAGACTTCCTGTTATGCAACAGTCAGCTAATCCAGACTTTAGTCATCAGGTTACCTGAACTTCTTTTGCTTTTATTCCCATGGATCCATTACATTAAATATGATATGTGACCTTGGAACTTGGTGGGGACAAACTTTTCTGTTAGGATGCATTTGAGACACTATGGAAAATAGTGACTTAAGTCACCCTCTACGCTTACAGTTCCTCAGTACTAGACTAGTAACTACAGCAGTTTGGAAATACAGCTCATTTTCTGTTACTGATACATATCTATGCTGCAGAAGTTAAAATTTCTGATGGATTATTTTCTTTCTCCCCACCCCCCCATTTGATGAGGATACTTTTACTTTTCTACCTGGAAACACTAAGAAGCTCCTTCTAAATTCTTTGCTTTTCTCTCAGGAAGAGTTATTTTTAGTTAACTCTTAGGTTTTCCTTCATATGTTTCAGGTTGTGATAAACAACGCAGCTGGAAACTTTATTTCCCCTTCTGAACGACTTTCTGCTAATGCATGGAAGACGATAACTGATATTGTGCTTAATGGTACTGCTTTTGTAACTCTGGAAATCGGAAAGGAGCTCATTAAAGTACAAAAAGGTATGGTAACCTTAAGGTAAATGGTAACTAAGCATTGTGACATAATATTATTACTTGCTTTCCTTCCCTTACGAATATTATAGCCAGTTTTGAGAGTTTGAAAAGAAAAACAATTTTTAACATTCTACATCTTTTTTAGAAGGAAACTTCATTTTGAGTAAAGCTGTACTTAAACATCACACGGTAGAACTGGCTAGCAATTACTTCATTGTAGTATCTGCCCTTCAAATTGGACCCAGAGGCTAGGAAGTTGAATATAAAAATCTGATTGCAGAGTTTGTACTAGTTGTAAAATGTTTTTAAAATTTAAAAAATAAGGCTTTGTTTAAAACATATGCTGTTATTTCTTTTGAGTCTTCTATATCTGTGTTGGTTTCATTGAGCAACTGAACATGTGGCATTTATTTAAATGAACAGGAAGTCAAGATATCACTTTGAATTTTCCTCCTACACTTAATAAATGAAATTCACAGCTGTGGTATTTGCCTAATAGCACTAGAGAATATTACCTTTGAGATAATTTGAAAAAGAAGTTAAAAATTGAAATCAGTATTGGGTTTTATTTTCCCAGGTATAATTCTTAGTTCTAGACTACCTAGGAGTTTAATCCAATATTTTGGAATTTTTTTTTTTTAACCTTAAAAATGTGATAGTTCTTTGATATACTATTTAGCCAAAGATTTACTTAACCAGATTATTGTCTTTAAGGGAAAGATACTGTATGCCCTTCTATGTTATATCATAGATTATATACAAAGAACTGCTTTCATTTTACATTATCTTCTAGTTGTGAATTGAAAAACATTGAGCTTATTTTTTTGATCAGAATTATATAATCTCAACTAGCATTTAAAAGCAGTGAGGTATATGATGGTTTTCCATGTGCCCTCACTTCTGAATCCTGTTTTCTAGGTCCTTTTGTATTTGCACAGTATTTCTCTAACTCCTGAATTAGTTGAATTTCTTCAAATCTCCTCTCCAAAAAGTACTCGGTGGGTTTATACTATTTAATGATAACAATATGAAGTTAATGTTTCAGTAAGTCCGTAACAGTTTTGGTCAGTTGACAAGGTATTTCCCACATATATTTTAGCAGCACATGAAAAAATCATTTCCACCATTCTAGTGCTAATATCTCCACGTTAAAAACCCGTCCCCAAATCTTACTGTATCATTATAGCAAACTATTGTAATAGTTTGCTTTATGGCCTTCCAGTTGCATGCAGTGTCTCCCTATAGTAATGTGAAATACGGTTTTAAAAATGCCTTTGTCTCTGCTGCTGTTGAGTGAAAAACAACTTTCCCTGCTTCCATCTTCACATTTGGCAAAATCCAGAAGTCATTCACCTTCATGTTGTCTCTCTTCCTTTCACTTCTAAGCTTCCAAAACAGGCGAATTTCTTTTGCTATTACTTGCATGCCTTCTTTCTAAGGTATTCCGTCTGTATGTAAGCCTTCTTATTTAAGGCTTTCTTTAAGACGTGTTTTTGCAAATAAATCAAGTGTACCTGTTTGTCCTCGCATTCTCCACCTTCATTTTCTTTTTACTTCCTTGTTTTTTTAAGTTTGAGCAGAGACCTTAGTTTCTGAAGTGATGGAGATGCTACCCAATGCAAATATTTTAGAACAGTCTGTGAGGATGCTATACATCTGACAGTTACTAGAACACTGGCACATCCTTTAGGTCTGCAGCACGACCTATGTTAAACCTAATTTAGTAAATAATAAAAGTGCTCTGCTTTTAGACTCTTAAGTTTCTACTGGTATTTAAAAGGGATTTGTAATCTGCTAATGCGTTATTTATGCACTAAAATTTTAGAAAATGAGAGGAGTTAATTGGTTAGATATTGTCCATTTTATGAATATAGGCTTTAGAAATAAAAATTGTGCATGAACTGAAGTGTACTTTAAACTTCAGAGCTGTAAATTTATCAGTCATTCTTGATTCTGTGTTAGGTTCATCCAATTCACCTCTATTTAACCTGTATTTTAAAAATTCTATGGTTTAATTCTGCAAAACATGTAATTAACAATCAACTCTAGATAACTTCAAAGTTGTTCTGTGGTTTTTGCCTCTTGATTTTTCTTTTTGAAGTCTCTCACTGTAGACTACTTTTTTATAAATAGGGTCCATGGTTTCTGGATATCTGCTGGCATTTCTGTCATTGCTTGTTTATGGTTCTCTTCAGTTTCTCTTGTGTAACATTACTGTAATTTTTTAACTGAGTCTCTACTTCATCGTCACATACATTCTGTCAATAACATATATTGTTTTAGAAATATCCCTTGGGTAGCTATTCTAATTAAATTATTTTTAAAATACAGTAAGTAGAACAGTTATTTTAGTTACTGTGGCGTAAGTAGTGAACTGTCGTTCCTTGTCCTCCATTTCTCAGTTACAGTAAGTTCATGCTAGTCATTGATCAGACAATTAGAATTTGCAGGCTTCTGTAAAAGAAAGATTAAATAAACAGTTGCAGTTCTGTTATTTTCCATAATGTTTTTGCTAAATCTGGTGTAAAATATAACATACAAAAGAAAGCGATCTTTTTATAATACAGTTCGTTGTGATAATAATGGGGAAAAAGTTATGCAGGTTAACTTTGTCATCAGGTCTACTAGAGAAAAAGCTTCTGAAAATTTCTTAAAAACACTCTTTTTTTTTTTCTGCATAAACTTTAACTCAAGCCCTAAACTGTATCATTTTAAGATTATGCCAAACCTAATTGTTGATTTTCCCCCCACCCCCGACAGGAATTGATGAAATTAGGGCAAATTACCTGGTTAGTGACTACTAGGTTAGGGCAGCTTCTAAAAAGACACTGTAAGATCTTAGGCCTTCACTCCCATTAGACTGATTGGCACATGTAAATTCATTATCAGTAGAAGTCTGAGGGTTTAGACCTTTGGAGCCTAATCGATAGCTATTTACACTTACATGGAACAACGCTTAACATTCGTGGAAAAGAGGCAACTGAAATAAAAAGGCTTGAAAGCAAAGCTTCCAAGATTGGATTTTTAAAACATCTTTTTACAAGCCAGAGTAAAATGGCATCCCTAATGCTTGAGATGCAAACTCCTGTACCACTGAGGTTGCTTTTTACCTTAAGTTCAGAGTTTGATATTCATGCATTTTTTGTTTGGTTGGTGTGAGACGTTTTTTTAAATGTTTTTGCAACTTCCAGGAGCAGCGTTCCTAGCGATTACAACAATTTATGCAGAGAGTGGTTCAGGATTTGTGTTGCCGAGCGCCTCTGCCAAAGCTGGTGTAGAAGCAATGAGCAAGTGAGTAATACAGCAAATGTGTTTTCTACTTTTCACGTCCTTGAGATAGGGTAATTGGTCTATGAAAATGGAGCTAGTTGGTATAGTCCTGCTATTCCATTGTATCGTAAGAGAACCTTCCAGCCTCCGCTATCCTAGAAAGAAATAGTATGCTGACAGCTTCTTACAGAAGGAAGTATTAACTGCTATTATTGCGATGATTTTTATCACAAGGATGAGTGGATGATTTTTATCACAAGGATGAGATAAGGACAAGTGGAACTACTTCTTTTGGCAATAGCAAGTTCTAAAGTTTCAATTAGAGAGTTTTGATAATCAGATTCTCTTGCATTCTCATAGGGAACCAGCACTTAAAGACAGTTATTAGGGGAACTGTTCGAAGTGCTTTCCACTTTCTCTTGTCTCAGGAAAAGATGTGCTTTTATTTGCGTGGAGTATACTGTTGCTATACTATGTAGTTTCATAAAGAAATGTGTTTTCTATCACTATTTTAAATTAAGGTCTGTGGTTATACTTAATTCAGAACAGTATCATGTGATGTATCCGTGTTACTTAGCAAACAAAAGGACTTCTATCATTATGAACGATAGGGCAGTCCTTCATAGCAAATAGATCCTCCTCTGCGCTTCAGCAGAAGGAATTGAATAGTTTGGCAGCCTTTTAGTAACTGGAATTCTTTATCCAGAAAAGAATGAGGGAATGAGTGATGGTCTTGATTTCTGTTCTGTAGAGCTGTAACTAAAATGTGTACTTTTCGGAGACTTTGTGACCCAGCTAATTCATTGACCATAGTAGATGATCTATCTGAAGTACTGCTTTTGCTGAGAAAATGTTGCCATAAAGCAAAATTATTCCACTGGTCCCATTTTAGAATGTAACCTATGTTTTGTGTTATTTCAAAGCATATAATGTGAGAACTATGTTGAAAATGTTAGAAATGTATACTTGTGGGATAGTCTAAATTACCAGAGAAAGATGGTAGCCTAACAGTTGTTTGTCAAGCAGTTTAGGTGCCAAAATCATCTGTATGATTTGCAAGGGAGAAAGAATTGCTCCTGAATGTTGCTTTATCTATGATGCATCTATTAAATCAGTATTCCTCTGTTTGTGAATCAATATTCCTCTGTGGTTTTTTTTCTTCTCTGAAATGTTTTTGTTAAGAACAAAAAAACCCCTTAAATAAAAATTCCTGTTTCAGGAAAATTCTAGTATTTACACATTTGATTCAGTTTAAAATAATTTTTTTTGCTGAATAGCATTATTAAAATATTGTGCTTAAAATACTGATGCATTCCGTTAATGAATTTTTAGGTCTCTTGCAGCTGAATGGGGTAAATATGGCATGAGATTCAACGTGATTCAACCAGGTCCAATAAAAACAAAGGTACATAGCATGAAGTGAAACACAGCCTTGAATATGCTTTATAGTACGGACTTAACTTTAAGGTAGTCTAACCTTTTCTGTAACTGTTAAATTCAAGTATGATTTCCTTGCTGACCAAGACTGTGCTGGAATATTGAACACGCTATCTCTCAATAATTCTTTTGTAAAATAGAGTTTCTTGAACTTCTGAAACCTGCCACTGCCCCTTCTACTACACTAATATAAATGAAACTTTTTTTTTTTAGTGTTTCAAAGAAATGGTATATCAAAATATTTAATGTTGATTCTTATCAACTGTATGTACCTAGTTTGTCAAGTGAATTCTTACACTTGGTGGAGTAAAAGTGCCTATTACTGCCTGAACTCCTAATTTTTAAATGAAACGTCTCATCAATTCCAAAATTTCAGAATCTCTTTTTAGATATATAAGAACAGTATCTCACTAGTTTTGTTGAAAATCACAAAACTGGAAAGTTAAAAACTAAGTCAGCAAGGAAATGTGAAGCTTTGATATGAGTGAAGAGGAGGTGATCCAGACCACCTGGAACAGGAAGAAAAAAGAAAGCAGTCCTTCAGGAAGGAGAGAGGAGGATCCGTTTCACACTGAGTCAAAATATTACAATTATAAGCAGTAACAGATAATAATGGTGTTACTACTACCTGTAAAATGTTTCACAGTTGGGTTTGCTGTTGTTTTGGGGGTAGGGGTGCAGGGTTGCTTCTTTTTTTCTTTTTTTTTTTTCTTTTCTTCCCCCTTTTTTCCTCCTGTCGTCATTAGATGCTACACTGGACAACTCAGTTTTACCTTTTTTGACTGTAAAGAAAGATAAGTGGCAGTATCAGCAGGGTTATAAGAATGTTGAAACAACATTACAGGATCAGACCAAGAGTCCTCCAGGGCTTGTATCTGGTGGATTTTTAGGCAAGAGTAGAAGAAAAACATGTAATGACATTTCTTCTTTATGTCTGCAGCCTCTGGCAGTCTCTGGCCCAGGGAATCTGATACAGTTAGTATCTCTTCATATTGTAATCATCTTGATGGATTTTTTTTTGTTGTTGTTGTTGTTCAATTAGTTTGTCCTGTTCCTTTTTGAATCCATATAAACTTTTGGCATCCACTATATCATGTGGCAAGATCACTTTGATTTATAGGTTCTCATAATTTTTGGCAAGTTAACTGCTTTAAATGTCAATATTGCTACCTCCTGTTAATGTTTCTGATTTAGACTAATAGCGTATATCCCACTTGAGACACTGTGTGTTCTTAATAAAGTACTACATCTGTCATACTGATTCCAAGTTAAAATTTCCCTGAAAGCATAAAAAGGCAGACCAGCTTTACTTAAAACAGCGTATTGCAAAATCGAGTCTTTTCTGCCTTAAGGCCTACATCCACATCTTTAAAAAACACTGTTGTACGTAATGATGGGGAAGGGAAAAAGCATACAAGCACAATACAGTTAATCTTATAAACTGGCATTTAAAAACATGGCAATAGAAGACTTAAATGGCATGAGTACAGCCATGATAACGTAAGTTACAGTGTGCTTTAACTCATAATTTCGGTAACTTAACACAAATGTTACTAATCCATTTCTGGTTTTGCCTGGGAGGTTGTTTCCTTGTGGAGGATCCAGGCAGAACAAAAAGCCTCTTCTCTTTCCCATTCCATTCTAAGCTATTCAAATACTAAAACTTCCAGTGACTTAGTTGAGTTCTAGCCATCGGTGCAATTTAACTGAACTTGATTTTTTTTTTTTTCTTTCCAGGTTTACTTACTCTGTGTCATGTATAATTTTTCTGTCGCTTTCCTGCTCCTCTTCTCTCCTTGTTCCTCACCCCTGTCCATGCAGCAATTTTGAGTCTTGCTTATTTCCTCAAATGTTTATCAAGGGTGCTTGAGAAACAAAGGTTATTAACCCCTTTTGCTTTTCATAGGTAGACAGTGGATGACTATCCCAAACCTGGTAAATTCCAGTTTATCACACTCAGTAGATGCATATCAGTGCAACAGGGATAAATTCTCTTTTCTGTTCCCTACTTTTTCATCGTACTGACAAAGATGGTGTAAACAGTTCACTCACAAATGTTGACTTCCATATTGTTTATGCAGGGTCAAATCTCTGTTGGATTTTAATTCTGATACCGTTATAACTTTTTTTTTTTCCCAAAATGTTTCTCTTAATTCTCAGGGTGCTTTTAGTCGCCTTGACCCAACAGGCACATTTGAGAAGAAAATGATTGAGAGGATTCCTTGTGGCCGTCTGGGAACTGTAGAAGAAATTGCAAATCTTGCCGCCTATTTCTGTAGTGACTATGCAAGCTGGGTTAATGGAGCAGTAAGTTTTCATTGATCTTGTTTATACAATTAACCTGATGATGGTCTAAGTTTTGCTGATATTTTTTAAAGCCCTAGTTTCAGAAATGAAATAAAACCTGTTACTTTGAAATTCTTTACATTTTAATTGTAATGTGTGGTAGTTAGTACCTTTAAAAAGAACTTCTAAAAATGATTTAATTACATTATTTTGAACATGGGCTTTTCTGATCCAAATCAATAAAAATTACTGTCACAGTTCATAACAAGGGAATGCTACAGAAACCCCACTATTATTAAATATACGGCTTATGCTTTTTCTAGGTTATCAGAATGGATGGTGGAGAATATGTTTCTATGGCAGGAGAATTCAATGATCTGAAGAAGGTATTAAATTCCTTGCTTGCTATTTTACATTCAAACAAATACTTAGATGTGTAATTATTATATGGAATTCGAATTAAACTCTTTTTTCTCTTATTAGGTTACCAAAGAGCAGTGGGACATTATGGAAGCGATGATTAGAAAAACAAAAGGTTCTTAAAGTACGTAACTGTATGGTGGAGATTTTTGGAAATGAACCACTACTTTTTCATGAATATTAGAAATAACCAATTGAGAAATAGCATACAGAATCTTTTGTATGCCGATTTCAATATAATGTTTTGAAATTGTCATATTTTGAATATCGCATGTATCTTTTTCCCATCTACAATCTAACCTGTTGCCAATAGTGAACCACAGTTGTTCACTGAAATTTTATTGTTCTTTAGATGATGTTTTATATAGCCATGCTGTGGTCTACAATTAGCTTCTTTTTTTTAATACTTCAGAGGATTTTTTTTGTTTCTCAGATATATGTCTCTTAATACTGTAATTCCAATAGCATTTCAGGACTATTGTAACGGAATATAATTGTTAATCTGAGGAAAAACTAAGAAATTAAGTCCTAATCTTCACACTTCAGTAATAAGTCCTAAACTTGCGAGTAACAAAGTTTCAAGTTATCAGCAGGACTACATATACTGAGATAGGATGTAACTCCTGTGGTTACTTACAAAATCTTGAAATACATAACCATCTTGGTCTCATCTTTTGCTGACATTTTCAGTCTCTTAATTATCTTACGCTGAACTTTAAAAATGGCATTTAAGGACTAGCAGTGCCTTTCTAAGGAGCTTGCTCTTTGTTATGATTAAGTTAATGTTCTTGAAAATGAGAAACTAAAAATCATTTGCTAGTAATATGTGTGTGACTAGGGGAGTCGTTCCATAAAAAATGGCTTACTTAAGACTAGTAAAGGACATGAGTAAATCGGGACTGAAAGTGTTGAAA
This sequence comes from Mycteria americana, assembly GCF_035582795.1. Lineage (NCBI taxonomy): Eukaryota > Metazoa > Chordata > Aves > Ciconiiformes > Ciconiidae > Mycteria > Mycteria americana. The sequence continues at coordinate 147,198,864 of NC_134366.1, forward strand.
CCTCATTGGTTGAGATTTACAGAAATCCCTAGGTCTCATTTGCATTCACAGAGTGGTGCTAAAGAAGCTTTAAGATGGCATTATCTCTGAATCTAGTCAGTTTATCCATCCCAAAGAAGCAGGTGATTAAAAAAAACCAAACCAAACAAGCAAAACCAAACAAACGATGTTTATTGCTATCCCTGTTCTAGTGTTATAACATTTTCCAGATTAGGGGGTTGCCAGTTGTTTGTCCCTCCTGCTTCAAACAATGGATGGAATTCTTCAAAGAAATCAACAGGCTGTATTGTGTTTGCGTGGCAAGGTTTTGGTAGCAGGGAGGCTACAGGGGTGGCTCCTGTGAGAACCTGCTAGAAGCTTCCCCTATGTCCAACAAAGCCAATGCCAGCCAGCTCCAAGATGGACCCGCTGCTGGCCAAGGCCGAGCCCATCAGTGATGGTGGTAGCACCTCTGTGATAACATATTTAAGGGGAAAAAAAACCTGTGCAACTGCAGCCGGAGAGAGGAGTGAGAATATGTGAGAGAAACAGCTCTGCAGACACCAAGGTCAGTGAAGAAGGAGGGGGAGGAGGTGCTCCAGGTGCCGGAGCAGAGATTCCCCTGCAGCCCGTGGGGAAGGCCATGGTGAGGCAGGCTGTCCCCTGCAGCCCATGGAGGTTAATGGTGGAGCAGATGTCCACCTGCAGCCCATGGAGGACCCCATGCCAGAGCAGGTGGATGTGCCCAAAGGAGGCTGTGACCCCATGGGAAGCCCATGCTGGAGCAGGCTCCTGGCAGGACCTGTGGGCCCATGGAGAGAGGAGCCCACGCTGGAGCAGGTTTGCTGGCAGGACTTGTGACCCTGTGTGGGACCCACGCTGAGGCAGTGCACCCTGTGGAAGGAAGCCATGCTGGAGCAGTTTGTGAAGAACTGTAGCCCACGGGAAGTACTCACGTTGGAGAATTTTGTGGAGGACTGTCTGCCGTGGGAGGGACCCCATGCTGGAGCAGGGGAAGAGTGTGAGGAGGAAGGAGCAGCAGAGACAACGTGTGATGAACTGACCGCAACCCCCATTCCCCATCCCCTGCACTGCTGGCGTTGGGAAGGTAGAGAAAATCAGGAGTAAAGTTAAGCCCGGGAAGAAGGGAGGGGTGGGGGCAAGGTGTTTTAGTTTTTATTTCTCATTATCCTACTCTGATTTGATTTGTAATAAATTAAATTAATTTTCCATGAGTCAAGTCTGTTTTGCCCATGACGGTAATTGGTGAATGATCTCTCCCTGTCCTTATCTTGACCCACGAGCCTTTCATTATATTTTCTCTCCCTTGTCCAGCTGAGGAGGGGGAGTGATAGAGCGGCTTTGGTGGGCACCTGATGTCCAGCCAGGGTCAACCCATCACACAGGCTCTGACCTTTAGAGCCTGAAATCCATGCCTTTTTTTTTCAATTGTTTAACCCAAGCTCCAGACTGTCCATGCATACAAGCATGAACATAGCTGAAATTGGTAACAGTGATTTAAGAGTCAGGAATATAGAAGCCATTCAAGGATGTCTTCCTTCAAGTGCTGACAGTGGTCTTGTCACATTACCCACACTTCAGGCCATACTTACATATGCCAGCATCTGACTTTGAAATCATTTGATTGCCTTAATACAAAGCTGAGGCAAGCTAATACATGTTCTGTTGAGAGGGTGGACTATATTAGTGCAGGTTTCCACATGCCAGCTTCCTCCTGAGAGTGGTGGTCCTACAGGGAATTGAGTAGCATCCGTGCCACTGATAATAAAACAAAGCAAATGTGTTTTATCATAGCAGCCTTCGAGGTGTCTCTTGAACATAATGTAAAGCTTTTTTTATAGCATCTTGGTCTTTGGTAGGTCTACTGTCAAGATCAAATTCTGGCACGATACCCATGTCTTTTCCCTAAAAAGTGATTTAATTGACAAGTTAATCCCCTGTATACTGTTCTTTGCTCATCCTTTGCATATACTTACATTTTCTCTTTGTATGGGACACAGTTGTATGTAAGGCTTTGACACTTGAAAAAAAGTGCTTCAGAAAAAAAATTCAAAGGTATGTGAGCTGTGGTATGATCAAGTATTTCTCTACGGTATTTAGTAGGGTATCCTCTGGAGATGGGCTATCAATAAAAATTAGTTCCCACTTGTCTCTTGCATCCATGGGTGTGTACGATTTTTACTATAGGAAAGTTTGTCATGTGGTTGAAGTACTGGACTGAGATCGAAGATAACCATGTTCAGTCTCCAACCTTGTCACAGGCTTTGTAGGACCTTAAGTTATTTCTATTGAGTCTGAAGAGCAGGGCAGGTACGCTTTGCAGCATTCCCTCAGGAACTGGTCATCTGAAGCAGGGAGACTGGCACATTCCTCTTAGTTCACAAAACATATGTCCTGGGTGGGGCACAGGTGGAAAAGATCAAGAAAAGAGGCAGATTCCCAGTCTCACCATTAAGTTAGGATCAAGTCTATACTTGGCTTTGGGGGCTAGGAAGCACTGCTGGCTGCCACATACTCTTAATCCATCTCTCTTCGTTGCATATAAATTCATAGTAACAATACTTGTTTTTTTTAATCTTGTGTACTTTTTTTAATAATCCTATGTACTATTTAATGTATTTTTTAGATATGGAAAGCAGAGGCTTTTTTTTTTGGTGGGGGTAAGATGAGATGGAAAAGGAAGGACAGAGGAGAAAAGGGGGATAAGCCTAGCCCTGCTACAGTTATTTTTTTTCCAAATATTTCAGCCATAGGTACCATGGTGCTTAGATGTAATGCCTACTGACGTAGCAAATGCCAGAAATCCATTACGTGACTTTAAACACACAGACCCACTATTTGGCTCAACTACCACTATAATATTGCTTTGCCTGTGTATGGCATTTGTTTAGAAAGTAAACATTCAGAGCTCAGTTCAGAAATGTTTCTCTTCCACAGCAAAAGGCAGTAGGTTCCTATGCAAAAGTACTTCTTGCAAAAGTACTTGCAAAAGAATTTCAAGTGCTTTCGCAGTTTAAAATGAATACTGCTTCTTGACCTAAAATTTAAAAATGAAAACATCTTTGTCTTTCCTTCAATGCTTTACTCATCAGAGAGATTCAGTCCAACTTTGCTTTTAGGAGAAACTCCCTTTAATTCACAGTGAACCTTTCAGGGATTGAAGCTCTTTTCTGAACCATCAGTTACTGCAACATGTCCTTTAAGGGTGGGGGTTTTCGCTTTATTTTATAATTATGCTTTATTAAGGTCAGAATATTGAAGGGAGGCCTCTTAAAGCCTGTCTTGTAAATAGATACTGGGTATTTATTCAATAACAGAACATTTATCACTTGCAGAAACAGGTATTGCTTCTGAAGTATCTTCTTCTACCTGTTTACTGTCCATAGCTAAATGAATTATTAATTGTAAAGTGACAACAAAACATTTTTAAAGCATATATTATTCAGTGATAGAACCAGAAAGCACATCTATAATGAGAATAGAGTATATTTTATCTTACCTATACCAATGACATCCCTTTCAAACTGCAAGTTACTTGCTTTTAGATTCTGAACGTTCTGTCTTGACAAGATGTATACAGTGTTTTGATGCAGGTTTTAGAAATGGCATATAATGTTTTAAAGAGTTATGTGTTACTGGATAGTTTATAAAATTTTTCCTAATATATAGACTTAGTTAAGTGAAAAAACTTTAATCTAGCTGCCCACTTCTGCAGGAGAATGGAATAGTCTGGCTTGGATTAATTTCCTTCATTAAAAGAGTTGTTAGACTTGTTAGGGACAGGAGAGGAACATTACTATGAAGAGATGAATCTCCAACATCTCAAGTTTATGTTTTACCTAAATACAATTTAATTGTTTGTTACTAAAGTAGCAACACGTGACATCTGAACTCAGGAAAAGGAGAAGAGAAAGGAGCTTTATAGTGACTACCTAACCGAGGTGGCGTCTGGCTTGGCTTGGCTTGGAAATTGCAAAAGAACCTGTTCCTAAATGCCCACGAGGATGAGACTGTCCTGAAAGAGGCATAAAACATCTCTAACTCCCAAGAGGTGCCCAATCCATAAACATGCTCTGCAGTTTTATATTGCGCAGACCATCACTGCTGTATTTCACAGACTGACATAAAACATAGTCGTTACTTGATTCAAAACATAGCAAAAATGGTAGGAAATAGTATCCCCATTCTACACCCTGTCTTATGCTAACGTATTGGTCCTGGGACTGTTACATTCCTTACCCTACCTCAGCTTGCCAGTGAGCCACAAGGTAAAGGGGAGTATGAAAAAGTATTGCTTTGCGGCATAATAATTTTATGGAGATGAAGTTGGAGGGACAAGAAAGTGGAGGGATGAGTCAGAAAAAAGGCGATGGTATACATTGGAGCTCGCGAAAGGAGTCAGTAGGGTTGCGGAGGCAGTTTAATTTTCATCGATCACAAGGAAAACTTTCCTGGAATCCAAATACCTTTTTTTAAAATAACTTTTGCATGACCTGTCAGTCAACGGTGTTAACACTTCCATGAACTCAGCTGACAGACACTCACAAATGAGGATTCATTGGTCTGTTTTCAACTGAAAAGTGTATCTTGTCTGCTTGATTAAATCTTGAAATTACCCTTTTTATTTCAGTTGATGATTTACTGTCTTTGAACATGTCTGTTACAATTACTTAGATTAATTGTGTGCTGTAAAAGTGGTATTGTATTACAGTAGAGACTTACAAACAAGTTATGAAAATCATTTGAGGTTGCAAATGAAAGGTTAATTGTATTACCTCTTCGCTATGATACTAGAACTGCTGTCAATCATTGGTTCTCCTGTTTCTGGGAATTCCCACCTCTTGAATATTTAATTACTGTTGAGAATATTGCTATTATTTACCAATTCAAGAACCTGCTTTACAAGCACAAAACGACACTATTTGAGGGAACTGTAAGTTCCTACCTGTCTGTACGGGCTTCCAAGTTCATTGGCACATGAACTGCTTATTTATCGTTCCTTTTTTGCACATGCTGATAACATGTAAGTTAAGACACTGAAGAGCAAGGAAATTTATAACTTTATCTAACTCCATGGAGCTCCTTGTGTTGGAGCTGCGAAACATGTAACCCCACTTTAACTGAGGTAAAAGCCCCAATCTTTCATGTGATAATTTAATATGTAGTAAAATAAAATTATCTTTGGGATTTTGGTGCACTGGCCTGCTTTTAAGTAGTGCAGAACAACTTCAGTTGATTTCAGAGGGATTTGGAGCTGCTCAGCACTTCAGAAAATCAGGCCACATGTATTTGGGTCCCTAAATATGGATTCTGAGCCCCCTCGTAGTCAGAGCAAGTAGGTGTGGATTTCAGTATGCCTCCACAATAAGTGATTATAACCATGATTATGATGAGGGCTTAGTATAAATGCACAAGATGCCAAATGGAAATTAATCAGAAAAAGCCAATGTTGTCTAACGAAGCAAAGACTTAATCCTAGTTTAAGTGGAGTTTAGCAGCAGCGTGTGCATATTTTGTGAGACGAGGTTCATTTTATGCAAAAGCGCTGCCAGGTCTCAGCATCCGGATCTGTATTTGACATTTGCACAGGGAATATGCTGTCTAGAAATTTCTTAAGCTTGCTGGGGTAATCTTTTCAAAGATAAATAACTAAGTTGTAAACAGGGGGGATTAGACCGGTGCTATGATACCACGCATGAAGTGTTCGGGATAGAACAGTGCGGCAGTGAACGAAAGGCACATGGCTTGCTTCAAGGCCCGTGTTCAATCCTGATTAAGTCATCGGTGAAAATTAGCATGATCTTCTCCGTAATGGGCAGTGGTTTGTATCACAGCTGCCAGCTGGACAGTGTTAGTGACTTCGGATCAGGTGAGGCCCCTGAGGAGCACGGATGGACTGGGTTGTGGGCACAGCTGGAAGCAGGCACTCACTATGCCTGACTTGATACTGGTAAGGTTTACGTCTGTCAGCAAATACTGCATTTATAACGCCAAAGGTTTTTGAAGGGCCGAATAGTTACTGGAATTTTTTTTTTTCTTTGAGCATTAGTAAAAGTTTGGTGCTTTGTCCTTTAAAATGAATACAACATTAACTTCTTACTTGATTTGAATAGGAAACATTGTGTTAAGTTTTCATCTGTACACATTTACACTAGAATCGGCTAAAATTTTGCACAGCATATTTGTTTGCAATTTGTAGGACTGTGACTGTTTATTTGCTTGAGTCCTTATTAGTTTGAGTATTTATTTAAATAAAATATATATATTTAGACAGTAAAATGGTTAACAACTTCAGTAAAGTAGATCCCATGTAGCTACCTGTCAGCCAGTTTCTCTGTTTAGCAGGAATATGGCATACCTGCACTGCCTCATGTAATTAATTTTTGTGCATGCTACTATTTTACTTTCAGTCTTTCTTTTGGTCACCCAATGTCTACCAGAAGAAAGAAGCTTGCAGTCTTCCCTATCATCACCTCTCTTATTATTCCAAGCCTCGTTCTGCCCCAGCCCTGACATTTTTAAGAGCTCTGCCCAGGATTGTTTTAGAGATTTTAAAACCTGGAGATTTTACAGCAGTTTTGACTTACCCATATTTGCTACACTTTGCTTTGCACTGACATAGTAAACACCTTTGCTACAACTGGGCTTTTAAATTGCTGTCTTTTAATGCAAGTTTTATTTATGAGAAATAACTGCAGGAAACATTCTGCCTGTGGGTGACTGAGACCCGCTTTCTGTGTCGTGATCCGCAGCAGAGCCAGCTGGTGAGCAGCAGCAGTAGTAGAAGGGTGGCTTCAGAACAGACCTGTGACAGGTAACTTTACTCATGTTCGGGAAGACAGATTCCAATTTCTGGGATGACTGTTTGTCAAAACACTTTAAACACTTTACTTGCACTGTAATGATTTTGGCAAACAGTCTTATCATATTTTTACATACAAGTTTTTGTGTTTTTTCTTTACCTTTACACTTTTAAAATGTTAAAATAAGGCAAAATCCAGGGTTTCAAGTGCACAGTATGAACAATAGAAATCATTTATTGTACTGATAGGCAGATTCACTGTTCCTTCACTTAACATACACAATTGTATTTCACATTGCATAGAGAAACGAGGAGAACAAGCCGGTGAGAAGTTAAATCACTGTGCGTGGAGTGGCTGTAAAGCGGTGAGAATAAGCTAGCTTAATCTTACTTTAATTTTTTTGTGGCTTTTTTCAGCAAGGCCCCATCCTGCGCCGCCTACTCCTTAACTTTCCAAGGCTCAGATTGGAGAGAGCCCAAGGCCATTAGACCGTTCCTGAAATGGTATTTAGTTGCCTGAGTTCACCTGAGGCATTCAAGGATTCATTTCAGTGGGAGATCAGTGACTGTAATCTTGAAGGATCTGAGCCTCATTGTTTGAGACACATTTCAAATAAAATGCATTTGCTTCTGCTTGTTAAATAAGATACAGAGATGCATCTGAGAAGTTGTACATAGCTAACCTGCTAACCTGGAATTGCTTCTGAAACAGTTGTACATGGAGGCAACACAGGTTTATTGGCTTTAAGATAGCCCAGTTTCTTTCCTACACCAGTACATACTGGGAGCAACGGCCTGGACATTTATGGAGCTGTCTGGCATAAAACCCGTGTAAAGTAAAAAGGGAGCCAGGCCAAAAAAATAAAGATGGAAGAAGACAGGGCTGTTTCCATATTATAGTTCCCATTTAGAAAATACCTCTCTAGCATAATAAAAAGCAGAGCTCACCATGTAAACTAAATCACTAAATGGGTATAAAATCTGTACTAGATCTTTTGCTTCTTTTAGTGTTAAATTTTAATACTATTATTCTAGATTCGTAATTCAGTGTAAGATCCAAGGAGGCACTTTTTTTTAAATAGTTGTTTTGTCCTTTACATGGTAGAGAAAAGAGAATCCAGGAGATAGATAAACTAGACACCAACAATCTTAGGATATTAAATTTAATTATAGATTACACAGAATATGATGTAAAAACAGCAATTTACTAGAATAATTATAACCCGCAAAATGTGAAAATAGTTTAGAAAATGGATTGTCATATTCTCTGACACAGCAATAGTCATGAAAGGTACACTTATAATATCATATGTTAATCTGTGTATTAACTATACTACCTGTCATTTAGCCAGGATTCCAAGACAGATTAAAGGCATTTATTTCTGAAGTGCCTATGTTTAAATTCAGTAAAGTTAAACAGCTAGATTGAAAACACCATATTTTTGTCAGCTATTGCGTGGAGATCTATCCCGGATAAATGCTTTGTCTATATGCTATGAGTTCGTAATGAGAAGAGTAATTGAAAAACTTCAGAGAGCACAGACCTCTAAGCGGGTGGTTTGACAACTGAAAATATTTCTTAGTGCCTTGGTAAATTTTGGAAATCAGACATGCCAATGTCTCTTTCCTATTTCAAATGTAAATCATATGTCATCTGAATTAATGTTTTGCATTAAAAAACATTTAGTTGTAACTGGGAAAGAGATCTGTAGACCTTTTTGTTATGTAGATCAACAAGGAGAAATGTTGCAAGTGTCAAAGGATATGATGACCACAGCAATGTCAGCAGGTTTAATTTTTTTCCAGCCGTGTTTGTGAAAGCAAAAAAAAAAAACCAAACCAAACCCAAAACCAACCCTGACATATTTTAGTTTCTTTTTGAATATACAGACTGGCCCAAACATAGACATTCTCTTTATCAATCTTATTGTTACAAAAACTGTACATTACAAACAGTATAGAAACAAACTGAAAGGAATGTGCCACACATCCTGGCTAATTTTCTATATGCAGTTTAAAAATACAGCCTACTCCCTTATAGTGCACAGTTATTGTGTAGATAGAGTACATCACTAGTTAAGTGGACATGATAGAAGAGTTCTAGTTTTCCTCAGCACAGAGAATAAGAGCCAGCTCTGCTCGGTAAAGCTTTCCTCCATCAGACAAGGCCATGATGCTTTTCTTGTATGTCGCAAGGTTGTTAATGTCTAATTCCTATTTAAAGAGCAGATAATACTTTATAATCCTGTTCAGTTACCAGCGTGAACAAGTTTGCTTCCAATGGCAGAAATGAGAGAAAAAAAAGGGTATTCTCAGCCTGTCCAACACTAACACATTGCAAATGTTGTTTATGTATTTGTATGTTATCCATATTATAGCCATATGTTAGATTGCTGATAGCTAATGTCTCAGAAGCAAGCTTTTGACAATGTCGCTATGTAATCACAACTCCCCGAGTTCAGGATTTACACTGCTGTGACTTCTGCCGAGATTTTTAGTTGTACTTTGACTTCAGGAATTATGACTTAGAAGCTCTGTATTTATCTTAATTGGGTGGATTAAAGTGTCCTTAAAATACAAATTAAATCTGATCTCTAAGGGGAAAAAAGGCGTCTAGGGTTACCTTTTTGTTCTTTTCACAGAGATCCTTCAGTAGTGCATCAAGTTCATTTTCATCTATATAGCCATTGCCATCCTGAAAAATAACATTAAAGATAATTTTAAACATTTATTTTTCATTTCAGAGGTTATGGCTAGTTTTCTACAAATTCAGAAAATAAGTGCCATCAAATTCCACAGTTAATAAAAAGGTTTTTTGAAGACTTACTTGATCATACATCTCAAAGGCTTTATTGAATTCTTTTGCACACATTTTGACACCCTAAATGCCAAAAGGAAAAAAAATCCATTAATGACACCAGTTATGTGTGATGGTAACAGGTTACCTTAAGAATGTGAATATTCGTACCTGAAATTTAATGAGAAAATTTTCCTGTACAGGGAGTAGTCTTTGGAGAGAAAAACAAAGGTCAAAATATTTAACTGTTTCCATAACAGCGATTGGTACGTGATATTTGTTGTGAAAAGAGACAGAAGACATACCTGGCCAGTTCAGTAAGCTCCAACTTTCCATCATTGTTTGCATCAAACATCCTGAGCTGAAAGAATATGTAATTTTACATTACTAATCAAAATTAATCAGCGTAATGAAGAAAACACTTCTTTGGAAAACTTAAATTCAATGAAATTTAGCCTTTATTTCATGCTGAAATGATGGCCCCAGGTTTTAATCTGTCACATTTGCTGTGTAATACATTTATTTAAAGTACTGAAGAAGTAATTTATAGTAATTAATTCTACCGCAAAAGCTTAATAAGAAACCAGATGAACAGTTCCAATTAACCTACTGTAAGGTAGGCCTTAACCTGCGCACAGTGATGAACGTCCTATATGAGAAACGTGCATGTAATTATTTATAAATGAGAGGAGTGTTGACGTGATAACATTTTACTTTTGACTTCATGTCATGATCTGATAATAGCATCATGATTCTCTATTCATAATGGTGAAACAACAGTCAGGTAATCCAAGGCATTCAATTCCTTAGACAGAAAATAATAGACATTTCATTAAATTGGCCGCTAGGTCTAAATATTTAAGTAAAGATCACGTTCTGTTTCTGTGATATATTTCAAGAAAAGAGTGAACAGGTGCTGTAGTTGATCACATTTTGTTGATGGTATGAAAATGGGAAATTAAATGTCTCCAAATAATTACAATTAAATTATAGAAATAAATATATTAATGTAATTTGACAAAATATGTGAATACTATTTATAATAATTTTTAATCATCCTATTGTATTAAAGTGTTTTCCTTTGAGCCCTTGAAAGCGTGAGCTCCTGCTGCTTGAATGGCACAGTTTATATTAGTTATTAGAAGCAGATGGAGATATTACACCTGCGCGGGACTTCCTCTCCCAGTTTTTATGTCTGTATAGTTCTATTTTTCTACCTGCAACTATTATTTTGCCTTTGCCGTACAAAAGAGTCACAAAAGCAGCAAACTGTACAAAACACTGTTAGACATTGTACTGAAAACACCACCCCCCACACTCCATCCCATCACTTTCAATCAGTAATTTTAGATGTAATTTTTAAATAAGAGGAAAAGCGGCATCCTGTACTGTGGTAAGTGTATATCCTTTTAAAGATAGAATTAATGCCATGAAAAAAGACCCAATTTCACTTGGTTAATACACAATAAATGGCAAAGGAGACCAGAAAAGAAACCACTTCTATAAACATTTATTCCTACATAACACCCTGGTTCCTTTTAACACTTCCTTTCCTTGTATAAAAGCATCTGCCTTGCATGCATTTCCCACGCAAGGAGATTTGCTTTTGGGGGAGGTAAGCAGTGGCAGCTGTGAAGTCAACGTATTTTGTATTTTGGTGGGTTGTTAGTGGCTGGCTGTGCCTGCCTGCAGCTGCTCAGGACCGTATGTTTTCTACTAGTCTTTTCTAGTTTCTGAGGAGATTATGGGAGAGCTGGCCTTATAATTTCTTCCTTATTGCTATTAATTCTTTGTCATTGTGTCTCTCTGCAGAGGCCAGAACTTAGAGCACGCTTTAAGATGAAGGCCAAAAAGCTTCCTGAATGAAAAGGATATGTGTTATCTTCACCAGTGAATAAACAGTGACAATTCTAGGTAAATGGTTTATCCTGGTACAACAAACCAGCAGACTTTTGCCAGGAGAAACACAAGTTTTGATCAGCCGTTCTCAGGCCAGTTTGAGGGCTAGTGGGTTTACCTAGCACGTTTTTGATTGCTAAAAGTATTTTAGGATAAAACCAAGCTGGTAGAACAAAAAATGTAGCGTTATGCATTTCCTGAAGACAAGAATTTTGAGGGTTTTTTTCTTGAAACATCCACTCAGAAGCCAATATGGGTCCCTACCGTGGAGCACCATAGCAGTGGGATGGAAGGAGTGCCCCCAGGATGGGCTGATTTGAGGCCAGGGAAGTGACAGTTTTGTTCTAGCGTTTATCTAAAACATCAGTTTCTCCTTCTTGAAGTGGGGGAGAAGGAAGAAGAGCGATGTAAATCTGATAAGAAGCCACGATGCAGTGATCACTTTTAGGACAAGAAGCAGACACTACAGCACCGTAAGAAAGCAAAACATAGAAAGTAACCCCAAATTAATTTGATCTAAATATAATAATGTAATTGATGTTATGACGGGTACAATTTTTCTCCTCCAAACTGTGAAGACTTCAGTTTTACAGCTAATGGCACAGGGAAGCAGAACAGGGGAAAATTCTTTGCACCATACTATGGTATGGTCGAATACCAAGAAGATTCAAAATTCCTGAACATTTTTTTTAAGCAGCACTGAAAGCTGTCCATCAAAGCTCTGTGGCTGCAGAAGTACTTGCAGTGCTAGATGCTACTGTCATCTCTGTTGCAATGACATATTGAGCCTGATTAGGACCTGGTGGGGCTCCAAGTCATTTGGAGCCTTCCAGTGGCTAAAGATAAACAGAGTCTGGATTAATTCAGTCTTGTTGAAATATGCCTGTAAATAATCTTACCATTATTTCTGTGTATTCTGTTAGCTTTGAGTCTTCAATCTGCTTATTTGCTTTCTGTAATAAATCTTTCAAGAAGCTCTGTTAAAATAAATAGAAGAGTAATATGTGAATTTTTATCTACAGTATAAAATGCTTGACTTGCTAACTTCAGATTACAGTAATGGGAAATACTATTTTACTCCCGCTTTAGTATTTACTGCTGAAGTTCCAAATAAGTATGAAAAGAAGTAGTAATTAACAGCTAAGAATATAACAGTTTCTTTTGATCAATTCAAGTATATTGCACAGTTTTATTTGGAAAAAGTGACTCATAAAACTTTCTGCATTGTATGCCATTTGTTGTATCGTGAGTTTGGAAAAAATAGTTTGGCTTTCAAGTATACTGCTTCCTAATCAGCTCTATCAGTAAACTAAACTAATTAACCTTGAGTCTCCTTGAAAACTTGGAAGCCTAATCACTTCTTGCAACATAGGAACAATTTTACAGAAAAGATCAATGATTAATCAAGTTTTCTCCTTGCCTATGGCAGTACCCAGTGCTAGAAGTGAATGTTAACCGATGTTGCTCCTTCCTAGCTTGTATTTTAAACATGTGCAGCCAGTTTCATTGGATTTTTTTTGAATGAGAATTTGATATAGTATCACATGACTTAAAACACCAGCCATTTTTACTTTAAAAAAGAAGATTGTTTTCACCCATTCAGTGGTTTAAATTTCTGTACTAGATCGGTGACATTCAAAAAGAAAGATCTCAAATTAACAAGTGCATTACAAGACCTGAGATGTCTGTATGCCTGTCAATGCTCAACGAAGTACCTAATTACTGTCATCAGTTGGATTGTCATTATCTTTTTGGAATTTTGGGCCACACTTCATGATAGAAAATGGGGTAGCTCATAAGAAAATCTATTTGTACTTGATGACATTCTTGAACTTGAATGCAACCATGTCAATAGTCATATGACTAATACCCGGAATAGTTCTTCCAGCCTGGCCCACTCCATGCTGGAAGGCCTTCCTGGTAACCTGTATACATAGAACATGACTGAAATGTTGTAAATGGACCTTACGGAGACATGTTTAATCTTGTGTGCTTTGATGGAAAATAGAAACAGAAAGGGCATTGAAAGGCTGTCCAGTCCATCTCCATGTCTCAAGACAGGACCATCTATATCTAAATTTCCTGAGTTACTGTCTGATCCGAGCTATTGCCAAACCTTTCCTAAATACAGACAGTGATGGAGAGTCTGCCTCCCCCTTAGACAATGTATTCCACTACTGTTACTATTGTTAGAAAGTTTTCCTGATTTCCATCTTAAATTTCTCTTACAAAGTTGTAAGTGGGTGTACGCCTCACATAGCAAATACTTAAAATGTTTGGGCTTGTCAAGAAATACTGATCTAAAAATAAAACTGGACATTTATGTCTTATTTTCAACATGTTAAAATGGCCTTTTTCTCTGAGGCAGACAAAATCTTGCAGCACAAGAGAGATGGGACCATTAAGGATCCAGTTAAAATGTCTTCATTCCTCAGCTGGCCCTCGATCAGCCCTGCCTTTTTAACTCTATTTTAAATTATAGCAGCCAGCAACAGTCCTTAAGGCATCATCTAACAGCTGGAGAGTTCTCAAGTGCTACTTGCGTGGCCTCTTCCTGATCCTACCAACTTCAGATACACCAACCTGCTGCGACCAGCCAGGAGAAGACTGGGCTCGTCTGCCTGAGGGTTACCTTGAGGTAGGATCCTTGGCAAACGTCACACAGATACCAAACTCAAAGAGGAAGGGACAAGGAAAAAAGATGTGAATTCCTCTTCTGAACAGAAAAGCTGTAAGGATTTCAGACAGTTTGATCTCTTGGTGCTTTAGTTAATAAAGCTTATGTAGTTCGTCTTTAGAATACCACATATGGGCAAAATAGTCCAAATTAGATGGATAAACACTACTAGGTCTTTCTCTTGCTATATGAACTGTTTTGACTCCTCTGAATTTAAAGCTACAGTAACATATCAAGTGCAATTGAACTGTGGAAAATGGCACCGTTCTACTCAGTCGTTCTACTCAGTCTGCTGTATATGAGTATCTCTCCTGTGAGAAAGGGCTGAGAGAGCTGGGACTGTTCAGCCTGGAGGAGAGAAGGCTCAGGGGGACCTCATCAACATATATAAATACTTCAAGGGAGGGTGCCAAGAGGACGGAGCCAGGCTGGTGCCCAGTGACAGGACCAGTTTGTGTCTGAAACACAGGAGGTTCCCTCTAAACATCAGGAAACACTTTTTCACTGTGAGAGTGACCGAGCACTGGCACAGGTTGCCCAGAAAGGTTGTGGAGTCTTCATCCTTGGAGATATTCAAAAGCCATCTGGACACGATCCTGGGCAACTGGCTGTAGGTGGACCTGCTTGAGCAGGGGGGTTGGACCAGATGACCTCCAGAGGTCCCTGCCAACCACTCTGTGATTCTGTGACACTGTGATTCAGTGTCTACAAATTTTTGTTAGTTTTATGACTCTAGTTTTAAGGTTTGTTAACTCTGCAAGGCTGTGATGGCTAATGGAGTAATCTCAATTCTGCTCTTATTTGTGCATATTAAAGCTGATACCAAAATTCCACCAAGTTGACCAAGCAGGGGCAGCACAATTCCATTTATGTTAGCCTAACAGTATTACAGTGGAAACTGTAGGGTTAGATGATACTTGAGAGAGCATGCTCTGTCCAGCAGCATAGTGATTAATGGTAGTGATGCCCTTAGGAAGAAAAACAACAAAACAGTCCTCCTCCCTAATATACCAAAAAAAGAACAACATAGCTTTCAGAGGCCTATCTTGCTCTCTTAATCTTTCTTACTTCTAAGCTAGAGTACCCGCTACCTTGAGTCACTTGAGACAAACATTGATCTCAATTAAAACACACTTTAAAAAACATTGATCAGATTAGAGTTTCACTTTAAATAATTTACTGGCGATAAAGACATCAGCTAATCATATTGATTTTCGGTCATGTTTGAAATGCAAAAACATGCATGGGTGGGTATCTGAAGAAACAGGTAGCAGCACAGGCTGTAATCCAACACCTGTTCTCATGTGGTGCATACTTATAGGTATTGGTTTACCTTAAGTTCCTCAGAATCAATGAAGCCACTGTGATCGCTGTCATATTTTCTCCATGTCTGCAATCAGAACGTGAATGCTTTAATGATATATTTATGGCAAGTGGGTCTTGGATGATTTTACAAAAGGCAACTTTTCATACTGTACCTGCATGAAGTCTTCACTTGACTTTAGCTGCTGGCACCTGAAGAACAACAGGAAATTCTCTTCCGTAGGTAATATCTGAGCAAGCTGTAACAGAATTTAAGAAAGATTAAATTTTGATTCTTCATTAGGCCAGCTGAGCCTGTAAAAGAGCATGAAACTTTTTAAAAGAGTGTGAAATTCTTTGTGCTCATACTGCCCTATTGTGGCCCCATAGGAAGCTTCATCCTGTTAGCTGAAACATTTGGAAGATGCCTCTGAAAGGCTTCTGGCTTGCAGCTTTGCCGTATTCATCAAGGTCAAACAGAACTGAGATCTGAGAGAAGGGAGTGAGACAGCACTTTACTGAAGAGGTAGCTGGAGAAAGAGGGGAAAAAATTCACCCATGCAGTTGGGATCTGTGGTGAAAACCTTGGAATCGGCACGAAGGGAAAGCATAACACAAGGACGTTTAGTGTGTGGACCATGAATTAAGAAAGTGATGAAAACAGACTACTCAGATACCGAGGAAGAGGAGAGAGGAACACTGACATGAAGAACACGTGTAAGGTAAACAGAAAAATAATATGGAAAAGCCAGGAGAAAAAAAGAAAGTGGGTAGGGTAAGGGGATGGCAACCGGTGATCATTTGTCCGGCACAGAGATGTGTTCAAGAAGAGCTATAAATACCAGAAAGAAATCAAAAGGGCTTTTAGCCCTGCAAAATCAGGGGTGGTTCTTCCGATGCCTCTGCTCTACAAAAGGCTTTTTTAAAATCAGACGTTATTGTACTGATTATTGAAAATGTTCATTTACTATAACTCAATTTTGGCAAGTGACAAATGTAGAAGATGGAGAGTATGCTGTATAATTTAATGTACAATCATGATTTGTTTTTAACAAAAGCCCAATATTTTTTTCTGTCCTCAAAATGTATGAAATGTGTTTTGATTAAAGAAAACTTTTTACTTGAAGAATAGACCAGCTGTGCTTACTAGGAAGAGAAAATGGAGAAAGAGAGATTTCTTAGCTGCATTCTTTTATGAAAAATGACATCTGCAGATTTCCTGCAGCCCCATCTTAAAATTTTGATTCAAATTTTTGTTTTTCTGCATTCATTTCACAGCCTCAAATCCCTCGTTCTGTCTACTTCAGTGCTATGCCTAATTGCTGAGGCTTTTTTATTGGGTTCCAGCGGTGCCGTAGGTGAGTTCAGCTCTCCCTCTCACCCTACAGGCACAACAAGGGTATGGAGACAGATCTCTCGTTTCTCTAATATTATCTGTGCAAGGAATCAGTTATATTCTTTAAGTGTTGGTACAACTGAAAAGACACATCAGAGCACTCTCCTTACAGAAATGGAGCAGCTGATGACAGGCTGTCAGGCCCATCAGGGCATTCTGAGTGCTTTTGCTAAATGGCTGAACACCAAACCCAACCAACTTAATGTGTTTTTGTCAGCAGCTTTTGAAACCTACTCCATTATAAATAACACATACACGTGTGAGTAAGTGCATGTTCATATGTACGCAATAGCTAAATGTGTGTAACAACTTAGTACTGATTTATGGAAAAATTTCTTTATTTCTCCCATGACAAGGGAGCTTTGGTTTTTAGAGTAAATCAACATTCCTACTCAACAACAAATGTTGAATGGAAGAACTGATTATATATAATAATAACAAAAAAATAATATAATTATATAATATATTATATAATATATTATATATATAATATAACATTAATATAATAATATATAAAATATAATAATAAGCAGAATTTGGGGGAAGGGACTGATTATGACAATGAGGAAGGGTTTACATGTGTGGAAATTATAAATAAGATGTCATTCATGGGACCTCTATAGCTAACTCTGGTGAATTTTGCAAGGGCACCGTAAAATTGTACAAGGTGCAAGGGTGAATGTAAAATAGTAACTTTCCAAAGAATCATTAACAGCTTCCTAGCAGTACCAAACCATATTTGAGGTACGGAATATATTACCACTGGAAGAAAATTACCTTATTTTAAGCTATACCTCTCATCCTTTGTAAGTCTAAGGGGAAAGCCCAGGCTTTTACGTTGCAAAGATGTAGTAGCTCAATATCCAGCATTAGCTCAGGCTTCTGCCAAAACAGAAGTCTTTCATGTTTTCATCATAGAAACAATATAGCTAAAGGGAAGTCCAGTTCTCCAAGTTCATGCATCAAATAGCGTCACATTGCTTTTTGTGGAAAACTCTGCGTTACTAAGGGATGAGGAGATCATGTGGAAACTGGCTCAACTTCCCAGTCTCAGTTATACCACTACAGAGACGAAAGATGGAAACCTGGTGCTATTTCTAATGACAACTTCTTCGTGAGGGTAAGCATAGGGAGACTCCGTGAGCGTGTCTGAATAAGAGTACAGACCCCTACAAGTTCGTGTGTGGCAGCAATAGCAGTTTAGTGAACGTTTCTGTGAGCCCTGCTACTTTTATGCAGAATGTCAGCTATTTCTGCATCGTGAGTAGTAGAGGACAACCACAAAGCCTGAGACGGGTTTCACTCCTCTCTGCTCAGCTGCAGGCTGAGGTACGTCTTTATAGGTTATCTAGCAGAAAAAATACTCTCAGTACTTAAAAAACAATATCAGAACTATTTTCTAGAAATCATTCTCTAAGTAAATTCTGTTGATATTTAATGCTATTTAAAATTCCTTTCATCTAATACAGTGAATTTGCTTTTTAAAATCCTATAATAGAGCATGGGAGTACAAAGAATATTTTAGGCTAATAAGTAGTTATTTTTACGGCAGCAGTAAGCTTCAAATAATTTGAATGTGGAATTACCGCAGTCCTGAGTTTCAAAACCTGGGGTTTCACATCTACATTTTAGTGAAAACCTTCATCTGAATGAGTACAAAAGGTGAAAGAAAGGTTTCTTACACAAGACGAGCAAGTGGACAGGTCAGACTCTGCCTTTAGCTGGAGGGCACTGGATAAAAGCTAGTGAACGAACTGCAGTGTGCTTGCAAAGACAGAATCAACACTTAATCTGAGCTGCAAATCCACTTCTTCCTCTGTGAAGCCACCCAGGCCTCCTCTTTATCTCAGTCAACAGACCTTTCCAGAAAACTCATTATTTGCTAGGACGTTTTCCATCAGATGCTGGGGTATTCATTGTGATGACGGGGAGTCTGAATGGTTTTACATAATTTCTTTTTAAACAACATTCATACACTTTTTCAGAAAAACTATCTGATGTACTATATAAATAGGAGCAATCTGGAATTACTGGACATTTTTATTTATAAGGAAGGAGAATCAAGTCCAAATACCAACTTTAATATCATACTGCTCTGCACGTACAACACATTTCGTCTGAGTCCCATCAGCACTTTCCAAATCAAGCTTCATGCTGATGTAAGTGAAATAAAACATAGCTATTGGGTTAGGAAACTGCTATATTAAGGGAGAAAGTCCCTTCAGTCACTGAACTGAGTACTGTCACTATTCAATGGCTTCTGTGGATGCTGAGCATGCTTGGCACTTCACTGGGGGTGGTGAGCGCTGCACCATATCAAGCCCTATCAGATTTGCTCACCTTCACCCATTAAGTCAACAGCAGAATCAGAAACAGAATTTAAAAGGTAAGACTTCTGGTTATCTTTCCTAAGCAAAGAAACACAGTCTTTTTCAGGCACTGTCTACACATTCTTCTTGCATCCAATGCTTGCTATTACACATATTTGAAAATACGAAATTAAATAGGATTCTTCAATACCAAATGAATAAGCATTTGTTAGTCCAAAACCAAACAATTTGTTAGTCCAGATAAACACTAGTTCTTTTTAGATGCAGAACTATTTGATCGATGCTAAGTATTGTCAAAAGATGCATTTTTTAAAATCAGTTATAGCTGCAAGTGAAAACAAACTGTTCATATTTCCATGGTAGTTTAGTCGTAATTACATACGCATTTAAACAAGTATATGCAATTCAGACACATGACAGAGGAGAAAAGATATCCTGAAATGATCTATTATATCAGCAGTGATACTTCCTACTGACTTTTACAGATTCTATTCAGTCCTCTGTTT
The DNA here is from genome assembly GCF_035582795.1 of Mycteria americana. Taxonomy (NCBI): domain Eukaryota; kingdom Metazoa; phylum Chordata; class Aves; order Ciconiiformes; family Ciconiidae; genus Mycteria; species Mycteria americana. The sequence continues at coordinate 147,218,573 of NC_134366.1, forward strand.
TAAAATTAGCTACTGACCCTAAGTTTGTCACTGCAGAAATTTTGCAGACCTGGCTTGTTTCCAGCTGTTTCTTAATTAGCTCTCTAGGTCATATTTCTTATTATCAGAAGAAAATATATAATAGCATTTAATAATAAAACCGCAGTCTCACTGCACTCAGAGTGACATAAATGAGTTGTAGATTTAGGCTTGAAAAAGTGACTTCGCAAGCTGTAACCCAGCTCTCCTTTTTGACTTGCAGCACTGAACAGTGAAAGCGAGAGAAAACACAATGGTCCCCCCCTTCCTAGCAAGCTGTCTAAATTATACAATTGTTGAGCGGCTGTATGTGTAGAAGGGGTTGGTTATCTTTGCCCTCTTTAGAAAGTGGTAGTAAGGAATAGGGGAGTTTTCTGCCTGAAGTTCTGTTAAAGTTCAAGAAAGGAATTCATAAGAAATCCTGATCTTTCCCAAGCTCGATCACAACTACTACTAAAATTTTGTTTAAATTTAACATGATTAACGTGCTCCTTACCACATATGTATTTTTTTAGAATAGACTACATACAGTGATTGACCACTTGCATTCACTTGTTTGTTATCCTCACTATAGGAGTGGTGACAGAGCGTTAGTTCAAAGTCATAGGTAGAAATAAATCACATTACTTTTCACAATGTAAATTTCTAAAATAGAGCTCTTATCTGCTTTGCAGGAAAACTAAATTGCTGTTGATGCTTATTTGTACTGAATAAAGCGTGCAAAGTTAAACGAAGTGTAGTGAAATGTCTGGAGAGAGGTGAGGAATACCTTACTTTTTGTTAATGAAAAAATTTCATTTGTGAAAAAAATACTAATGATCTTAAGACAGAGGAAGAAATTTTCTGTGTAACTAAAAAACCAAAATGTTTACATATTATGCTCACATTGTTCTGTGCTCAGTGTATTTTCTACAAGTAAACATGTTAGTCTTTTTTTATAAATAAGCATCTTACCTCAACTATTCCTATTTTTCCATCAGTAGTCTTCCCATATTGGTCCACAAAAGCTTTCATTTCAGGTGTTAAATCCTACGAAGTTACAATGAGAGACTCATTATTTAAGATACAGAGAAACATATGTAAACTTACTTGAATATTCTATTAGTTGCCAAATAATATACTACATTTAATGAAGTACTCACACTTACTGCAGCTAGATTACTGAAGTTTAAATGAAATTGAGTATTTTTTTATCATGAATAATGTCATTGTGATAAATTTTACTTCCCAAGGAATTATATTATAGTCAGTGTGAATGATTGGCATCTAAATACTTCGAACTCCTATTTTAGTTTACAGAATGAAAAAATTATAAAGACAGATGTGTTGGAAGATGTGTATAACAGCTCCTTTGTTTAAGAGGATAACAGTGACGTTCATAGGCAATTATTAGTCAATTTTCTCAGTTTTCATTTTTTAAATTAGTAACTTGAAGGCAGTGCAAAATCGTTCAAAATAAGGAACATTTCAGTATAATACATCTGAACACCAAAATAGCCTTTCCACGTCTTTGAGTTGATTTTTCCTGAACAATGGAAGCTATTTTAGCCCTAAAAGAACTCATCACAATATATTTTTCACTGTTTAGTATTTGGTTATCATAAAAGCAGAATACAAATGTCACTGCTGAAATGTAGAGAGGCAGATTTAGGAGGGAGAAAACTTTGAGCAGTACCTTAAATCCGACAGAGTAAAGCCAGCATAATTGTTCTTCATACAAATTATGGTCCCTGCTATACACCTGTTCTCTAAAGGCTCCTCACTCTAGGCTACAGCAAAGGTGCCAGCCTTGGGGTGAATATCTAAATATTTGATTTCACACTTCAACTTGCCTTGCCTTGCCTTGATATGAGCTGCCATCAACCTTCAATACTAATTAAACTTTTAACTTTCTTTGTATTTCTTATAGGTATGAACCAGTAAAACCATGCAGCAAGAATCAGGACTACAGTTATATTAAAACAATGGACAATTCTATGGTTATAGATGAAGATACAGCAGTCTTTGGAAATTAAAGTTTTAGTTGCTATAATAGATCTGATTATATCAGACCTAAGTGATTCTCTCACTGGAGACACAGAGAATCTCAGCTGTACAAAGTCCGTTGTAGTTTGTCCCAAATTTCAACTACCAAAGCTAACTAAAATGTCAGTTCCTTGCAGCTGATACAATTGTGGCCTAGTATCCTATTTCTGTCAAAGTCATCCATGGCAGGTTAGTAATTTGACATGGCTTTAATTAGAGATGTGGTTATTAATACAATGCACTTCAATGTCACCTTTCATCTAATGATCCCAAAGTGGGGACAAGTTTGCTTAGCAGATGGAACGGAGAATTTAGACACCTGGATTTTAATTAGTCCTGGTGAAATATTTCACTAATCTTTCTAGTAGCAGCTCCGCAGTGGCAGGCAGTGTCCAGCTGTTGAAGGAGGCACAGCTGATTACAGGTTAAACAAAACAGGATGCTTGTCCTCTAGTATGTTATTCAGAAAGGGGGTTTTTTTTGGTGTTCACTTCACCTGCTCTTGAGCTGCTTGATGAGTTATTCAAGTTATGTTATTCAAATAAATGTTTTCAGTCAAAAAAACTTGCCTAAATTTAACCAAGTCTAGTCCTAAACTTGATAGAGATGCAGTGCTTAATTTTTGAAATTAAGAAACTAGACCTTCACGCCTCAGTCTCCCCTTTTAAAACTTGAGACACTTATCCAACCAAGGGGAGTTGTAGAAAAAAATAGCTTTTGTCGATACGATTTGAAAATGTAAGGATAGATGGCACTACAGAAACACTTATGTGACTGTATTAATAAACATCTATTAAATCACATATTTCTGTGGAGAAATATAGTCATTGTCTATATATGCAGAGAAAGTGAGAAACAGATGCGGAATAGCTCGGCTGAGATCCACCTATTGACCCTTTATCAACCTCTGTGTTAGTCACTTATACCCCACAGTTTCTTTTGGCAACTGGCATACTTAAATAGAGAAGGTATTGCATAAATGTGGGGCACAATAAACGGAAGCTATACTTATATACTTATATAGCTTTCATCTTTAAAAAGGAGGCAGTTCTTTCAACATGTGTGAAAGTATATCACATCAATTCACTATCTACCATAATGTATGAGGCAAAAACCCACAGTGTTACCGAAGAAAAGCCCAAGTCCTAAAACCTCCAAGTACACATCCACCCTTTGGGGCTAGCATGAATCAGACTGCGTGCTACTGCTCTGTCTGAGAAAAAGCAACTGTGAAAGTATGGGCTTACTGAGTGGATTAAGAAAAGGATTAGAATTAGAACATAATTAGAACACTTCTGTAGTTGGGCAGAATATTGGGAAATGTTAAACCATCCTATTCAATGACAGAATCAATGTGATTCTTTAATGCATATGGCATGACTGATGTAAAATCCAGCTATGAAGAATGCATAATTGAATATTTCAAAAATAGTGAGCAGGAGAGTGACCTGAAATGCAGAAGTTAATGATGACAAAGAAGCTTTGGGGTGTTAAAAGAAGGACAGCCGAGGAAATGACATATAACCTACACTAGTTTCTCAATGTGTCCCTTCTGGCAAAAGAATAGAAATTCAAAGCTACTGAATTAGTATCCCGTGAGACAAGACAAGAACTAATGAGATGCTTGTTTGGTAAATGAGCCTTCAAATCCAAGAATCAGCTTACATTTGAAACCTAAGATGACATATATCCATACTCCAGAAAAAGACTTCAGGAATGAAGGTAACATCTACCAAAGGCAGAGCCAATGGATCAAGTACTGAACTTCATGTTGCTACTGTAGATTGCTCTTTTCAGCAGAACACTCCAACAATAGGTTTGAATCAGAGAAATGGGAAAGGAAAACTTAAACATCTGAGCGTTTTTAAAATATAGGGTGAGATACAAGCAGAGGTTATTTTTTTAAAAAAAGGCATAAATGATAAAATTTGTAGCAGATAAGAATAAGGCTTTTCTGTGTTACTTTGAGCAGGCTCTGTTTTTAAGAAGAGATGCACTTTTACTTTGAGAGAGAAAAGAATCTGATCTTAAGATGATAAATATTTTTTCCTTGAGCTTCTAATTAATTTTTTAACTACTGAATAATATCTCAGCATTTCAACTAAGAACACCATTCATACCAACTATACGCAGGCTTTAATATCTTCTTTCTAATGGACATACTTAAGTTTCCTGCATTTCAATATATGAGAGATTTGTTCTGTTGCAATACTTGAAAGGTATTGAAGCTGTGTTTAATCTTTTCTGTGGAAAAAAAAAAAAATTCCCTCTAAAAATCACACTCCCTTCCCAATTTTCTGTGGGTTTTTTAGTTGGTTTCATTTTTAATTTTAGTTTAAACTTACTTACACTCATGAAAATGAGTGCCTACACCAACGGCTGTAAGAAGAATTAACTGGTATCAAGACTGCAGTAACATTAGAGGCATTGCTGGGAGACAGATTTTCAGACGCGTGAAGTTTACACTCATAAAATTAATAAGAAGATACAATTTTCTACAAAATAAATTAAGATGCATATTAATTTTTTTCATTTACTTCTAAAATATACAGCAATTTTTAAAGGAAAGTTAATTATTGAAAAGCTATTGCTCAGTTTGGAGGTATTCTTATGTGAAGTAGCAATTTATTTCCCCCATGTACCCATGCCATCCAGTTAAATTATAATTTTATTTTCTGTTACTTCAGAGGTCTTTTAGCACAGATTGATTTAAATTGATTTCATTAGGTTATATATTTGTGTTTGATGCTAAGAAGTGGCCTGTTTTAGCAACCAATTATTTTAAAGGTATTTTATTTCTTAAAAAGGTTCACTTCTATTTTAATTCAAATCTTTACCTGGAATCTTTCATTTCTTTCTTTCTTTCTTTCTTTCTTTTTTCCCTTTCTTTCTCTCTCTGTTTTTTTCCCACGTGGGTTTAGTTTGGAGGAAATTTATAATTAGTGCTTTAATAACTCACGCACAGAATTGTTTTGACAGCATCGTCAAAAACTTTGCTGTCCCTCTTAAGTATTTAAACAGGTTTTGGAACTTGTACTCCTGGTGTATAAAACCGGTGAAGGGCAAAAAGTGGTTAGCAGTCACCTGCAGATCTATTTACTGACCACCAAGGGGCAGAAATGCATTTCAGCCCATATTGCCCATTAGGTACGAAATTAAAAGAGTCAAACTAACTTGAAGTGCTGTTTTTTCTTTTTTCCCCCCTTTTTTTTTTTCTTTTTAGTATCAATACATATCTGGATCAGGTAAGATTAATTACAATGGGATAAGGTCCCGTCCAAGACAAAAAGATAACGTCCATGCATTTCTTGACTTTTCTTTTTAAGCACTGTAAGAAGCATCAGCTCGTAGCCTGGCAAGATGTGCGCGGGACCTGCTCTCCAGGGAGGTGGACCCTGGCCTCACCTTTCCAAAGCAGACGATTTATTTCATTTGCAACCTGCTCATTTCTAACCGAGTTACTTCCCTTTGCCTGGTGAGGCGAGGGCGTGAACCGTGTGATGGCAACAGAGAACAGAAGGACCCGGGGCACTGGAGTTTGCCCAAGAAAACTCTTCTTTCCCGGAGAGGACGGAAAAGCGGGGCGAAACATTAACCTACCAAGCCTGCCTTCTTCCGCGCCTGCTGCAGCTCCTGGATGAAGTTTTGTAGCTCCTTCCCATCCATGTACCCATTGCCTACAACAGAAAGAGTTACGGTTGCGGTCACCGCTCCCTCCAAACTCTCTCCGCTCTTCAGCGCTGGCGGGGACGTCTCCGACCCGTGCGCTCCCTCCCGGCGGAGCGGCGGCCCGCACGCCCCGCCCGGCACCGACCCCAGCCCCTGACGGCTCCGGGGCTGCCCCGAGGCTGCGGGGCGGCGGGCGCGGAGCGGGGCCGGGGTGGGGGCTGCTTTCGGGCGGGGAGCGGTGGGGTCCCCCCAGCCTCCCGCGGGCCTGCCCCCCTCCGCCCCTCGCGCCCCCGCCGCCCCGGGGGGAAAGGAGTCACCGTCGGAGTCGTAGTGGTGCCAGATCTCGAAGAACTGGGCGGCCGAGATCTCCGGGCCCTGCAGGTGGGTCTCCGCCGTCATGCTGGCGGCCGGGGGCGCGGGGGCCGGGGGCGGCGGGCGCTGTCCGCGGTGCTGACTCTGCCCGCGGCCGGCGCGGCGACGGCGGCGGCGGCGGCGGCGACTGCGGCGACGGCTCGGACGGCTCCTCCCGCCGCCGCCCCGCCGAGGGCTATTTATGGGGCCGCCCCGGCCGGGCCACTCCTCCCGGCGCTGCCCTCCCTCTCCGCGGGCCCCGGCGCGGCCTCCCCGCCCCGCGCGGGGGGGCCGGGGTCTCCCGCCGGCGGCTCCAAGGCTGGGGCCAGCCCGGCGGCTCCCTCCCCGGCCCCCGGGGCAGAGCCCTCCGGGGACGGTCGCCCCTAAGCGTGCGTCGGAGTGAGGGGTCTGCTGGTGCCGGGTGGAGCCCCCGAGCAGAGGGAGCAGCGCTGGGTGACCCAGGAGTTGGTGTGGGTCCCTCGCTGTGGGAGAGAGTGCCCATGAAACGTGGGGGACAGAGGGCGAGCACAGTCTCCCAGTTTAGCCATCGGGTTTCCCTCTGGGAAAGGGTCCAAGGGTCCTGGATGTCCTGAGGGATCAGGACATCCAGGGTCTGAGCATGGATCCATCCAAGGGTCCTGAGCTTGGCTAATAGCACTGCAGGATGTTCCGGTACGAAAAAGCCATATGGGACACCAGCTGGGGTGCAAGGAATCAGCTTTGGTTACACCATTTTTCACTGCTCCATCCCCAAACCAGACCTGCAGATAGCTCCACACAGACCTAATCTTTGATGTGCTGCAACCCTTTAAACCGATATCCCCACTGAGATATCACGGGATATTGAGATACCCATATTGAGATAGCATGGGAACAGGCATGGTAAATTTAAATATACTGCCCTAGCAGGTAATTTCATCCCAACAGGTAAGTATGGAAGGCTTCATTAGTTAGCTCTTTCTTTCCCAGTGTGGAGGTGTGAGGGACACTACCACAGTCACTTCTGACTGGGCAAGAATGCTTTTTGGTAGACCAGCTTGGAGACTTGCCCTCCTATAGCAGTGGGTTGGCGGGAGGGGACAGAGCAGCTTACCAAAGATTTTCCTTTTGTCATGGAGTAACATGGTATTGTGCTAGTGATAATGATTAAGTCCCTTTTGGGATGACTCATTTTAGTCATTAGGGTTACCTGGGTACTCTGAAGCACTGAAACTGCCTTTCTCCTTTCAGCAACATCCCTCAGATGCTACATGGAGTTAGCATAGTCTGATGGCCAAAATGATTGGCTGACAGGACATTGCCAAATACATTAGGTAGTATAGTAATGATGGGGGATGAGAACAGCTGGGAAACCCGGGAATCTCCATGTGTTAAGTGATTGACATGAGCAACAGTAGGACAATAGTATGTTAGGCCTCACATATAGCATGAAGATAAAAAACCCAATGGGGTAACGCAGAACAGAAGACAGCAAAATGCCAAGGGGGATGGATAACCCAGCCGGATGAGAGGTGGATGCTTAGTTAAAGGCTGACATGTCCTGAGAGGGATTTCAATAGATTGGGTGGCTGAAATCTTGTATGCATTATGGAACAAGATGTGGGCATAGCGATTAAGTAATCATGAGACCTTATACTTGATTCCCTCCATCTTTCCATTCTCCTGTTTCTCCACCTGTTACGTGCAGCTTTCTCTCATTCTGTTGCCGCTGTTTGGCTGTGAGTTCTTCAAGAGATACATCATGTTGGTCTGTGTTTTGTGAGCTGCTGAACAAAGCAACAGATAAGATGAAAGACACAAGAATCTGACCATTAATCCCTTCAGTACAAACTATTTGTAAGTATTAGTGAAAAATGTTCAGAATAGTTTTACAGCCACAAATACCATTATACACCCGCAAAAGAACTGAAGAAAGTTTAAATATTTCCTTACAATCAGGCTTTGTGTTTCGCCATGTAAAAAAGAAATAAAAAAATCATGGCTGGGTCAATTTCCCATCTAGGAACTGTTTTTTGGGCATGGCTTTCTAAGAGTAGTAGACTTCAGTGGTAGCCAGATCCTGAAATTTCTGTAATCCGCCTACATCTTGTCTTGAAAATAAAAATCTGAAACTAATGCGTTTCCATAAAGTAGCAATGGTGACAAGAAAAGAGGGGATTCATGAGGGGTTTTTTACCAGGAGCAAGGACATGGCAGAGCTCTGGCCTTGACAAGCAGAAGCACAGTGACTCGAGCCTGGGATTATCCTTTGTACTTGGAAAAGACAACGGGGTGCCAGTGACGCAAGGGCACTGGAAGGAGACAAAGGTGGAACTGGCATTTCCGTCATTTTTAGATAGAAGAGGTCTGTGCCAGTGAGGCAACTTCTTGTATTTGCCAAGTGTATTGAATTACTCCGTTCAGTGCAGAATTTCAGCTTCCAGCAAGCCTGCACGAACGGAAACTGAGCACTAAACCTGTTTCAACAGTCCTCTGACTTGCATCTTATGTTGATTTGCTCCTTGCTGTGTACCATTTTCCAATGGCACATCAAATCTTGTACTTGTTACTTTTCCCTGACCCAGAAGTCTGTAGCTGAATGGGAGAGAAGAATTCAGCATTGTTTGGGGCCATCCCAACCCTGCTCATCTGGCTGCTCAGACTTTTAAATGAACAGGAGCTGTAATGTTTACATTTCCAAAAGTTCTCAGAATAAAATATTTTTCATAGGTCGTATGTGGCCAGGAGCATTTGAAGAAAGTCTCACAGGAACTTTCAAAATATGCTGCTTCTCCCCACCAGGAACATGTATAATTGTGTGCAGGTAGGATACTTGGACACGCTGACCTCTCATTATGCTAACGTCTACAAAATCAGTATTGTCTGCAGAGCATTTATGTATCTTTGTGCATTCTTTATAAAACAGTGTATCGAGGTGAATGGGTTTGTATGTTCTCACTGCTGCACTTGAAATGATCCTGCATGGGCATAAAAGTAGCAGACATTTCCATGCAAAAATAATCACTTATATAACTAACTGCACACCATATTTTCATGATTAATGAATTACCAAGCCACCATTCATATTTAATCCCACTGGACTCTGCTTCTTATGCAAAACTAAATCGGAAACTGGTCATTTCAATTCCAAGAAGCTATTAATTGCCATTGAAAGAGGAAGCACTGGAAAAGATTTAAAAATGCAGATATATACTGGATGTGATCCATAACCCAATGAAGTCCATGCAAATTTTTCCAGTGACTCTAGAGGGCTTTATACAAGGACAAAGTTCTTCATATTTTCAGAAATTATATGTATGGTGATATGCATATATACACATTGATTAATGAATTACTTCACTGAGAAGCCTAAGCCTTGTCATTCATTTTAGCTAGAGCTACTTGAAGTTCTTAGAAAAAATGAGCCAGATCCATATCTGGTAGAAGTCAGAAATGCTACACTGAAGCCAGCTGGGAACTTGACCCAGAATCTAAGTGACTATGATTTTCTTTGAAAACATTGTTGTTCATAGCTGTTCTTCAAATGCTTTTCATTAATAATTTTTTGTATGTGGGTTTTCTGAGACTTCCTAGTTCTGACTACCAGACTTCTGTCTTCACTCTCTGAAAAGCATCTAGCTGTAATATCCCAAGGGTTTCTCTAGATGTGTTGAAGTCAAATATGCCAATTATAATAGCAATCTAACCTAAAATATCCCCCAAATAAAAGCCAGAAATAACAAGATAAGTAATTCTCATCCAGAAAGCACCAATATTTCAGCATCATGTGAAGCATCACAAACTTGGATTATGATGAGCAGGAACCAAAAGAGACCCAAATGTAAGAACTTTCAAATGAGAAACATGAACAACACAAATGGTCCGCAGGGACAACAGAAGTTATTTACTCAGTTATTCTCGGTCCACCATCAGAAGATATGTCAAAAGCAGGGACCGTTGTGTCACCTCTCTTCTGAAAGGACAAATTCATGTGTGTTCTTGAGGTGTGGCTGCACTTCCTGATCAACTTCTTCTTTCCCATTTGATGCTTAGTGATGATTAGCAGCACAGTCAGTCTTGAAAGATGTAGAAGGAAATTCTGATCCTTGGCTGTTATTCCTCACTACAGTCCTGCCTTCCTGTAGAGAACCATCACAGCAAGAAGCATTTTGGAAGAAGTGATTTCCTAGATTTTGATTACAAACTTTTCATGATTATATGATATGGAAAAAGTCTCTCTTACACTTTTAAACACTCCCACGTTAAAACATGTATCTGAGAAACATCATAACTGGAAGGGGGATAAGTTTTTAAAAACTGGAAGTGTTGGTACCTGGTTTGGGCTGTGGCAGAATTTGAAGAGGTAGCACTGGGCGCTAGAAAGCAGCTTCAAGTTGTGTGCCGCTGCCAGCAAGTATGGCTGGCCATGGTGGAGGAACGTGTCTTTTCAAAATATTTGGATAATACTACAGAATAATGTATTGCTTATTTTTTCCGTATCTACATTTCATTCAGTATTTGTATTCTTTAAAAATGAAAAAGAAAGTGCAGCACTGAAGTGCACACTCTATCTTAAGCTGTCCTAGACTTATATAGTCATTATGGTAAACCACTATTTGCACAGGAAACACATTATGTAAATAGTGATTTACGTGAGCCTTCACTGTTTTTCAAAGACAGCATTATATAGAAATATATTTTTCATGCACCAGACAGAATTGTCCAAAATAATTTTAAGGGCATGAAATGTATTTTAATATAAACTACAAATTGGTGAGCCACTTGTAAATTCAGATTACAGCACATCCCAAGCCTTAACGTTCTGACAGGTGAAGCCAGGGCCTAATTCATTCCTTTTTTACCTATTTTATAAGCTTACAGTTTCATCCATAGCTTTCCAAGAAGCAGCATGCTGATGACAAGGTAATGCTCAACAACAGATTCCTTGGTATTAGAAGGCCCAAAGTCCACGCAATCATGCTTTGCCATGTCTTCCTACCCTGTAAGATCCTTGCAGCCATCAGAACATTTCATTCTTCACATCGCAGCTCCCTTCCTTCAAGGACCACATGGATGCCCAGCACAGGCCTCGTGGGCGGCGCTGGCCTTGCACCTCCCTCCGGCCCGGCAATTCCCAAGGGCAGGGAGCGTGAGAGCCTGTGGCTCCAGGCGTGGGGGAACAGCTTTTTTGTTTGAAGGAATCCAACATGTTAGTGCTACAGATGCATGAAAGGCTGTACTGGGGTGATGATGTATCAGTGCCACCAGGAAAAGCGCCTGAGGTCGATGGGATCTGTTTGATGCTCTACAATACTATAGACCAACTAGGAAACCAAGAAGAAAGAAAGTGAAACCATGCAGCATTCCTGTATTTAGCTCCATCTTTTCCAAGATAATGCTTAACAGTGTTTTTTCTTGTGTTTTGCAGGCAAATACCTGTTTAACTATGAGATTTAGAAGAGCCTCAGGGATGACCTAACTCATGCCAGGAGAAAGAAGCTTGGGGATGACCTAACTCATGCCAGGAGAAAGCATCTCCTCTTGCCCACCTGCCATGATCCCGTAATACCTTCACATTGGTGGGGTGTGGGGCACTGTGAAGTTACCGTTACCGCCAAAGCTGCCCCTGGCATGAGGAAATCTTCAGCTGTTGTCTTGAGCTCTCTGCATGGCATGGACTGAGTGGGGATGGGCTGCAGCTGGCTGGACCCAGTGCTTTCTCTGAGAGTCTGCTCCAATGTTTATCAAAATCAGTATTTGTCCTTTTCTTGATTTCCAGTGAATTTCAGTGGGATTTTTAGTGGCTTATGTTGTTATATGCCAGACCAGGTTTTTATTCTTTTTACTGTTTGGATAATGTATATTTGCATGTAATCCCAAGCAAATTCAGCCCAGGTTAATAGTCTAGCAAGAAGTTAACTGGAATGTTAGTGCTACTGGTGGTGGTGGTGGTTGGTTACCGAAGCTTTCAGAGACCCATCTTGTGAGACATCTTACTGGGAGACTGCTGGAAATTTAGGATCCTGATTTAGGAGGAATAGCTCTCTCTTTGGAGGATTTTAGAGCTCCTTTTGAGTATTTAGGACACTTTCACTTGACCCTGCCCACTCAGATTGTGTCTAGTTTACAGGGCAGTATGCATGCTTTGGCTGAGCATGCATTAGCTCCATAATGGGAGGAGAGCTGGGTGTGTGTCAGTGGTCCCTGTTCCCAGAGTCCTCACTTCCTGAGCGCTGACTTTTTTTGGAAAGAAACTTGAGCTGACAGCTGAAAGGAAACTCCAGAGTACGCCCACAGGTACTGCAGTCTGGCTGAGTGGGGGACCAGGGCTGCGGGGCGCACCCTGGGACACGCCTGCTCTGCAGCCCAGGAACATCCACGGGGCATTATTCTACTTGGAGAAAAAGCTGACTGTGTGATCAAAACTTGGGGGTGCAGTTTAGGGGTATGTTAGATGTGATGGGATCCAAGTGAAGTAATGTTATGGGTCCATCCCCTGTGAACAGAATGGGAGCAAAATGCTCCCCTCGCTTCTCCATACTTCCCCTTAACTGAAGCTAACGCTCTTTAAGAAGAGCATGAATCATGAGAAACACAACCTGTGTCCTAGAGGAGTTACGCAGGATAAAAACATACTGTTAATTTGTAACTAGGAAATGCAGTGTTCTTCAGAAAGGTTGAATTAAAAATTTAAACTGGAGGTTTTTCTTGTTTGAGCTCACAGCACAGCCCTATCCTGCCCAATCTGTGTGCAGCAAGGGTCTACCACATCATAATGGCTGCTTGAAAAAGTATACATTTCAGCAAGGTTATGGAATATGAAAGTGTTTAATAAGTAGCCTCAATCTTTTGTAAATAATGGAAAAACTTGTGTTATCTCATTCCAAATTCTTTTATTACATTTATAGGTCAACCCAAACAGCTTCAAAGCTGTAAAATTACATGGTAAGAGTCTCAAAGTGTAATACGGTAAAAAACAATAAATAAAGCAAACAATATTATAAGGTGAACAGGTTCATCTTTCAACCCTGCTGAACTCAAAACTAGCTCAGCAAAAATGACGTAAGTGCTGTTGTAATAAAGATCTCAGTCACTGCATGCTGCTGCACAGCAATGTGAGTTCTTGGTATGGACAGAAATCTGTGTGATCAATGATCACTGCTGCTGGAAGTCTACAGAAGCAGGCATGTAACTCTACTTCTTCTGTGCAAAATACCAACAACTGTAGTTCAGCTGTAAGGTCCATTCTTATGCACGGCTCTCACTGAAGATCAATGGCTGGTAATCTTGCATATCAAAGGAAGAATAACTCTTCCATATGCTATTTATCTCCCAAATGATATGAGCTCTTTTTACATAGACTGCTGCATTCTTCTATTTATTTTTTTTTACTTTTTATATTTCCACCAGCTTATCTCCTTTCTTATCCACAGATTAAAAAATATGTGTGATTTTATCAAGAAAATAGAACATTACATTGGGAAGGCAGACTTGCTAACAGTATTTTCCACCCTCTCATCTATTTAAAAAAAAAAAGTGTAATGTTCTTTAAAAATTTAAATAATTTACTTTGTAGGTGAGTTCAAGATCAGAAAAGAGAAATTTAGTATGGAATCTTTTTATTAATTCTCTAAGGCATATCACTTCTGAAGAGAATTGACAGCTACTTCTAAGTAGCTCCTGGAAATGATTTCAGCATCTGATAAGCACAGTGGCTTCTTGGAAGCTTGTAAATGGTACATTAAAAAGCATTTATTTTGTTTTATTTCAAAATTCGATCCATTCTACCTGCCTGCGCTAGTGTTCAAGATTAGAAGCTTTCCTTCAAACAATTCATAACATAACCACTTATCAAAATTGTCCAAGGTTTGCAGTAAAATTATGATGAACAGGTTTGATATAAGAGCTGGACCCTTTCCTGAGCAAAGATCAGGGCCTCGCCTCGTGATCATGGAAAGAAGTGACATTTACAACAGCCAGAGAATGGAAAATGTTAGTGAGTTAAAGCAAACAGAAGCTAAACATTAGGCTTTCACAACACAACAGTACAGTGTATCCAACCTGTTATCAGTTTACGACTTTAGCCTCGCAGCCCTCTTTCCGAACTCACAAAGTTCTTTGTTACTTCTTGATCAAGATCAACCTGGATTGCAAGGCTATTCCCACCGTGCCTCGTGCGATACCAGTGGTGTGCGAGCCAGCAGAAGTTTAAGGGCTGTGCAGTCCAACCTGCTGCATTATTTCTCATCAGCGAGAGAGGGTATTTAGTACATGCTATGAAAAAGTTTTGGGAGGCTTTCTGTTCTCAGCTAAGGACTAGAAGTGGCTGCCAGCAGCACTGCCAGTTTGACTAGATGGAAGCAAAGTAAATCAGGGAAAGTTCATCCTATATTTAAATAGCTATAAACTAGGCAAAGCGATGAAATGAAAAAGTACATGTTGCAGACATACTGACTGATCAGGTTTTGCACTCAACCATACAGGAAAAATGTGTCATGAATACTTAAAATGATTGCTGTCCTGTCAGGGCACAAACTTACTTGCCCAGGTGTTTCTCTCTCAGTTTCACCTAATTGCAGCACAAGACTGACCTCAGCTCCAGGTTTCTAGTCCTCCATCCGTTTGTCAGACCAGCATAGGGACACTCCCAGAAAGCCTCTTGCCTTCCACAGTCCCACCAGCAGGATTTTTTGCACAGGTTTTCCTTGTGATCCACCATTAGCTGCAGTAGGGCTCTTCACCAGGAGCATGGAAATCCCACATATTCACGTGCCTGGGCTGGCTCCTGAGTGCCAGTTTGTCTGCAGTGAACCTATCCCAGATTTGCTGGGAATAAGACTAATAGCCAGAGCTTCCCCACAACTTTTCAGCAATGCCGCACTGGCTATATTCAGTTGGTCAGTTTCAGAATTACTATTTTGAAATGTCAGTCCCTCTGCGTCTCATCACATCCCTACTCTTCCCACAGTCTGGAGGAGGGTAAGGAAGAACTTGGCTCTGTGCCATGGAAAAGCATGGAAGGCAAAAGTGGCAGATAAAAGCTGTACCTTGTGCTGGTTTTGGCTGGGGTAGCGTTAATTGTCTTCACAGTAGCTAGTATGGGATTATGTTTTGGATTTGTGCTGAAAACAGTGTTGATAATACAGGGATGTTTTCGTTACTGCTGAGCAGTGCTTACACAGAGCCAAGGCCTTTTCTGCTCCTCACCCCACCCCACCAGCGAGTAGGCTGGGGGTGCACAAGAAGTAGGGAGGGGACACAGCTGGGACAGCTGACCCCAACTGACCAAAGGGCTATTCCATACCATATGACATCATGCTCAGCATATAAAGCTGGGGGAAGAAGAAGGAAGGAGGGACATTCGGAGTGATGGCGTTTGTCTTCCCAAGTCACCGTTAGGCGTGACGGAGCCCTGCTTCCCTGGAGATGGCTGAACACCTGCCTGCCCATGGGAAGGAGTGAATGAATTCCTTGTTTTGCTTTGCTTGTGTGCATGGCTTTGCTTTACCTATTAAACTGTCTTTATCTCAACCCATGAGTTTTCTCACTTTTACCCTTCCGATTCTCTCCCCCATCCCACTGTGAGAGGAGTGAGCAAGCGGCTGTGTGGGGCTTAGTTGCTGGCTGGGGTTAAACTACGACACCCCTCAAAATGAGGTCCTCTTCAGCCTGAAACAAACACAAACCTGTGGCCAGAATGTGCTGAGGAAAAATCTCCTGGAAAGCTACAAATAATTGAGTAAACCAGCTGAGAAATAGCAAAACTTGTGAGCTTAACACCAGCAACACTGCAGTCTGACAGAGTCTGTATTAGACCAGAAGGAAGCCCTGAGAAGAGATGAACCTTCTGCCTCCACCTGTATGGGGGTGACTTTCTCCAGCCATACATACGAAGACAAACTGCTCCCATTTTGGTGCCGCCAGAGCTTTCATCACTGCTCTTCAAGCCATTCTGCAGACTGAAGGACAGACATGCCAGACAGTAAATATCTGTGCTGGCAGCAAGACTAACCCAGCTGCATTCATGTCCTGCAGTTGCCCTATGGAGTTTATGCTTGTCTAACCAAAAGCTTGCTCTGTGTGTACCCCACAGACTTTAGAGCAGTCTCATTCTGATATTCCATTCAAAATTGCACTATTCTCTTTATTTAAGGAATATCCAACATGCCTTTTGGGCTGACTCTTCCCCTCTTCTCTGTGATATTACCTAGCGTACAGATAAGTGGAGGAATTAGGAGTGTTTTGCAAGGCAGCTCTTAAGATTTTGAAACACTTAGAGCCTTTACCTTTGAGAAAAGTTTGCTAACTTCAGCAAGCCTTTCTAGCGCTTTTCTAGAGACTTACAAGAAGCTTTTTCACCATATAATTTCCATTGACAAGCCAAGTTCATAGAGCAGGATTAATCTTTAATCTTTGTAATTAATGACTCAAGTAACCTGAAGATGTATTATTAAATATTGCAAGCCACATTTCTTCCCTGGATGGCAGGGTGTGGCTTCTTTTAACTCAGAGCAATGATGAACGTATGTATGTCAGGCTTGTTGATGCTCTGCATGTTGGTATAAAAGCTGTAGTACAAAGAACTTCTCTAGTTTCTTACACAGGACTCATATTCTTCCCTTTTGCTACCCATAAATCTTCAAGGTCATCTGTTCCTAAAACTAATGTATGAAGCAGATACAATTCAAGAAAGTGGGAGGAGGCTTTGATTTCACAGGATGGCATAGTGGGCAGGCTGGATTCTTTAGGCGACAAAGTCGGCGGAAGCTTTCTTAATGGTGACTTCTTCAAGGGGAGATCACCGGTAATGATGATTCATGATCTCCTCTCTCCACGTATTTAAAAGACAGTAAGGCACAAGCACGCATTCTAAAATGTTGGCAAATGGAAAGTATCTGGGACTTGCATGTGGAAGACATGGCCCAGGAAACCCCACCAGAGGTGACCCCCCGTGGGGGAGCAGATGGCCTAAGTTCAAGAAGGATTTTTGCACTTATCCTTAGTGCAGAGCATAGGGAAGAGCTGCTTCAGTCTGGGAGGGGTCTGCAGACAGTCTTGAATGTTGTATGAAGGTCTTTAAACTTTGAGAAAAGGGCTTTTTCATTAACTAATATGGTTGTAATGTACCCAGACCCATAGCTTCTGGGATATTATTCATCCTTCCCCTGTCAAATGCTCACAAAGTATGTATGTAAAAAAGGAAAAACATGCTTTTGGGAGGCAGAATGATGGATTCATTTGATCACATTGGTCTGCTTGCTGGTTTTACAGACACAGGCAGCCCATACCACCTGGTGTGTGTGGCAACCTATACACATGGCCATTTGTGTCCTGTGCCAGGGAGGAGCAGGCTGGACCACTGGTGGCAGGAGCTGAAAAGACCAAGAAATGTTCCCTTCTCCCCATCCCAGCAAGGAGGGTTGCTGCTGAGTGCATGTCTTATATCATGAGAAAAACTAAAGAGTGTGGAACCTAATTTTTAAAAGTTTATTTAGAGAAGAAAGGGGCCCAACTTGTTTATATAATAAGGAAATATCTTAGGACTGCTTCCAGATGAGCTACATTGTCTGCCTGAATTCCAGCAAACTAAAAACCTCATTTCTTTGGTGTTTGAAACTTCGTAGAGAAGAAAAGTTTTGGGCTTTGGAGTCCTGATGTTGTGATATGGAAATCTTTGAAGGTCTCTTTAGGTTGAGTAAATTTCTTAATAATGTAAGCTAAATGAATGCCCAATGTGATTTTCTGTGCTTTGAACCAAAGTTGTTAACAAATACTAGAAAACAAGTAAAAACGTAACACTTTGCAGCTCAGTTTTTCAAATGGGTCGAAAGAATAATATGTATTGTTTTGTCAGATTGCCTGATACAGTCCAATTTAGAGATTTATATCAGGCTCTGAAATCTATATCTAGACACCTATGAACATCCTGTATGACTTTCCAAAACTCAAGTGCACACAAATCCTATTAAAGCAATGGAAGCTGCAGATATTCACTATCACTTCATGAAGTCTTTTTTCTGCAGGCAGAAAAGATTATCATCATCATCAGTTCTAGGACCTTTTATGGTGTGTACTGTAGCTCAAGCTGTGAGAAGGTGAACTTCTTCCTAAACCTCCTAAGTGGAATAAAACAATTTTTTGATCGGGACCATAGCTAATTTATGATTTCAACTGCAAGGGCCACCAAAACATGCACATAACGGGACCCAAAGGGTCTTCAAATTTAGGTGTCTGATGTTTCATTTAACTCCACTGAGCTCAAGCTATTAGTTTGGAAAGTCTACAAATTCCCTGTCTCTACAATTCAGTGCAGGATACATAATGATCAAGACATTATATCAAATTAGGGTCAAATCTTCCCAGCACCAAAAGAGAGGAGATGAAATGAAGCAAATAGTCTAAGATAAAACTAGTCGGATCAGACATAGTTAAACTCAATTACTGGTGAAGATCTATTTTAAACTTAAGATTAACAAGTTTATGTTGCTGCGGGCATCACACTATCAGACTGGTTAACACCAGTTGCTCTCCCGGACATGCTCTCCAGATTAACCAGGCATGAAGTAACAGAACCTAAATATAAGTTTCTATTTTTGTTAGCAGGTGTTATCCTTATCAGGTAAAATTTCTCATTCCTCCCCTGGTAGCATACAAGGTTTTCATACAGTCAATTGCTTTAAAGCAGAGACAGAGCAGTTAGGGAGTGGTTCACTTGTAAGTATTTTACATTGGCAAGCAAAAGTATTTGGAATCGTGAAAGGAAATTGGGTGCAATCATTTTAGTGGCTCTCCTTGACAATGCTGAAGTCTTTCTAATGCCTTTAAGTACGTGGCATTTATAAAAATGTGAGTTAAATCATTGCTTATGCAATGCTGTTAGCTGTCAGGGAGTGATAGTCGGGGAGATGTACCTCTGCTTCAGTCTCCATTATCAGCTTTTCTGGTTTTTTTCATCTCCCTTTGGACCCTGGTCCTTTTCTAAGCAAACATTTGTGTATAATTCAGAACATTCTGGCTTTGGAAGGAGACCTCATTTTTTTTTTTTAGTTTATGAAAACAAAAAAAGCCAACAAATACTTTAAAATATGTCAGTTTCTGTGGTTGTTAGAAAAGAAGAAAATTAATTACTCCCTGTTTGTGTTGTTTTTTTTTTTTTTCTCAGGGTTTTAATTTGGAGGAGGGTAAGGGGAGAGGTCCTTTAAGCTTTTAGCAGGAAATACCCTTGTTTTATCAGCTCCTGCAGCCTTGCCTCACTAAGGCACCTTGTTAGCAGTACCAGGTCGCCATGCCCAAGAAATCTCACACAACTGGAAGGAGTCCCAAATACCATTGCCCTAGCACTCCCCAGCTTCTTTCTGTATCTTCCACACAAAGCAGCCCTAACATCAGCTTAACTGGCTGCCAGATGATCCCCAGCTTGGGGAGATCCACGGGCTGAGCAAAATCAGTTTGACAACTGCCGTTGCACCTCTGTGGACCAAGGTGGTTGGGTTAGGTGCGCAAATGACTCTCAGTAATTAGAGAAATCCTTCAGCAGCTCTAATGCCTGCTAGGACAAGTAGGGGAGGCTAGGAAAATGGTGAACCCCCAGGTCAGGAGGGCACAAAAAACACCTAAGTGCCCCCTCATTAAAGTGACAAGCAGTGCCAGGAGGTCTCTGACTTAAAGCTATATATTTGTGTTAATAGCTTGAAACCTAAATTTGTTTATTGCATGGTAGTCAGCATTTGCTGTTGGATTAGTGACTAACCCACTTGCAAATGGGTTGGCCAGTTTCTTGTTCCCACTTGTGCTAAAAAAGTGTGGATCTGGTAGGGAAGAACTGCTACTGCAGAGCAAAGATAATAAACTAATAAAGGAAGGAAATTCAGAAATAGAGATAAATGGGAATTGCTTCTATGTTAGCTGCTATTATTTGTAATTTCCCGGCATTTACAGATTCAAGACCTGCAGGGTCAATATTCAAGATTTTGGCACCTGTGGTAGATATGCCTCCAAAATTGGTGCGTGTACCCCGTTTCCCACAAACCCCATGTTTCCTCATTTGTATGCAGACAAAGCTTAGAACGACTTCATTTTAAATGTGTCAGTACAAAGATTGCCTGCAGAGCAAGAGTCCAACCTGGAAGGAAAGAATCCTGTTTCCTCCAGAGGGTTTTGAGTAAAGCCTGCAATGCATTTGTATGGAGGATGGTGGTGTGAACATTTATCCCAGTGTTTCCAAAGGTATCTCTTAAAGCCATCAAGACATTATTTCATACTTAGTACACTTGGATAGTATGAAATGCAAGAAAGGATTGATCAGTCTTCTATGATACATGGCATAAAGTTCATTATTTACAGAGTAGATAGAAATAGTTTCAATATATCTGCTTAATACAGGGTTGAATTAAATTGTTATTTTATAAGTGAGCTTCTTGCTGGTGACCTGCATCTGATGAAGTACACTAGAGCTCTTGCCATGCTGGTTCTGCCTGCTCATAACCTTGTTACCAGGGCTTGCAGTGTGACAGCCAGGTATGCCGCAGATGTGACAAATTCTCATTATCCACAGGAATCTCGTCTTCCATTTCTTCTGCATAAGCAAAGAATCTAGCAGTCACTTGGGTCTATGACTCACATTTGAAAATAAGATTATAAAGAGCACAGGTAAATTTTTCAAGGAATATTTTCCCATTTTCATGGGTGATTCAGAGCTAAATAACCAAGGAAGAAAAGCAATGTTTTTATTGATGTCTAGAGTGGGCCATAAGGCAACCATCAAGCTGGGGCACGTCGGTCCTCTGCCCCAAGCCCCCTTCTCCAGAGGCTGTCAGGCCTCCTGCTGAATGCCAGATCTCAGGCTCTAGTGCTGCTTGTCCCAGGCTCAGGAAACCTCCTAGTGCAGCCCTAGATGCCACTGTTCCTTATTTCTGTCTCCCTCAAATCCCCTTTTCTTTAGTGAGGGGTACTTTGAGCTGGGGAGAGAACGATTCCCAGAAGAACTCCAGTTGCTCTGGACTCCAGTGAACTCCAATTGCTGTGGACCTTAGTGAAGCATCTCTCTCACTTCAGGATTTGTACCTCCCCCTGTGCTCTTCCTGCATCACCAAAAGTAGAAGGAGCAGGTTCTCCCTCTCCTTTCTGCCCATGTACTCAGCTGCAGGGCTGAGTGCTCTAGCAGCAGGCGATGGGGTACCACAGGCTGGGGCTCTCCTCCATCCTCCCCTTGCAGCTGTTTGACACTGCATTGTGTAGCTGCATGTTCCTATGGCCGGAGAGAAGGAGCATCGTCCCAGCAGCTGGGCACTCACCTGAGCGAGAGGAGAGAGCAGGAGAAGAGATACCTGCTTTCCTGTCCCCGCTCCACTGCTCTTCAGGTAGTAATGGGAGCCAGGACTGAAACACAGGTGACCCCTTGCCCAAAGGAGCATCTAGAGAGTAATGCTTATTTTCTGGCCAATTAATATTTAATCATCCTACATAAAATGAGCTGCTCCAACAGGAAAAATTGCAAGTGGGCTTTGTTCCTCCTCCTCCTCCCCCCCCCCATAAGAATATGTGATAACCTGAAAGTGAGAGCTTTCCTCCCCTGAAAACTGTGAGGCACCATGGATTCTAATCCTTGTGGGCAGAGCAGGAGGGTATAATCTCAGCTCCCACACCCCAGTGAATACTTCACACAAGCTGACGGGTAAAGACCAGGGTGTGGGAGCTTCCCTTTCTCTGGAATCAGGTGCCCGGCTGGCCTTGTGTTACAACAATCCTTGAAAAATTTTGCAGACTTATTTGAAAAACTCAATTCTGTGGCTGCCCCATTCTTAAGTCTTCTTCACACTGTAAAAGGAGCCATACATATACCAAGCAGAAATGCTTTTGCGTGCCCTGCCATCGTACCATACAGCCAGCCTTTAGGGGCTGTGTTGTAAAGCCCGTGGGTGGTCCCACCAGGGTGGTCCCCACCAGACTGAGCACTTTGAAAATTTCCACTTGGGTTGTAAGAACCTCGTGCCCCCGCCTTTTGGCCACCTCCTAATTCTGGAAGCAAAGGTCAGAATACATGTCCAGAGTATTTACTGATGTGATGGCTGGGTTTTACAAAGTCTGCACTGAGTACTGTTTTTAAGGAAAGTACTAGTCCATTAAAAATTCTATACTTATAGACTGGAAAACTTAGAAATTTACCATCTCAAAGTATTTTGCTGCCTAAGTAGTAGAATGATAAGCCACATTGTTTACTTTTATGGTCAATAAAGTAAAGCCTATTCTCAGGTGCAGTGCTCTTAAGTGGCTGCCAGTAGCTAACATGAGACTTTAGACTGATTTTATCCTTCTGACGCTCAATGGAACAAATATCCTGTAATTTGCAGATAAGGATCACTCCAGGATTGGTTTCAGTTTGACACAGTTGTTTCAAAATTCACCTTGGGTATGTTTTTTCCCTTAGACTTTATCTAAAAACCTAATCTGCCTGGCTAATGAATTAAAGGGGTCAAAGGAATCAATGGTCCTTATTTGCATTAATTCAAATGAATACATACTTGTTCTATTGAATAAGGAGTTACAGCTCTGGTATTCATAAATACCTGACACAGAATGAACATAATTCAGTAAAAATATTCTGGTTTTCTTGTTATGAATTAACATACACTGAATATAAGTATTTTTATGATTAAAAAGAT
Organism: Mycteria americana; assembly: GCF_035582795.1. Lineage (NCBI taxonomy): Eukaryota > Metazoa > Chordata > Aves > Ciconiiformes > Ciconiidae > Mycteria > Mycteria americana. The sequence continues at coordinate 147,241,276 of NC_134366.1, forward strand.
CTATCGTGTGAAAGTGATCTCCAGACAGGTAAAATGGTGCTATTGAAAGGAAGGATGATTGAATAGCTGAGGTCCTGCTGTTAGACTTAGGAGGTCTGGACTCAGTGCTCTCCGAACTGACTCCCTGAATAGCTCTGGGAGCTCTTTGGAGCTCTGGTGCTTCAGTTTCCCACTCATGAATTTTCTTTCTTAGAGTAGTTTGGTGAAAATAAATACCTTAGAAGCTAAAGATGTCAGATCTTTCAGTTGTGCAATATGGTAAGAATAGAAGACCAATACAAAAGAAAAAAGGTCAATCTCTTTTAAATGGAATAAAGAAACATAGTGGGAAAACTAGAAGGGCTGACAAAGCTTTTTTTGTTAAAGTCTGTCTTGTTTTTCCAAGAAGTGCTAAGCTAGGTCTGGCTGTAATATGGAAGGCTAGAGGGAACCTGATTTGAAAGCGCATTGGGCTGTTTTCAAAACTGTTCAATCCCTAATAATTCTTGAGAGCGCTGGAAAACTGCACTACATTCTTCCGGAAATTATTTTATGTATTTAAGGTAATGGAGTTACTTGTCCGACTGCAGGCTACAGAGTCAAAAGACTCCTGACTATTCCTGTAATATTTGCTCAGAAGAAAAATACTCTGAATTGAGGTCCCACTCCTGCTGAAGCACACCTGCTTTTAATTGTAAGGGCACAGGATGTCAGCTGGCAGGACTTTATTAGCGTCAGTGAGATGGCCCAGGTGGGAAACAAAACTCTTCAGAGCAAGTCCCCTTTATGCAGAAGTAATGGACGTGTCAGTGCCACACAGTTCGGTGTGGTATGGAGAAACCTGAACTGTTTCTGCTGCTCTGGCTGGGACCACAGAAGCCAGGCAAGCTATGCCAGCCAGTGTGGAGTGCTGCACATGGCCCTGCTGAGACAAAATGGCTTCATTTGCAGTAGCTACTAAATGTGAAACCCTTTCGGCAACCCATTTTAATTCCTAAACAGTTATAAAAATGTACTCCTCAGATTATCTGTGGTAGCCTTTTATTGAAAGTTACTTGATATAAACCACATAGTCAGTAGCACTCAAGTATCTCCTCTCCCAGATAAGCATCCTCAACCAGAGAAAATGTTTGTCCCCCTCTTCCATGCAGAAATGAATGGCTTTTATGGCAGGGAGGAGACGCCTTTTTTTGCAGCCCACAAAGGAGCCTATAGAGGCATAGACAGGGCCCTCTGATGCTCAGAGTTCAACCCCGTTAGGACAAAAGCAGGAGCTAAATGCAGATCTCTACATCTCAGATAGCTGCAAACACCGACAGGGGAAACAGGTCACCATCAGAGCTTTGAATGAAAGAGCTGTTTCATGATCAGTTCAGGAAAGAAACAAACTCGGAGCAAGATTCAGTAATCTTGTGGCACAAGCTCAGCATTAATCAGCGCCCAGTGTAACATCTAGAGTCAGAAGAAGATTGCCTGGTACAACACTGATGCCTGAAAGGCCACCTCCATTTCCCTGCGGACCTCGGTGCTTACCTGTATGGGAAAAGATTTTGAGGTAAGTGTCACAAATAGGGAGAAGCTCAAGACACCTTTTTCGGGGCTTTTCCACTTTGCTGACTTAGGTGGCTTTCCCCTGGAGTACCAGTTTTTGCATATCTCTCTCAGAAATGCTGCACTATTTCCAGCCTGTGTAAACCAGGCAGGCTCCCTCCCTGGGGCCAGAGGGCTGCAAGGCAGCTGCCTAAGATCCCTTGTGTATCTAGCCCCCTGTTCATATTAATAACAATAGTTCAAAACTGAAGGCATTCAGATCTTGTCTGTCTATAGAGAAAGAACTGAAACAAATATTTAATTTGATTTAACAGCAAGGCAGGAAGAAATGTTTTACAGACCTCCAAGAGTTTCCTATTGGCTTTCTCTGTGCATCATGCCTTTAAATTTCTTCCTTCTTAATTGGTGAAGATTTAAGGACAAGACTCCTCAAGCTCTTTTCATCTCTGTAACAAGTTGTGGTTTTAACAGGAGTCATTTTGGGGGTACTGGAGAAGGAAGAGGGAACATTGGACTCTGGGGACACATTTCCATAGGGTAATGCTATTGAGCTGCTTGATTTGTGCACATCATTGTGGCTTGGGATGAAAGCCAGGGAGGTGCTTGGAAAGCTACCTACTCACTCAAGTTATTTGATTGAAGTTTGCCATTACCTGCATGTGCACACAAAGTACTCATTTGCCTTTATAACTGCTCTGTGCAGATTTTTGGCAGATGTTGTGCTGTTACCCTGAAATATGGCTCTTTGTTCTCCTTAATGAGCAAGAGCTGTTAATACCACGCTGTGTTTCTGATGTCTTTTTGCTGGTCAGTAGTCACTGCCCTCTTTGCTCCAGCAGTAGCAGGTATAGAAGCAGTCGTAGCAGACCACTGGACCTCCCACTTATCTGATGTTACAGACTGGCAAAGTGAGGAGATCTTTGGGAGGAAGAGCCATTTTCTTTTAATCGGTTATTAACTGGTAAGTCACCCCAGTCAATCTCTGCTCAGCAGCTGAGTGAAACTTGTGAGCAGGTTTTTGAGCAGACCAGGCTTAGCTGAAACCAAGTGAAAGGATAATCATATTCTATGCAAACCTACTGAAAAATTAAGCAGATGGCAAACTGTGGAGAAAATGAGAATGCACCCATTTATATTTATGGAAGTGCTCTTGTCCTAAGTATCATAAAGCTCTTTAGAAACCTAGAAATACATACAGTGCACAGGGACTCTTTCATTTTCCCCTTAGAAACAATAAGTGAATGCAAGAGGCCTTCTTATGACAATACATGGCAGCACTGCAGTGAAGAATATTCTATCTAGTAGCAGGTTATGTAGCAGAGCCAAATATAACTACCTAGTACCACCTTGGCACAGTGTTGTTACTAGTGCAGCTATTTTTACTGTGAGTGATACAGCACCTGTAGTTAGTATATGTAGTCAAAACACTGATGATGTCTTCATCACCACAATACTCCTTAAAATGGGGGAGTGCATAGATGCAGTACGGAAATAAATACCTCGTTTAAACTTTTTTTTCCATGGGAAAAAATGCAAAGCTACTCAATTGCTGCTTCTTTCCTCACAATAAACCCCATCTGTTAATCTGATAAAAAGAAAGAAGTCTCCAGTTTAGTAGTCAAACTAGCTAGGTATTCTGACAAAGGTCACCAAAAGATGTGGTCATTACAGAAAGTAGAGTTGAAGTTTTGGGTTTGCAATGACATGAGATGCTAAGCAAGCATGATCCAGATTAAGGTTGATCATAGTAAGCGTCCCAGTTGACCTGCTGGAAAAAATAATTCCCATAAATTCTCTGTGGAAGAGCTGATATATGTTCTCTAGCTCTGACTGATGGGTGACATGACCTACAGCCCTGGCCAGTTTTTAACAGCAGGAGGACCTTTTATGGCTCTACAATGATAGCTTTCTTGGAAGAAACTCTCTGGGACCTCAGATTGCCAGTCCTCCTGCAAATGTGTGCTACAGAGTTTAAATGGGGACCTGATGTAAACAAATACTGAACATTTGTTAGAGCTAATTAAATGTTCTCAGAACACTAGATTCTCAAAAAATACAGCTGTGTATAATTTTTATGGTTATCTTCAAAAAGAATTTACTATACAGTCACCAAGGTGTACAGTTAATGAACAGCAAATTAATCAAAACATTCTTCTGATAATGTGCTTGTCTTCAACTTACATAAGCAGTACTTTCAGCAAAGAATTTGCTAATGAGTTTCCTGCCACACTAGGACTTATTCAACAGAGAAAAATGAGAGATGCACAGAGAGAACTGTGTGAGGGTGTGATGCTTCTAATTCATCAGAGCTATTCAAATGCAGTCCTTCTCTGAGCAGCTCCAGTGTGAAGCTGTCTCTTCGAAACATAATAAATCTGCTTTATACAGTTTTGTCTACTTTAGTGCTTTATTTTGGATCAGAAGTGTGTTGTGAAACAAACGTCCCTAAGTCATGCTTACTGTGGTATGGTTCCCATCATGGAACAGTTTTTGAAGACATGAACTGGATTCCTTTTGCATGAAGCTAAAGTGGTAAATGCTCTCTCTAACATAGCTAATGCACTGCAGCCACAAACAGGTCTTCAGTATGTAGGACAGGACTAGAGCTGTTCTGAAGAAAAAGGCAAAACAAAACCCTGGGATGGGTGCTATGTGGATGCTGGGTTCTCAGACTCTTTCACTTTATGGATCTGCTCCTACTGATCCACGCTATTAGATAGTACAGATGTACACTGCATCATCAGGGCCAAATCTACTAAAGGGAATGTGGCTTCAATGCTTGCTGAACCAAGCTAGCAAAGTTGGTGTTTGTTCTTGTGTGTCACTTCACATGTTTTCTTCTAATCCAGTCATGCTCTCATCCTTTTCTGTGGTTAATCAACAGACTTGCTTAATGAAATGCAAAGGATAACATCTGGCAATCCCACTGAAGTAAAAAAGGTTACAAAGGGGTCACTGTAGACTACTTGAAATTCCATGGGGTTCTTACACATCAACCTTGTTTGGCCTTGGCTACCTTATTAATGCTGGTGACATGCAAGTAAGAATAACATTTTTAGTCCTGATTCCATGCTGAGTTCTCCAGACTGTAAAGTGTGTACCTTATTTGTGTAGATAAGATGGTACAGGTGGATCCTAGCAGTACTACTTTTAGAGAGGAGAAATGGACTTGACATGAGGAAGACACCCAAGCTAAGAGACTGGAGATGGATATTAATGTGCAATTAATGGACTAAGAGACTGCATTCATAATAATAAAAGAATAAGGCTATTCGGTTACTAGAGTTCTGTAATTATTTTCTGTGTTAGTCCCTAACGTGTGGGTCAAACCTTTTGTCTACTGAAGTTGACAAAAATATTCCACCCGGCATCAGAAGGACACAGCCAGGGCCCATTAGAAATGAACAGCTCCTCTGACGTGCATATACTGTCATGTGCATGAACTCTAGTGCACTCACTACTGCCTTTGTGGAAATAATATACATCTCTATACTATATTTGTATATCTCTGTATATCTGTATATAATTGAAAGTGAAACCAATATAGATTTCAGTGGTAGTAGTACCATGAGCATTTAGTAGAAAAATTCTAAGAGTGTGTATGCCTTTGCAAGGAAAATTCTTCAGACTTTCTGTAGGATGGGCTCTGGCTAATACCACTTTGCAGTGCACTTTTATGCCTTAGAAAACAGATCAGGTTTTCAAATTGCAGATGGAGCTGAAACAAGTGTCTCTTTTCAAGTTAATTTCACTTCCAAGCCATCTCAGTAATGCTACTAATGAATTTCTGTCTCTATGTATATGATATTTCTGAATGTCTATCACCAGGGTATCTAAATGTCATTATAAATTTAATGAACAGCTGCTGCCCATTAAAAGTAAGTGTAACTTCTATTGCTTAAATTAAACTAGTTTAAAGTAAAATGAGCATTTAGGTTAGGCAGGTGTTGCTGCTATTTATATCCAAAAGTCAAATTTCTCCTAGACTGAGGGCTAGTTTCAAAATTGCACTTTTTCTGCCACTGTTATTTTGCCAGAAAAAGCTCCATAAATTGGTGTCTAAACTGCAGAGATGGTAAAAGAGGTGCCTACATCACAGTTCTGGTCATTCCTAAAATGTGGGTATTCATGCCAGAGGATTGAATTATCTTCTTACATGAGGAACTTCTAGCATTTGCCTTCTGTATTGCCAATTGATGATACTACCCTGAGGTTAATTGGGCCATTCAATCGTGTTCTGCCACTCTGTCTTTCCTTAAAGGATTCAGTAAGATTGCCTGCTAAAATTCTTATTATCTCTGTCACAAATCTTAGTTTTACTACTGCTGGTCTAAGAGCAAAGGAAAAGGATTGGGGCAGCTCCACGGCAGAATCAATTAGTGCCTTTGATGTTTTTTTGAATACTCAATTACCAGAGCTCACAAGGGGCGTCCAGAAACAAACTTGGTCAGGGTAAATATACCAGGACAATTGTAACCTCTCTGCCAGGTAACTGATAGCAGCAAAAAGGGCCAGGTTCAGTATATCTAGGACTGCTCTTCACAAGTGACTGATCAAGGTCCAGCCCCCACTTGCAGAGTGGTGCCCTGCACCGGCAGATCATCCCCCTGCTAGCTCCCTCTAATTGTAGGAAATCTGTTTATTAAGGCATAGAAAATGGACATAATTGGAGGGAACTAGAGAAGCATATCACACATGCACAAATATTGATAGCATCTGTGAGTCAAGAGGAAATGATGTTGTAAATAAGCCATTTAGCATCCTTCCTCTTCACTGCTGAGTATCTTGCATCAGTCCACTTTAGACATCCACCCCATCCTCTCCTCAGCTTAGCTCTGCAAAGAGCAGCTCTGTGAAGGTCTCTTTGCCTGTCTCGGGTCCTCAGGGAGCTTTTCCGATCTGGCTGTGAGCTGCTGCTCCTTAGTGATTCAGCTGCATGAAGATGCTGAGAAAGCAGGACTTGATAGTAGAGTCCATCGAGCGATGCTTTCCGCTCCATCTCCTCTCATCCGAAGGATTTCCTGCAGTGTTTCCTAACACGCAGCATTTCCCAGCCTGAGGAACGGCAGTCAAGCCCAGGCCTGGCCATTTAGAAATAAATGGAGGGTAGGGGAAGGTGAAGGCTGAGCCCACAGTTACCTTTGGTCTTGTGGTAACTTCCTGAATGTTGCTGGAGGACGTGTTAGCTTGTGCCCATCCCTACCCTCAACGCCTGGGGCTGGGGCTGCCCCAGCTGCTCTGCAACCTGTCTCCCTGCCCTGCTGCTGCAATGGGGACCCCACAACACCCCCAGCCCCGAGCAGCCCCCAGCCTGCTGGAAACTGTGTGAAAGGCCCTGCTTTAACTGTGTGTCTATGAACATTTCCAAGTTGTTTGCAGTGCATAACTTTAATTATCAGAAACCTCAGAAGACTTTTGACACATCTGGCTGAGCAGATCTGCAAACAAATTTCCTCTGAAATTTGCATGGAGAGTCTAAATTTTCCATCGTCTACCTGCAATGGTTGGAGCCTACATGCATTTTGACTGAACACCTGGTGTAGGACGCTTGGCAGAAGTCAGGTGGAAGAGCTCTTTTAGGTCCGGACTGGCTGGGGCTATCCCAGATGACAGCAGATCCCGCACAGCTGTCCTCCTCAGTTTCTCCAACGAGCAGATGCCCATCGAATTCACCATCTTATTCAGACAGGGAAATGTAATCCTCCTCTTCAACAGTGCCACCGCCTCCCCTCGTTTTCTGCTGCTCTGGGTATGAGACTATCGCTGGCCTCATTAATACACTTATTCCTTCCTGCAGATCCTCTTTACGTTTGACCTAATATTTGCCACTTTTATTTTGAGGAGAAATAAATGCACTGGGTTTCTTTATCAGCCTGGCAAATTGTTGCTTTTGACTAGCTTATACGTGATGCTCCTGTAATTTCTTAGTCTACCGGGAAATTGTCTTTCTATCCTCACGAACTTTAAACTTGGCATTTACCGTATTGCAAGGGAGAGATGGTGGCTCTGCAAGACAGTGCCTGATGTCTGACCGCGGTATAATAGAGCAGGTGCAGATCTCAGTAAGGCAGTAAAGAGTTCATGTGGCACGGTGCCTGAAATGCAAAAAGGAAGGGCTCAGTGGCCAGGAGATCATTTCCAGCCCTGTGTTATTTTTGCGTTATTCTTTGCTGGATTAGGAGGATCATCTCAAAGGATGAGATACAAGACATGTAAGAAGGCTTCAGTACACCACAGCCTTTACATCAGCTGTTGTTCAATCACTCTCTCACAGATTTTCTTTTTAATTGCAAGTAATTCAGCAACAGCTGGGTATGGTTCATCCTTTACATGTAACTTCAAGCAAACGAGGGAAATGATTCAATGATCAGTGACAGCAGTCAAGCGCCTGCAGTGTATATCACATATTTTAACCCCAGGCCTTATCAGGCAACAGAGGACTAGAAACAGAAGTTAATTTACCATATCCAAACATCCTTCTGTGACATGAGAAAAAAACCAAATCTTTTACACATCCTGAAGCCATGAAAATACATGACTGTCCTAGAGCAAAAATTTTGAGGCATATTGCTGATGAATGAGACACTTTGATACAAGACAAAGCCATGCTGAGGGAAGCCCTTGAGGTGCTGTTGTATGACCTGGAATGTGGGAGTTGGAGGTTTTGCCCAAGTGGTTTGGGGAAACTGAGGGAGTTAGTCCAGAGGCTCTCACACTCTTAAAAAGGCTCTGAGAAATGCAAAAATCCTTTATTCACATTTCCTCATTTGATGGCTAACGTTGTGTAAATAGGTCTTTTCAGGAGGTTTCATGTGTGTCACCTCTGTGCTCTGGATGAAGAGCTATTCCTTCAGCTGGCTGAGTTCTGAATATGAAGACCTATTCCAGATGCCATGTGCAGCAGGAGTGACTTTTTAAATCATTATATATATACAACATACATATACAATACACTACAGTTCATTAGTCACGCTGCAAACAGTTTTCCTTCAATAGAAGTAGTCATGCAGATATATATCCTCTCCAGCCACTGCCCTCATTGTCAGCATGACCTTGGCAACGTTAAAGCAACATCAAAGTGGAAGATGTCAGTGCCAACTGCAAAACTACTGGATATGTTAAAAAAAAAAAAAGATTTAATGAAAATGATAAGCAGCTCTGTTCAATCCCTCCCCACCAGACATACTCTCATGCTCCTAGCTACTATCTGGTTTATAAATGGACTAAAGAGGGACAAAATGCTGTACAGAGTCACCTCTTCCATGAGGAACAGTTTAAAGGACAATGGAGACAACTAACATGATGGACAGAACAACTTTTTTTTTACTTTCCTCATAGCAATAGGACGCTTTCTTAGTTACAAGGAACTGACTATGAGCAAAATGCTAGTCAAAGATTTCTGGGCTGCCTACTGAATCCTGTTTAGTGCCAACCTTGAGGTATTCCAAATAAGTGTTCGGCAGTTCAGAACATTAAATACATTTTGCTGCCTCAGAATGTAATTGATTTTGTTTAGCTCCAGAAAGGTTTGAAAAATATGGTGATTTTTTTCACATTGCAGCAGCTGCACTGGTGTGAAACGTTAATCAATTCTGCATGATTTTTAATTAATGGTCTCCAGTCTCTAGAAGGGTTGTACAATGGGAGTGGTTTTCATTTGCACTCTACTACTGTATTTGTCTTCCTTCAAGAAAACGTAGACAGTCTAAGTCGGGAATATTGCTCAATATGAGAATTGAGAGCCTGATTTTTAAAAGCAAAATGACCAGTATCGTTATCTCAGCAGATCTGCAAAACCCTCAGTCAGGGAAGTGGCATTCAGAAATTCATGTCTCAAGCTTGATCCATTGTGCATCCCATTTCAGAAAAGGTAAAAATTATATGGAATTTAACAAGCACAAGATCTCCCCACCTCCCCCCAAAAAGTAGAATTGGTACAGTAAAGACAACATCATCAAGCAGAATGCAAGCTGTTAAAAGAGCAGCAATCCACTTAAAAAAAGCAATACAGTAAAACTATGAGTACATGTAAATTGTTTCTTGCCGAGTACAGAAGGCATTGGAAAATCTTCTGTAAGGGATATTACGCTTTATCTTGGATATGTGTATTGCTGCAATTAGGTAGTTTGCTCTTTAACTTGGAAGCATGAAGTGTCTGGACAGTAGTATTAGAGCTAGTTGTATTCTTAATTCCCTGCTGCACAGTCAGCAGGAATAATTTTCCTGTTCTCCTTTATGAGCCGTTGGAGCCATAAATGCCTCCCCAGCTTTCCGTGCATAGCTCTGTAACTGGATAAGCAGCGAGTCCATTAGCAATCTGGTTGCAGGGAAAGAGCTGGAGCAAGTGGAAAACTATATGTCTGCCTTGTCCTAGCTGGTGCAGCCCTCTAACAAGGACTGACACCAATTTCTGCTTCAACACCTCGTGAGGAATTCAAGGGAGTCAAGACAGGGGTGGAGATCAGACAAGCAGAATCGACCTACTTTTTTCTTCCCCTTGAAACATATAGATATGTATATAATAAACCTTTTGTCCCTCAATAAGTGGTTCACACCCAGTTCTTGTTAGAAATGCCTAAAACTGGCAAAAGATGATGCTTGGATTTTGACTTCCTTGAGATGTTCATTTCCACATGGATGGAGACGGACATTACAAAGTCTATGACCATAGCTGGCCCCAAATCTGACAGCTCTGGGGCCCAGAGCTGTAACCAAACCTCTTAGCTCAGAGGTGGCTCTTTCTGCATCAGGGTTGATGGGAACTGGTGGGTCTGCCTATACAGGGAGCTGACCCTGATGTTAATCTTCAGAGGTTAAGTGCAAGATGCTGGTCATCACCATTTTTTATGAGTGTTAAATTCACTTGAAAATATGAACAGTGTCTTGCATCTTCGGCTCTGCAGAATTTTCTGCTGCCTGACTGTGGGATGGTGTGATGAACTGTCATCTATATGACAGGCTAATAGAAACAGATTTTTACAGGCATGAGACCCCCACAAGTGTGCGGTGGGAGGGAGCAGTGCATGGTTTTTTAATCAAACTTCTGGCACCTTTTCATATTCATTGTGTAAAGCTGACATGGCCCATTTCTATGGGAACATTAGCAGGGAAACACACACCTTCACTGTGTGAATGTGCAGCTGGCTTCCTTGCAAGTACCACCTTTCTTTCTTCATTCATACATTCATGAACACCTCATGCAACCATGGAGAAGAATTGCTCAGCAGCAGGCATGAAAGAACAAGACAATTATTCCTCCTGTTCTGATGGGCAAATATGGTTGAACAATTTTCAGACCTAGCTGTTTAAATCCAGATTGCCTCTCCACACAGACAGTCTCTTGGAAGAGAGAGATAGGAAAGCAGGAAGAATTTCACCACAAAAGGAAGAATTCCCAGTTCTACAGATGGAAAAGAGACGCACTCTGGCCACACATCCTCTCCACAGACCTCTAAGGAATGGTTCCTCCATTGACCAGCGGCTAACAGAGCTCCCTGGGGTGTCTGCACTGTCAAACGGTGTCAGGAAATGTCACTGGACAGTAAAATTTTATTATCTACTATGCTAGACTGTTAAAACTGTCCCCAGCACAGCCCAGGCTAGCTGGCGCTCTTCCACACAATTCCCAAGCAATTTGGGGGTTAGTGCAAGCTAGGGACTATTGCCGATACACAATTTGTCTTGGAGGCTAAGGAAGTTTAGCGTCATGGCCACAGGCTGTTCGGTGACGGAGAAAATGTGTAACACTAGTGTAAATGTAGCTGGCTGGAGGGCGAGGCATCCCTCAGTCTCTATTAGAGGATGGGTGGTAAAGCTTTAAATAACAGGTGCTCTGCTCCTGGTGTGATAAACGGTGTTCCTATTGCTGAAGAAATAGTGGCTTGGTTTTGGGAAGAGTGGTTGAAGCACTGACTTTATGACTTTATGACTGGGATAGAGGACTTTATGGGAGTTAAACTCAGCTGGCCAGAGAGGACATGCAGGTGAGACATGAGGACTGTGATCCTGAATGTAAGGGGAAGGTGGAAGAATTCCTTCAGGGTGGGAAAAAGGCAAAGGCTGATACCAGAGAGGGTGAGTAGGAGGCCAGAAAGGGGATGAAGGTGCAGGGATGTCTGGCTTCGCTGAAGCAGTAAGCATGCCATGACTTGTTTGGTTTATGTTACCTCATTTTCCACCAGGTCTGCCTGATTAGCCCATCTGTTGGGTCATCTGCACGACCTACAGAGACTGAGGAGTGCAGGGGAGGCTACCCCCCTCTTCAGGAATTTTCTACGCCGTTTTCAGCACAGGCAGACCTTGATCCTGGGCAGCACACCAAGTGCAAGGTGTTAAGGAACGTAGCCAGATCCTTGCTTTGACCCTTCGTCCCCTCTCATGGGAACACCAGTTCCCTGTGTTCATTTTTTCAACAGACCCTGCTAAAGAAACAGGCATGCATTTCCTGGAAGAGAGGTATGGTATAGTGGAGCGAGACAGAAGAGAAATCTCCGTAGCATGAAGTTCTTCTGGAAAAGGGGGTGAACATCAATTTCAGCATGATGGAAACTCTAGCACCAACTCACTGGTAGCATTGCCTGGATGAGGCTTCATAAAGCTATTATATTGTAATACATACTTAAAGAAATTGAGTGGCATCTCCTCTAAGCCTCTTGCACTGGAGTTTGCTGAGTACTGAAGCTCTTTCTGAAGCTTTAGAAAGTTAGCATCGTATTGCAAAAGGGTCCTTCTCCCAAATGTTCAGAATACAGACACTGACATAGCTAAACCAAGGTGTAGCATGGGCAGGCATTACCAAAGGAAGAAAGGGACGAGTTGGAGGTGGCTCGAAATTACACTTGCACTGGGAGTTATGTTTAGGATCTTATGTACAATCACAGAGTGTAAAAGATACATGACTTTCTAAATTCTTCTTATTGAGAAATAAATCATAAGGTGATTGAGACCACTTTGGAATAATAGAATAAGAGCTGATTCAACAAATGAGACATGTCTAGAAGCACAGAGCATGAATTTATGCATCCGACCAGTGTAATTAGATCTGTACTCCTTACCCACTCATTATTCTCTTTTCAGCAGGGGTCTCCCACTAAAAGGGATGGCTGGTTTAAATGCAGTATCAATGGGAAAAAATACAAGCTTAAACTCCTCTCTTTTGGCTCCAGCTTTGTTCTCAAGCTGAAAGACATGCAATCAGGATGGGATGTAGGGTGAGGCAATATGCTGGAGAATGCAATGTCTTATTAAGAGATTTGTAAGTGAAATATTATAACCTTCCACAATCTGCACACATTCACCCAGTATAAAATAATTGTTACATCCTGGAAGTAAATCAGCACAATGAGATAGGGAAGCTGAGTGCCAAGTTATTTATGCCCCCTTCTTGATGTAGGATTTTAGGAGTCCAACAGCTGTTGGAAAAGATAACTCCCTGATTCCTTTTAATCTTCACAGCTAAGGCTGACTTCCGTCTCACCTTCTAACACAAAGTTTCATGCTGCACTACTAAGAAAGTTTTCAAGGTTTATGTACAGGCAACTGATGTGTTTGCATTTTGTCTCCCCACTCTGATGTCTCTTTTCAGGGGAAAAACCAGCTGCAGTATTTACAGAGCAGTTACAGACACTGCAGGCTTAGTGTAATATCCAAAGTTTAGGTTAGCACCATCACCAGAATCATGGGATATGGGAAGGGTAGGGGAGAGGCATTACATATGCAAGGTTCTACAACAGAAGAAGCCATTCTGGCCAGTGGTCAAAGCTATATGGTTTCTCTTCCCAGTAAATTAGTGCCTATACTTCTTCTTTCTTTCAGGACAAGCGGAAATGGCCTCAAGTTGCGCCAGGGGAGGTTTAGACTGGATATTAGGAAATTTTTCTTCACTGAAAGGGTTATCAAGCATTGGAACAGGCTGCCCAGGGAAGTGGTTGAGTCGCCATCCCTGGAAGTATTTAAAAGACATTTGGATGAGGTGCTTAGGGACATGGTGTAGTGGTGGTTTTGGCAGTGTTAGGTTTACGGTTGGACTCGATGATCTTAAAGGTCTTTTCCAACCTCTACGATTCTGTGATTCTGTGGTTCTGATTCTGTGATTCTTTTTTTTTTTTTTTTTTTTTAATTATGGGAAAATCTTTGATTCTGGTACCCGAGTGCTATGTGCAATGTTGTTTTTTATTCCAAAGCAGGACTGCAAAGGAGGGAATTATTTTGAGCTCCTGTTCTTTACTAACATAATGCATCTTCTTCAAAGAGCTCTTTGGATACTAAATCTGTGGGTCTTACTTTCTAACCTGCTTACTTACCAAAAAGGATGAAGTAATTTGCCTAGAGTATGGTGAATGCTTTTGGGTGAGGGTTAAAGCAAAGGATTTCCTCTGTCTTTCAAGTTTAGATCATTGTAAGACTTCCAGCCTGAAATCCTGAAATTACAAGTAGAGTTTTCCAGGCCTGTATGGGATGATTTTCTGTCTCACAAAACTGCTGTGCAGCTGAACTGATAAGGTTTAGGGGAAGCTGAAGCTTATAGAAGGCAAGGACTGTGCTCTTGGACCTGGAGAGCAAAGCCTGCTTGCTGTAAGTCCCAGCCTAGCAGGACGACAGTTTGCAAATCAAATTGGCTCGTGCCCTTGTTGACCCTGATATTATGACGATATGCACAACATGAAACCTCTCTTATGAACAAGAACAGATATCATACAGTATAGTAAAACCAATATTTTCCTGGAAGATAAGGAAAGAGGAGATAATAATGATTGCCTCTATTCTTTTACTTCTCATATAGGAAGAATAGCTTTCAATGTCTTTTCAGTTTTAATCAATAAATAAGAGTTTTTGAAAATATAAAAAATTAAAGAGAATCTGTTGGTTCTTTTTTAAATTATATCCTATGTCCCTCCTGTATTTTTTTTGTACGTGACCTCTGCTTTTACCTTGATCTTCAAACCTTCCTCCCTCCTTTGCACTTTTGTAAGGCTCCAAACAATCCTGCTGGTGTAAAATGGACTTGGTTTTCATGTAGTCTGAGCCTTGTACTTAGGACTTTGAATGCTTTCCTTTTAGAGTAAGTGAATCAAATCTGACCCTGATTGGCCACAATCAGACGTTTCTATCTTCTAGAAGTTGTCCAGAGAGCAGTGTAAATGCTCCCCATTTCTTTCCTGATGGAGAGAGTCTCAGCACAGAAATGTCTGATATCGTAATTAGTCCTTTTGTTGGCAGTTTCAATAGAAAGACCCAAGCCAGAAAGGACTAGAGACCAGACTACCTTAGCAGCAGTGATCCACTTATCTGTGGGATCCACGGTCAGCCCAAGGCTTTCCAGAAGACGTAAATCAGGGGCTTTGCTCAGATGTACTGAAGACTTAGGTGTCCATGCGGTATCTTGAATTCAAGGGCAGAGCACCTGATATTCAACAGTGCCAGACCTGGTTTCTTTACGCAATGAAGAGAAATGGGAGCTGGATTCAGGCTGCCCTCTACAGCTATGTAATATAAGTGTTTAGCATGAACTGGAGAGCTTACCTTGACCATGCAGCAGTGGGGCTCCCTATTGCAGTCATGAGGCTCCCTAGGCAGTCAGGACAGACAGTGATCAGGAAGGTCAAAATAAAGCAACTGCATTGTTCCTGGCAGTCCAGGCTGTCACCAAGCTGGATGTCACATAGTCTGCATCACCCTGAAATGGGGTCTACTTCTTGCCAGTGACTGAGGATGCAGGTACTCACTCTGATTCAGGTCCTGATGCACCCTTGCTGCTGCCGTGTTTGGCATCAGGGGCCTCTTGCCAGAGGAAAAACTAGTGCCCTGCATCCCCCTCGGTGGAGAGGGTGTTTACTGAAGGTCACCCTTGTCCTTCAGTGTAGGCTTAGCTTAAGTTAGTAACTTTGGCCATTTGGCCATCTCCACAAAGTATCTCAACTGTGTGCTCTGAATAACCCTGCCAGGCCAGGAAACTACATCTAAGTGATACAACATCGAACGTCGGGCAACCTTAAGTCATTGCATAGAGAAAAAGAAAAAGTGTCACTTTTTCTAGGAAGATATTAATATAATTCACTGTTAATCCCATGTTCACAGAGTCCAAGTCCCTTCCTCAATGTCTTTGCAATCTCAATATTACTGACAACAGCAGTCGTCAGCAATGAAAGCATTTCCCTTAAAGCAGCCTAAAATCCATCTCTCTCACTTCCTACACAAACACTGTTATCGCCCACGTTTGTGTATGACTGCAGAGTATGACAGAACAGGGAGGTGCAGGTGACATTCTTTGCCTGGTGTCACTCACTGGAGAGCTTGAATTTACCTCTTTTTATGCTTCCTGATTTATCAAGATAAAGCTGACGTCAGCTGTCGAAAATGGCTCAAAACTGCTGTTCTTTGACAAAAAGTGAGTCATTCATGGATAAGAGGAATATGATTATCTTTTCAAATTCTTTCTCCAAACAATGAACAAACACAGCAGCAATACTGATTTTTTCTATTCTGTGTTTTTGCCCTCTGTTCTTTGCTTTAATTCAACCTGCACAGCTCGGGGCTGATCTGGAAGTATATCGAGCATTCACAACTCTTACAGAAGTCTGTGCGATTTGTGGAAATTCAGTGTGTCTTCAGCTTCAGTCCTGTTAAAGAACTTCAGTAAGATCTGCAGAAAAATCTCTTTTCTTTGCATAAGCCCCAGCTGAAGCTTTTCACTCACCACTTGAGAGGAGTCTTTAACAACTGTACTTCATGTTGTGGATGCTTGTCTTCATACAGTAAGTTTGGTTTTGTGTTCTGTGTTTATCACAGACATGCTGTAAGTGACCACACCTCAGTACTATGGTGAAATCTGGTCCCCCAGGTCCAGTTAAAGCTTCAGTAAGAAAGAGTGTGGGTCTGGTTACATCCCAGCCTTGCCATGTTATAAATATTTCTCTCCACATTTTTGGGGGGTTCTTATTACTCAGTCTTTTCAGTGGTGTTTACAGTGGTTCCTGCCTAAGTTCACAACAGGATAAAACATGCAGTGGAAGGGCCAAACACAAGGCCAAGCAGACTTAAAAGGTCTCTTTTCACATGTATGGGGAGCTAAGACCTAGGCTTTTTACAGCATACTCCAGCAACTACATTAAATAAGATTATATCTGCTCTGGTGAAGCTGTTTTCCCACCAAATTCAGTAGGATTTTTTGCAGCTTGCCTAGGCTATGCTTAGAAAGTTGATTTGTTTTATAAATAGCAATGATTTCAGATGAAATATTTGTGCCTACAACAAAGAATCCTACTTCATTAATGACACCCAAAAACTTTTTGCTTGCGGGGCAAAACAGTAGAATAACTTAAATGAAATATTTGGGGGCTGGTTTATATTTTCTGACATATTGAAATAAAGTTAAAAATTCCTTAATCTTGAGTCTGCTGAACTTTCAGTTAGCTTCAGAATGATTTGCTGAGTCTGTGTGTTGGGAGGGTTCATTAACAAACTGGCTTTAAATACCTTTTTTAAGTTTAGCTTTTTTGTGTAGCTGAATTTATTTATTCTGTTAACTCCTTAGGAATTTAAGCCACCTTCAAAAACTGTAAATAAAAAAACTGAGTAAATAAATTGTTTACCTAAAAAATTCAGCTAGCTCTGTGTTAGCTGGTCTAATGCATTCACTACAGTGAGTTTTTGAATCACATCCAGTATTTTTTAATGAGTGATAGACCAAGCCCTAAGATTTGAATGCAAACCCACACCTTATGTCTTTAAAGGTTCTTGTCTGGATGAGATTTGGTGTTACTATCATCAAACTCCACTGTGAAATGAAGCTATTACTGAACGCACAGATCAATTGAACATCTCAACAGATTTTCAGTGTTACATCAGTATGAACGGAATTAAGCCAAAATTGGCCTTGCTGGGATCTGCCAGTTCTAAATAAAACTTGTAGCAGGAAAATCCCTATTGCATACTGCATCAATTGATAAGCCAATAAACTGAATTTGAAAGAGACTCAATACATAAAAAGATCAATGTCTCCTTGGGTTCTTACCAACTTGTCTTGGCAAGACACTCTTAGTACTTAAATGCCTTTAACCTTCACTACAGCCCTTACATTTTCTCTGATATCATGTATACGGGATGAAGATATTTAAAATAGATAAGGTAGGATCTCAAGATTTGCTCTTCTGATTGCCTTGTATGATGGGTAAGTAGGGAAGGAAAAGGACCAAATTTGACTACAAAGATAAAATATCTTTGGGTAAAATTGCTAGCTAGAAAACTGACAGGGCTTTATTCAGCTTACTAATTTAAGAGGGATCCAAGTTCAAGAAAATGGCGAACAATTAATCTTCACTCTCCAAGCTGACAGACTCTGACTCTCAAGAGGTCTATAAAGAGAGGAGGGTGGGACACCCAGGTTAGACCAGTGTGTTGTGGCAACTGGATCTCTTCATGGATGGTGCAGGAGGTCCAAGGATGACAGCCATGGACAGCAGGGAGCTTGGATCACTACGCATCAGTCTCAGATGACTTCTAATTGCTTATCTCCACCTCTGTATTTTGTATTTACTGAGCATCTTATATGCAGCTACTTTAGGCACCACCCTCACCTTTGCTACCCATCTGCAAAAGACATGCAGATTATATTATTACAGATTCCTTTCCAAATACCAGCTAGGATAAAGCTGCCAAAACCCAGGTCTGATGGCCACCAGACTCTGGGTTCCTCCACCTTGTATTTAGACAAGAAATCTGCAGACAATACCAAAATTTGAGTCACACTGCAGATCTATGTAGCCCAGCATCCTTCTCTGCTGATAACCAATGCTGGGAAAAGTATACAGAAGGGACGGACACGTGTCACGTGTCCTCCAAGATCTCTCCATCTTTCTGAAATTTGAGACTCAATTTTTCCCTGAACTAAGGTGTTTAAGCACTTTCAGTGAGTTCCTCTTTTATTATCCATAAACCTATATTGTGTGGAAATAGAGTCTAAAGTCTGAAGACTGCATCTGCCTCTTCACTAGGCATCAGGAGCAGCCTGCAGGTCATTCCGATAGGCAATTCATTTAAAAGCACCTACCCATACAACTCCCCTGAAACTAATGGCTATGTCCATGGTATCTGGAGCAGTGATCTGCCTCCCCCACACCTCCTGCACATGGACCTGCCTTGAAGACAGCCTGCCTGAAGACAAGGCACATGTTTGGGGATATGGGACCTGTTGGGATGTTTGAGTTCATTGCTGCGTTCTGGCTGCGCAGGAAGCCAGCTTTGCAAACTTTCAGCTTTGGTTTTCCATGTTTTCTTGGGGCAGCCATTAACACACAAATCTAGAAATATCAGTGAAAACTAGTGCCTCATCCTAAATGCCTCATCCTAAATCTATCCTCTGCAAAGGACAGAAGATGATTTTGCCTTTTCTACTTGCAGTACTATGGACAGATGTAATGCTATTGGTAAGGCACGCAGCTATTATAGTGACAAGAGAAGACAGAATGGGAATCCTACATCCGAAAGCAAATTAAAAAGATACCAGCTTGAATCCCAGAAGCATTATGGATGCATTTGTGGCACTAATTGATTTACCTCCTAAAGGAGGTAAACTGTTTTACTATCTCATTTAAAGCTAATTTGAGAGTTTCTGCACAATTCTTCTTTGTATGAGGCAGAAAAACCTCACGACTCTGTGCAGCTTTCAAAAAAAAATAGGAAATCCCTCTTGCATTTTCCTTTTCTCACAGGTTGGTCTGGACATGTGGTTCATCATGTTAAATGTTGACACTTTGTATTGCATTTTCCTGTTACCAAATAACATTTTATAAAGACGAACACAATTCCCTTGAGTCTGTCCCCTCAGTGTCTGGTTCCTTGTGTCTGCATCATAAAATATTACAGTTTGGTCATTACGGCTGTCTCTTACTTATCTATTTTTGTGCAGGTTATTTGGGGACATCCCCACATCTTTGCTTTCTGTTACCTGATTTAGCCCCAACTTCACCAGTGAAAATTCTAAGGATCAGGGAAGGACTTTTTTTACACTTAGCAGCTTGTGACATAACTTACAATTTTCATCAAGCCTAATTCAGAAGAAAATGCAAAATAAGCCAGTTATCAAACTTCTTCCATCTCTGAGGGTCTCCCATTTCACAAGAAGAGAGGGGTCTAACATGCATAAAACTGGATTAGGAGACTTTGAAAGAATATCCAGAGTAGCAGTGATTCCCATCAGACAGATTATCTCACTATAGGGCAGCCAAAACTACACAGTTTTGTAAGCAATTTACAGATCACTCTGCTTTGGGAGGCTCTGAAGTCCTTTATGACTGAGACTTTTAAGTATTCAACACTGAATATAATCAGTTAGTTTTGTAGGACCATGCTCAGAGTTGTCAAACTGTAAAGGCCTCTCTCAGATCTATGGAAACAAACTAGATTGTGGGAAATAATAATTAAATATTGGCTCAAACAAACATTTAATGTGAAACAACAAAACACTGGCTGTTAATATTTAATGCAAGGACATGTAGTTTTGGCTAGTGTCAGCAAAACCATGAGAAGGCACTGAACTACTGAGGAGAAAATTCATTTAGCTAAATTTAGAACCTCCTCGAAATGACAGAAACTCCCATTAACTTCAATAGAGCCAAGATTTCATGCAGAGCTCCTAAATTTAGTACAGAACTTGAAACAGTCATAATTAGCAAAATGGGAGTTCTGAAATGGTGGGAATGGCTTTATTTATTTGCCCGCTAACTCTTACTCCACTGTAATTTAAACAATCATTCATTAGAGGAGTGGTTCGTCTGTTTCCCAAGTTATTCTCTTAAATCTTGAGAAGATTTTTGAGGGAAGATTCCCCAACTCTTGTATTGCTGATGGGATTTTAGCATGCTTCTTGAATTAATAAATGGTAAGCTTCCTTCAAAAATCTGTTTTGATTTTCAAACAGCTGACGATAGCCTGTTCCCTACACCAAAGTAGAGAAAAAGACATACATCCTTTGTCAGTGTGAGAAAAATGTAGATCTACATTTTCATTCATTCATGTCTGGCTTCCACCCAAACACCAGAAGGGATTTCTTGTTTCCTCCATCAATTGTAAACCGGAACAAGCTTGTATCTTCTTCCCTTTGAAAAGGCAGCTGTTGGGCAAATGGTTTCACAAAAAATAATGCTTGTGCATACTCTGCAGTCAGCTTAATCTGTACGTCCACAAACTGTGAATTGTGCAGAACTGGATCTCTATCAGCTGACCTCTTGCAGGCAGAACTCTTAGCTTCAATTAAGAAAGCACAAACACAAACACTAAACCTGCTGACTGGCCTGTATGCAATTTCACCTTCTCTGGGGCTTTTCGGGGGAGAATGAATTCAATATGTGGGCCATGAATGGGTCAGTGAATCTTTGCATTTTTGGGGTCAAGCCAAGTCATAGCAAAGGCTGACTAGGTAACTGTGGTAACTTTGATAAGCTTTTCCTGGAGCTTATTTGATTAACAAAATTTTGTTAGGAAATTTTGCGACTCTAATAGCAAGTACATAAAATGCCGTCCCACCTATTCTAAATGTTGTGCAGCCATGTAAATCTCAAGAGACTGCTCAAATGAAGGGTAAACTTGCTTACTTTGTAGACAGAGGTCTTTAATAGCAGGTACGTGATCTTCACATATGGCTATCAGTATTGCATAAGTAGTGATTTC
Organism: Mycteria americana; assembly: GCF_035582795.1. Taxonomy (NCBI): domain Eukaryota; kingdom Metazoa; phylum Chordata; class Aves; order Ciconiiformes; family Ciconiidae; genus Mycteria; species Mycteria americana. The sequence continues at coordinate 147,262,471 of NC_134366.1, forward strand.
TACGAACTGTGAGCGTACTTGCTGCTCTTACCACTGGCTGGATGTGAGCTGAGCCATTGGTGGCTGAACACACGAAACACTCAAGATAACTTGCACCTCATATTCACAGAAGTATCTAATCTTAATATTTGTCACCCATGAGAGTAACAAGGTGAAGAACGAGCTCGCCGGCTTGAACCAAAAGATTGGCCAGAGAGCTGTGTCTCCAGCAGCACCCAGTAACGCAAAGCTTGAAGAATATGTGTACCCAACAGGCATGACTGGCTGATGCTTCTCTTTGTATACCTTCCTGGCTATTGCTCCTTAGTTTATTCTCCTTCCCTATCAAAAGCTGTTTAGAGATCTTTGGAGTAGAAAGCTGCATCTGGAATACAGTATACTCATTCTCCAGCAACCTGTTGAGTTTCTGAGTGCATTGATATTTTGGCCTCCCCAACACCCTGTGGCAGAATTCCACCATTCAGCTATGTCCCACATGAAAGAGAACTTCTTTATATCTTCAGCGTGCTGCTTGATAACATCACCATTTTCCGAAAACCTGAAGCACTTGAAAAAAGTACATCTCATACTAACTCTCTGTAACAAAGAAGGCATCTTTCCAGGGAGCTACTGATTGCCTACTGGCATACAAGTTGAACAAGGTGTATTGTACCAAATTCATCCTCTTTCTAATTTAATGCCTGGCTTCTTCTAGGATACATCTAATTTGGGGATATCTTGTGCTAGCAAAATAGAGATTCATACAGAACTGTCTCATAAATAACTCACAGTTCCCTTCATCTCTGGTCACTACACCTGCCTATTTTGCCAGGGTGTTCGGAAGCTGCTGAATGATTGTTTCCTTTGCCATGGTAAGCTGAGAAGAAGAGGAGCCTCTAGCAAGGTCTGCCACATGCTGACTGGGAAAATGAGGCTTTCAGAAGTTCCCTTTGCCCTTCACTTGCCACCCACCCACCCCGCTTTCCAGAACACAGCAAGGGTTTCTTTTTTTTGGTAAAGTGATAAAGCAGGTTTTTGTCATCCTATCCTTCTCCATACACTTCTTTTAGCAGAAAAATAATCCAGGAGCAGCAAGAAAGCTCTGTTTGCGTGGGTGAGGTCCTTTCAGCAACCTGACTGAAAGGACCTTTTCCCTTCTTCGTCAAATCTATTTATCCAACTGCTTAAGAAAATTGATGTTCTTAAGCAGAAGTTGGATAAGTTTGTTTGCTCTTTGTTTGTCTTCAGGGAGAGTCAAAAACTTACAGTCTTTAGCAATCTTAAAGCTTGATAATGAGTGGTTTAGTTTTTTAATTATAGTTTCTGTGCATTAAATAAAAAAAATGCATACTTTTGTTGCTGTTCCTCTTTTTCTAAAAAAACAAAGTTCCTTTAGTCACCTTAGGATATTTGCTCAAAAACAAACGCACGGCGTCACTAGTCGCTTTTAACAATCTTGGGTTTGTGTTTGACAGCACATCCCATGTGCGGGTGTTGAATACCTCCGAAGGCAGGTGAGAAGTGCCATTACAATACATTGCTATTCAAGGCCAGAGTCATAGTAAGATAGCAAGCACCCCAGGCAGAGTCTCAGTTTAATTTCCCAGCTAGGATGGGTGTGTGGCCCTGCACAGGCTGGGCCTTATGCAGGATGGTTCAGCAGTGCCTGCTGTTTCAGGTGACTAGAAAGAGCCAGATTTGATAGTAGCACCTCTGCTCTATGTATCCTTAAAAGCCTACAACACTCCTAGGATGCTTGGAGAGGGGCCAAACTGGACATGATTTTAGGTCCAGTTTTTCCTCTTCTACAAACTTTGAGTGGATGCCAAAGGAGCTGTGCCTCGTCCTTGTGGCCATGACAGGTCCAGCTGGCTTCTGACCCATCAGCAAGGCAGGGAAAGGGCAGAGTCTATGTTTATGATACAGACTGTCATTCTCTGGCTGTGCAGCTCTCTTTGCCCATGGCCACGCTAAAGACTTCAGGGACTGTATGAGCCCAATATGCAACTGAATACTATTTCAGCTTCTTTGCTGAAAAAGTAGAGGAAGCAGTTACCTATGGATAACTTTTCATGAGTGAAAGACATCACCACTTGACCTGTAAAAGAAAGGGGAACAGGTTTCTTAGTCAGGGTTTTTGCAAGCCATATATAACTTTTGCTGCAAGTGGGGTTTCTGTGAGACACTGTGAAAGACCATCAGGACTACTCACAGAGAGCCAGAGGAATTTGATTGCCTGGTTTTTAGGAAGCATCTGCCCACCTCACCCAAGATCCAAGGACACCATCTCACATAGTTCAGGGTTACCAGTGAAACTCAGAAGTGCCTTCTGAGGAAGTAACATGCATGTTGGCACAATCCCCCACCAAGCTGAAAGGGACACATTATTAACTGGGAATGGTCCCTAGCACATCCTGACCCCTGAATCATCCACAGGTGTGCTGTGGATGTCCTGAATCACCTTCAGGAGTGCCGTTCCTGCAGACCAAACCCGTATTGGGCAGTTGCCGGATGGGCAAGCCACAGGCTTGTGCTTGTTCCCTAATTTTTTTTAATCATATTCCCCAAAAGTGGGTGATACAGTTCTGAAAGGAGCAGACAGAGATAAGCACTGCTTAGATACTAGAAGAGCAGCAAACTTGATTTAGCCCGTACCACAGATGTACAGGTCTAAATTCCAAAAGCTGGTCTGCTTTGACTCAAAACTGGCAACATGTTTCAGACCTTGCACTTCTCTGGGCTCTCAGTTCTTATCTGATGAAGAACCTGATACATCTGCAGTGCTGATGCTCCTATTCTTTCAGATAGGGGGTAGAGGCATCACATATCATGGCATCTTGTTGCCTCTCCACAGTTACCATATACTTTGTCACCATGTCAGTGTCCTGCTGCAGAGGAGGGTATTTCATTGCGGGATGCACCTGGAATTCCCACCCCTATGAATGCAGAGCTCTGGGAATGAGTCTGGTGGACTAGGATACTCCTAAAATGAGTCATGTTTCCCCACATAAGGAGTTAAATATCACAATATCACAAAATTGCCCACTGCAGACCTGTGAACTTGGGTTACTTGGAGATCCCTCAGTCTCTTGGTACATTTTGGAGCAACTGGAAATCTTTCAGGACAAAGCATGTGATGAGGATAAGCATTTAGAAACACAGATATGTACCCTACCTTCCTAAGACTCCTGCTGGTAAACTCAGCAGCTGCTGTCTTTCTACCTGTTCCTTATGCTCTTGTGAATCCAGCCTGTGATTTCAGGCCGTTTCCTGGTGCCCCCAGAGGACTAGCTCCACAGCTAGCCTGGACTACAAAGACCCTTCCAACACACGCACTCCTTCTCAGACCAGGGACCAGCAACTTCCTTGATTTACAGAATAATTCCTACTTCCACTGCCAAACAGTGACTTAAGTACCACAGAATATTTCATATGGTTCCACTTGGGAAAAAACCCCACCCCTCCAGCTGTCTTTTTTTCTGGAACATTTCTGGAAAAATGTCCTCTGAAGTCCTCAATACTCTCCAGGCCTGAAGAAAACACATAAATGCAGTAGCCTTGTTCCTTTCCCTAGGAGTGGAAAATGTTCTGCTGCTGCCCATATATCACCCAGGAGCTCGTTGCACTGTGAGGTATGCTTAGCCCTTGCCAAGGATGGAGAGTAGATGAACAGATTAACTACTTTGTTTGGTGCTTGCTGAGACTTTCAGGAGAATTACTCTTCTCTCAAATATAATTTTTCATGCATAGTTTCTGTTTCTTGATCATTATGCCTGAAAGGTTATAGCAGAAAAGTTTTGAAGGTATTTGGAGGGCTATGCTCTTCATGCAGAGCTGACAGTAGAATTCAGTTTTACCAAGCCTGAACAGTGGAGATAAATTTGTTCCCCCAGCCCTTAGTAAGAACTGCGTTTTGGATAAAACCTTAACTGGCTAATGATTTCTTGGACATATGGAGGATCCAGAAGATCCGTTTCCAGTCTTTGTATACCTAGAGAGTTTCTCTTAAATTCAATTTTCTCCACACAACTTGTAAATTTCCAATTTTGAGTTTCTGCTGCTGACCTATAATTATTCTTTGGCTGAGGTTACACTTGAAGGTCACTGGGAAACGGTTCCTCATGTGCATTGCAAATGCATACCTATTAGGTAGTGTTAACTTGTAATCATTACATTAGCTCTTTCCTAGTTCTGACAGCTACATCTCACAGAATCACAGAATGGCTGAGGTTGGCAGGGACCTCTGGAGGTCATCTGGTCCAACCCTCCTGCTCAAGCAGGGCCACCTAGAGCCACTCGTCCAGGACCGTGTCCAGGTGGCTTTTGAATATCTCCAAGGATGGAGACTACACAGCCTCTCTGGGCAACCTGTGCCAGTGCATGGCACCTTCACAGTAAAAAAGTGTTTCCTGATGTTCAGACAGATCCTCCTGTTTTTCACTTCGTGCCCATTGCCTCTTGAATTCTTAGTTGTTCTGACTGCAATTCAAACTGTCAAGCTCCTTACGTGAAGCCCCAGAGTGCTTTTGTCCTTCCTTTCTGACAGACTTCCTGTAATCTTCCATAGGTCTCCTTAAACACTTCTCCTTGTGGTTGAAGCTTCTCCAAAGTAATTCTGAAGATCAAGTTTGTGGATTGACAACTTCCATCACATTTAAGACCTAATGTGTTACTCTCACCTTTCAATCAGGAGATTGGACTTTGTTCTTCTAACACATATTTACACCCAAAACGGAGCTCAAAGCATATGCTAGAACATGAGGTTTCTTGACTAGCAGTCACTTTAAAAGTTGGAGTGGAAATAACAGCTGCGACTGTTTCTATTTAAGAAAAGCCTTCGCGCTGCTTGCCTTTGCATTTGATGCTCCAAGCAATAGATGTGCTTTTGTGCCTTGCTGAGCCCTGCTGTGCCCTGTTGAACCCCCTGCAGCTACTGTGCACTCCTCTGGGTTTGACAATGCTATGAGAAACAGCAAGATCAGAAGATACTTAACATAGGGTACATCTATAGGGACCAAATTTTGCATTCATTTTAAATATTCAGACCTGAACCACGAGTTTGTATACTTGTTTGTAAGGCACCTGTCTGCAAATTCCAAATCAGTGCAAGTAATCATTTGGGGGATGTAACAGGTTAATTTATTCCTGTGCATGTTTTATTTTGTTCCCATTTAAAACCTAACGTTATTCTTTTGCATTAAAACCATTATCAGATTTCTGGAGTTAATGAGCCAGAGAGACTAGAACACAGCAAATTTTCTTCCACTGATTTGGAAAAATGTAGTCATTAAAAGAAAAGACATCACTTGTTATTCCATGGGTCTAAAAGGTTATTTATTTATTCATTTATGGAGAAAAGTGAGGAGAATGGCAATGGCAGATAATTAGACCTGGAATGGCGTATCTCAGAAGGAATTGTACAAAGTTTAGAGGTATGTGTTATTCGAAACATTGGCCGATGTAAATATCTCTGCTTTTAACATTTCCTCCAGCTCGTAAATGGGGTGAATGCCAAGTAAAGCATCAGGCCCTATCAGCAAGGTACAGACTGTGATGCCAGACGTGGTTTGGTGTTTGTTACATCTCTTTGCAATGCCACAGCTCTGCCACGGGCTGCCTGGCATTGCTTAACATCACCGTGGATTTGGGGTGAAACCTCTCAGGCAGCTCAGCAGAGAAGCTACTGCTGGAACGGGGCATATGGCTTCCTCTGCAGCTGCTCAGTGCTAAGCTCAGTGGTAAGCATATAGTTAGCACATATCTATGGACATGTCTGCAGGTGTAGATACATTCTAAATGAACCCATTTACCCACAGCAAAGAATATCTAGTATGTTAACAAATAAATAGTATATCCTGATGACTAAACAGGCATTAGCAATGGAACAGACTAAAGAAACTAAAGTTGTCAACTCTATATCCAGTGATTATTCTCAAGGTAAAGCTATCCTTGTCAGTTGTTGCATTAGTTACTTGAACTCAAGGTACCTGAAAATGCTGCAGAAATTTCTGGAAAGATGCAGAGTGTGCCAACACTGCCGCCTGCAGTGTGGCACTGAGATACCCCAGATTTTCCTTATAAAAAAACCTCACTGTAGTTAAAGGACTGGGTTAAAAGCAGGTCTCTTGGCAGTGTGCCATTCCTTGCCATTTGGGGATCGGAACCATGGGTGAACCTGCACCCCGGGGGATGACCCGTCACCCCCACTGGCCTTGCTGCCCCGCAGGTCCTGCTGGCAAGCACGGGCATCTGCCATGCAGGAGGTCATCTTCACCATGGAAGTGACTCCAGTTGTCCATACTCGAAAGCAAGTCCGAATGAGGGAGTCTCTCCCTCACTCGTTTAAGTGTGGAGAAATAAGTAGTTAAACTACTTAAATACCACTTGTTTTGTATCTTTTTTAGATTTCCCAAGATTTAGTTCCTATATGATAAAATGAAACCAAAACCCACAAAGATTTGTTTAAAAAGGGTAAGGCTCATTATGAAAATGTTGCTATTAAACTCCCAAACACAAAAACTTTAACAAGCACCAAAAAATTACATTTTACATGAAAATGGCATGAACTTCTCTGAGTCATTCTGTCTACTTGTCAGCACCAGACTATAAAAACACTGACCAAAATGAAAAATTACTGGAAAAATTTCAATTGTAATTGAAGAGCCATTTTAATTGAACAGATGTTGACTAGATCTAATACACACTTTACAGAGTAAGATCCTGAAATGAAGAAAGCCCCATTAATTTACAGAGATGAGTTCTATTTTGTTCAATTCTGTTCACATCCCAGAGAGCAGAAAGATAAAAACATTTAAAGCCTCACCTCCACCAAGCCTAACATCCAAAACATTTCTGTTTAACAGTTTATTAAGCAAAACGGAGCTAATTTCTGCACATCTCTCCTTAGAAATTAATACTGCTGAGCTCATTATGCCTTCTCTCACTTCAAAGATATGAAGAAATCAGCTCTGTTTGGGTCTTTTTCTGCTGCAGGGAATCTTAGCTGGGCAATTGGGATTCAGTAGTGTTTTATTCATTTTAATACCTTACTCTTTAAAATTTAAAGGCATTTTAGTGAATCTGCTGTTCCCAGAACATTGTGGGAAACAGACAACAGACATTGTAGCTATTTCTATAAAAGCCCTCTATTCAAATGGCTTTTAGCATTAGGAGGCTTTATTTCCTTGAACTCACTCATAGTTCAAATAACCTCAAAAAATAGGACCTTGCTCTCTGATTTACAGAAGCAGCATCTGAACTTGTATTGGCATTTGCAAGAATGCAAAGAATTTATTTACTCATGGATTTTCTGTCAGACATAAACTCCACCTTTCTGAGACCAGATTTCATCTAATTGTATGAATGTATGAACTAAATGGTTCCTTTAAAGCATTTAAAAAAACAAACGCCCATACTAAACTTTAAATAAGGTGTCTCAGACTGGACCCAAGAGATTAGTTTTCATTCAGTACTCATAACAGTAATATTAATGAAAGACATACAATACAAGATTCTTGGTGTACAGTATACGTATGCGTAAGCTAAAATGTTTCACTTCTTTCTCTTTATAGAGAAACAAGTGTTCTGCAAGCCACTTAAAAAAATATATCCTAAATTGATATCAAATAACTAGAGATAATCTACTGTGTCAGTAATGAACGCCCACAGATGATTATAAGGATAAAGTATTTTTACTACAGTGGCTTGCATTTAGTAAATAAAAAATAAGAATGTCAACTTGTAAAAAACAGGGGATTTTAAGAGACATTGGGAAAATGCAATTAAACCATGCCTGCATGCATTCTTGCTTTTGTGTATGCAAACAAACAGATCTACTCCCTGTTCTTTTCCATTATCTCCTAAATTAATCCCAGAAAACCTCACTATCATGAATCTGTTGGTCATGGTTGTCCAGGTAGGAGCAGAGGTTGATCATATTCTTCACCAGTTTCATGATCCCACTTTAACAGCCAGACCAACCTTCAAGGAGAGTAATCAGACCAAACATGACCAACTAAACCTTAGACCAAATAATAAAATACAACTTCTTTTAATGGTAGTAAGGCATTATTTACATAATTAACAGTCCAAGATGTCAAGATGATAAATTTTGCATACCAGGTTCCAAAGATAAGGGGAACCTGTGGAGCTCAGTGGGGTTTGTTATCCTCTTACACCTCCAACCTAGAGGCAGCTCGACCTACGCTATTAGCTGGTGAACTCGGATGATGGTTCCTGTTTTCTTCAATATGATAACACATCCATTTTGAGGACTATCCATCAATGTATATTATATTTTTAGGTAAGCTGTCCTTCCTGTAGACTATCCATCGGGGTATATTTTTCAGCCTGCAGACTTACATTAATTCTAGACATGGTACTTCACTGATGTGTTTCCAAACGTGGTTCAAGGTAGCCTTACTATATTCTTGATCACTCATAAATTCTTACCTTAGGGTTTCCAGATTTCTCAGGGTCCCTTAAATTTGAATTATATAGCAATAATAAAAAGTATATATCTAGTTGTGTGCATGCGTATAGGCAATAAATTTATATCTATGTATAACATCTTTCTAACTACATGCTCTTAATGTATAAACACCTATCTCATTCTGACTATGTTAATGGTAGTTATCAAACTTCTTTACTTACATTTCCTTGATTCTCTTGAGGCTACAACATACCACAGCCCTCTGCCTAAACTTCCTGCCAGGTTTGGTGGATGGGAAAAAGGAATGGACTAAAATGGCTGACCGCTGATAAAAAGTCATGCCTTTTTTAACTTCAGTGCCAGTATCAGTGCCTCAGAGGGAGAATGAGGAAGAGTGTTTGGTAAGGAAAGTCGTCATGTTCTAATCCATGAAAACAAGGCATTGCTTTGTATGTATCTTGGAAACAAGACAATTTTGATGTAAGCAGAGTTAGGAAGAAGGAGACGATGGGTTTGGACATTCAAGGGGTGCTTTGTAAACAAACACCACTGCTCGGATGGAAACACGCTGCCTTGTCATGTGGCTGTTTTGAGACAAAGCTGGATTTTTGTGACCCTGATGTGGCAGTTGTGCCACTTTGTTTATTAACTGCCATTGTTAATTGTCACATAAACTACCCACATAAACCCACAGTCACATAAACTAACATTAGTTAATTGTCACATAAACTAATGGCAGTTGGGCCATTGTTTATTAACTGGTAATTTTTAAAAACGAATGGACAAGTCTGGCCTGCATTCACAGTTGGTGGATGTCTTGTCTATTTAGTTACTGGATTGAATGTCAAAGAAGAACTTGAATATCTGAAAAGATGAGGACCATTTTCTACTCACTTTTTTTTTGTTACGGTGTAGTTGTGTGAGAGGGTACAGAAAGGTGTCAGGGCACTGGCGATTCAGCCCCCTCATTAAATTCTTGGTTATGCCTAGGCTTGGGTAATTCCTTCCACTTTGGAAAGAAACGGATGATTGAGTCTCTGGCAATGGATTTCAGTTTTAAGCCTGAGGAGTATGAAGAATTTCTGAAGTAGAGACATATTAAGTACAGGGATTCTTTAATTTATTATCCTCAGGCCTGTGGGGAAATAAAACATTTTAATTGTGTCTGAAAATTTGTTTGCAAACTGCTGACCCAGAAGGATAGCTCTGGAAATAGTTTGTTATAGGTTTCTTGGTGAACTACTGTGTGAGCTGACATGCGTCAGAACTGCCCAGATGTCTTCTGCTGCTGGGAGGAGAATGCAGGTAGTTGCTGATATCCTCCAAAACCTAAAATCTGGTACAAAGCTGTTGCAATATTCAGCACTGGAATCTGTGAGAAACATAATTTGATGATTTGGCAAGAAGTAAACAGCACAGGGCATGCCTCTGAGTGAGGCTGCAGGAGCTGGTTCTTTGGGGACTGATGTGCTTTGTTATCCAGAACAATTATGTCAAACTGTGGATTCACGTAACAGAAATCCCCAGGAGCAGGGTGGTGAAGGCAGCTTTACAGCTGCTGTGCACTGATGGAGCAGGGAAAAACATCCTGGCCCTGGAATCATAATTCTAGATAGCCGAAACTCTTGTGTGGCTCTTTTGCAAGACTTTGTAAACACAGACTGGAAATAAATAAATGTGCTCCTATGCTCTGACAAGAACTGTATAAGGAGGAACTGGGGAAATGTAAAATCATTATATTTTTCAGAAGATGAAATATGTATTTGTTTTCTTCATATGAAAACATGGCAATATTCTGTAACAATAGGAAAGGCAGATGCTTGCTCATGGTTGTTTGATGGGCAGAAGTACAATGCTTTTTCATGTGCCCTACAGCAAAGTCTCCACACAAACACAAGAAGACAGAGAACCTGTATGGGTCAAAGAGTCATCTTGTTTATGTGACACGTCTGAAAACCTCTCTGCCAGCCATGGGTGAGAACGTGTGCGGATACTTTGACAACTGCAGCTGGAGGCAGAACAATGAGCTTCTGGGGAATACAGCAATGTCCTGCCAGTCCCGAGGGGGCCATGGTCTGCTCCTAGCCCAGTCCCTTCTGTTGGTTGATGATGGAAGAACAGATTCGTGATGAACTCACTTCCCCACAGCCTTTCCTAAAGCTAACTCCAGTGTGCGTGGTGCAGGAGCAGGGCTTGTAGTCTGTAGAGGGTCTGGTCAATAGGGACACCCCAGGAGGAGCTGCAGCAGAGTGTGGGAGGGCTCCTTCTGCATGCCCATCCTGGAGCGTCTGCCCACATGCAAGCTGTGCCTGGGTAGCCTGAGCAATAATAAACCGAGTGCTAAGTGTTGCCAGAATAAACTTTTTTTTTGTTTTGGCTTGAGCTGAGATGCTGTGTGAATGGCTAACTTAAATCTCAGTTTCTCTTTTGCTACTCTCTATCCTGCCAGTGGTTCTCACCCTGTATGCCATGCACCAGCTAACAGGGAGGATGAACTTGGCTCAGAAACCAACATCACTAAAACCCTATGGCTAAAAATTTCATGACGGATGTGGGTGGAGCAAGGCATTGCCCAGCAAGGCATTGCAGATGGAGCAGGTACAGGTGATCGCAGCATGGCATGAAAGGCAGCTTCTCTCAGCAGTGGGCTTCTCACACGTGCTCATTTCAGTGTACTTGCTTGCCTGCAGAGGACTCTTAGTCCTGAGATGTTAAGAAAAAAATTTCAATCCCCCACAGGACACTAAGCTCTATCAGAAAGCTTAGGAGCGTTGCATGTCTCCCTGCAATTTGCACCTTTCAAACTTCCCTCTCTCCTGAAGTCTCAGCAGCAGCAAAACTACTATGAAGAGAGCTCCTACATTTCCTGCTAAGCTGAAATGCTGTGAAAGAAATCTTCGATTTCAGTTTTATAAGGAAATATCTGAACACAGAAAAATAATATTTTATTAAGAAAATAGAATTGAAATTGTCTGCCTCATGTTAGCTCAGCATTAATCTCCCTCTGAATTGCTTGCATGTGTGCTGTATTATGCCATATGTAGTCCAGTGAAGGAGCCCAGCTCACAGAGCACCGTGGAATTGCAAGGTGCTTTTAACTACAAATCCCATGAAATGCTGCTGTGGCTTAAAGAGGATGCAGGTCAATATTCAGTAAAGTCAAAATTAAGTACTTCAAAATTTCAGTATTAATGTCATCCAGTAATAAGACATTTTCTTTTGCCCTATTCAGTACAAAATCAAATATTAACAAGTATTTACACCATAAATTCTCACTTTTAACAGCTCCAATGAGTATTAACATTCTAAACTATGTAATTTCACTGGAAAATAAATCCATCCGCTAGCAGCTTTTACTATGACAAAATATACATTACAGCTTGACACCCTGATTACTTAGCCCAAACTATAACTCTGTGATCAGGAACATCTTCTCCGTCTATAGCACAGTGCAAGAGAGCCTGCAGCAGTTGTGCGAGGGTGCAGGGGGAAGCCCCCTGTGCTTCCCAGAGCTACCCAGAGCAGTGGGTACCAGATCTGGCCATCGTTCTGTGCAGCGGTTCTGGACAGAAATCTCAGACCCAGTAGCATGGTCCAGCAGTCTGATTAGCTGGAAGATGGATTTTATAAACTGACGAACAGAGTGGTATAACTTGGTTGTCTGCAGGAGCAGGTAAGTGGATCTGATGATGCAAGGACTCTTGCAGACCCATATGCCTATATTCCTGTTTCATCCATGCATCCTGGAGTCATTCTCAATGCAGGCTCCTATTCTGAGAAGCCTTCAGGACGCCCGCCTAGGGACACAGCTCAAGGAGTGCTCTCTAGGGACATAGCTCCCCAAGTTTCCATGTAACCAAGGTTCATGCAAGTTACTTTCTCCACCACTTTACATGGGTTATCTCCCTCCTCTCTGCAGAGTTATCCCTGGTTTGACTTTTGTCCTAAGAGAGCATAAGCCTTTTTTCTAAACAGATAATTTGCCCATGTTCCCCTGAGTTAGGATACAATTTCTTTACCTTCATCCACATCAGGTCCCAGGACAATTACTGGTAAAACACTCCACCGCACCTACCATAGCTGGTTCCCGTGCAAGACACGTGGGTGTTACAGAATTAGACAAAAGAAAGTAAACCGGGGCAGTTTAGCTGATTGTGCTGTTTCCTTGTAAGGTTATAGAACGTAGCAATGTGTCCTAATGAGAGAAATTTCTCCTTTATCAAGGTAAAGCTATTTTTAACTGATTCTTTTAATTGACTTGCTGTAACTCCTTACATGGAGCAGAGAATGTTGAATCATCTCAAAATGTTCTTCTTCTCTGACTTCCTGCAAAAAAAGATCTGTTAAGAATATCTATCATTTTTGTATGCTAAAATCAAATGTGTATTTTGCTTTTGTGTATTATGCTAAAAATGTGTATTTTGGCTTTAGTTCTGACATGAGTCACTGTAGCAGAGTATGAAATTAAAAGGAAGTGAGGAAGGAAGAGTCTCTCCTTCTTTTTCATTTACTGTCCCTTGTGCTCTCTCTGTAAAGCTCTGTGTGTGGATACGATGGGGAAAAGACAATGGTGACTAAGGGTCCCAAAAATTTCTGTCACCTCCAATATTCTGATTTTGCTGTATGAGGGGCTATTTGTTTTATCACTCCTTTTTAAGAAGGTTGTGAATACATGAGAATCTCTCTAAGCTGAAGTCTGCCTGATCCTTACATGGGGATGCAAAAGGAGAGGATGGAAAGGGAGAGGATGCAAAGGGAGAGGATACTTTCTCTCCGTTTCTGAAGGGATCTTGCAAAGACCAACCTTTGACCAAAGAAACTGCGGTCAAAGAAAGATACTCACCACTCCTGCTCTGTCCCCTAATGCCCTACAGGGGATGTTTCCCAAGATGTTAGTGCTACCTGAGGGGAGACAGACTCTCTTTAATCACATACGCTAGGTTACAAAACAAAGATGGCGGGTATTAAGGCATGGGCTGGCTGGCTGCCTTTTGTATGTGGGTATATTCTTCTTGTATAGTGAGAGTTTCAGACATTGAAATGCTTCCAAGCATTTCCAAGAAGCAGAATGCCTCACGGTGCTCCCTCTGGGACAGATTGTTCTGCATTACCCTCTCTTTGAGCTGAGCCTTGAAGTTACATTTTAGCCCTATACGATCAAGAAAGAGTTCCTTTTCTGCATAAATTTAATCTTGTGTTTAACTGATTTGAAGGTAGTGAGAAAGCTATTTTCTTCCCTATGCACAGAGGATTTACCTTGCAACCTACAACAGAGCAATTAGTGTTACAAAGAGTTAGGTGCATAAATTCAATCCCCTAGATAACAAGTACATATTCGCTGCATGGTTATGAATTAGGTGTGTTATATATATAGAAAGCCTGTCCCCTGGACAGTCACCAAATGTAAGAGCAATCCGTTCTCTATGAAATACTCAGAATAAAAAACCAAAGTCAAAGTAGGATATCTCTGTCCATTTACAGTCCAGGAAGTCCTTGCATCTGATCTGACACAGGTTATTTTCAGATATCTTTTAACAATAAAAGTAGACCTCTTTAATTATGATGTGAGGTTGCAATATATGCTAGTAAGCAGAACTAACATGGGAGGACTGTACTGAGCAATCTGTTCTCTGCAGAGCAGGGCAGTAGTACGTACTCAACCTAAGGGCTCAAGTTCATTGACTTTCAGTAGGGCTCAGTTTCCTAAAGCACTAAACTATGAGATAATTTTGGTGAGCCTGAATGGTGTTCTCATACCAGACCTCTCCTCAAAGGGTTCCTGTGCAGTGTTTTTGGTGAGGCTGTTCATGCTGGGACACAGCATCACAGCCTCTCTCATGTTGCAAGACATAAAGCACCTTCCCCATGACCTGGAGAAATCTGTTCCTGCACACCTGGAAGTAATAAATTCCCTCCTTCTATCTTAAGCTGCTCAGCACACTTTAGTGAGGGATATTTGGAAATGTTACCTGCATGTGGGCTGGCCCCCACGCCTCTTCGCTGGGATGTAGTGCATAGGACATGTTTGCTCATCATCCAACAGCAGATGGGCCAGCGTCATGGTGTGCTGCATGTCCCGCCATGGCTTCCCAAACTGCCTGCAGTCAGCTGTGTGTTCTTAATAACATTAAGGGTTCCAAGCAATCCATGAGATACAGATATTTCATAGGTCTTTAAAATAAGTAGCTGGGATCTGCACCATGCTGTGACATCTGCTATATGTCTTGTGTGCCCTGGGGTGAGATGTGAGGGCATGTGGACATGCACCACGGAACAAAGCACAGCTGCAGGGAGAGCACTGATGCCTCAGCTGCCCCCATGCTCAGCTCACTCTTTCAGAGAGCCAGGAAGGGAGCTAATGTACAGTAGTGTGAACAATCAGGGACTGTCGCAGCCTCAGCTGTGGACTGCCACATTGCAGTAATGTGATGTACATGCTGCATCACCAAATAGTTTCTTTGCAACAAAATATTATGCATCCTCATGAGCATACCAGACAATGGGAAAGTACTAAAAGAAGAAAAAATTGTATCTTCCCCTCCCCTCCACATGAGCATTGTCCTTTCTTAATCTTATTCCCTCAACCTAAGTAGTCATAACATCCAATGTACTCCAACATCTAGGACAAGCTGACTAGTGCCTTCCCAGAAAGGACTGCATCCTTATCAACTTCTCATACAATAAGGGCATAGCCTTTCTGCTGGTAGACCATGGACTTCTTTTTGGTTCTGTGTATTTTTTTCACTATATTATCCCTAGAATTATCAGTCAGGTGGAGGTTTTGTTGTCTGCATTTTTAAAATTATTATTCTGTGGGATGTGCTCAAGAGTACCAACATTTCAATTGTCGAATATCAATACTTACGATACTTAGCTTATTGTTAAGTGTCAGTGTCACATTATGGGCAATCATTAAGCCAAGATTAAATCTACTCTTTGCATAATTTTACTGTTTGCTGTCAAAGAGACAGCATTCATACTGCATGTGTATGAAGTGCAACACTCAGTAGCAGGAAGAGCTTGCTCTCTTTCTTTCTTTTCATGTGGACGTATGACTCAAATTATTTACACCTACAAAACATTGCATTATGGGACTTGCAATGATAACAGAAAATTTTCACACAAAATGAAATCTGAGCAAAGCCTTTTCTCAGTATTCTAAATCATTTAGATTACAGAAAAAAAAATATATTTTTTCCTAGAAAAGATTTCTGTACAGGGGGAACGGTGATTAGCTTTGCAATGATAATGAGACCAGTAGTTCAGTTCCTAAGGGTATGAAGTGTTCATCTGCTTTTAGAGTTCAGTGATTGCAGAAGAGTCATAAAATCTCCTAAATCTGTATATCCCAGTTAAGACCGCATGTCTCTGTTTCTTGGTAAATATAGAACAACCTTTTAAAATCCCACTTCTGATATCAGAACTCCTATCCAGCCAATACAACACCACATCTCTCAAAATGATTTTTGCCTGAAGGAAAACTATAAACAGCCTTTTCCATCAGTTAAGTATATTAACTGAAGACTGCTGGAAATCTGCTGCTATCTTTTCTGGATCTGACATCTGTTACAGAAATCTCACAGAATCACAGAATGGTTGAGGTTGGCAGGGACCTCTGGAGGTCATCTCGTCCAAAACCCATGCTCAAGCAGGGCCACCTAGAGCCGGTTGTGCAGGGCTGTGCAGGGCTGCAGGGCTGCAGACGGCTTCTGAATATCTCCAAGGATGGAGACTACACAGCCTCTCTGGGCAACCTGTGCCAGTGCTCAGCCACCCTCACAGTGAAAAAGTGTTTCCTGATGCTCAAGAGGGAACCTCCTGCATTTCAGCTTAGGTGCAGTTGGCCGGCGTTTCAGTTTCAAACCCAACCTGAACATACTCTGATTTGACAGCTTTATGTCCTTGTTATAGCAGGGAAATGACAGATTTCTTGTCTCTCCTGCTGACAAGGAGGTCGGCTGTTTTATTGTTAGCACAATATGGTAACTCACAGGGCTGAAAAGGTTCTGTTGCTGTAGCATCTACCTTACGCACTCACATGACCTATTGTGAAGGTATCAGGATACCTCAACTTTTTACTATTCTAAACTTCAAAACATTTCTGTGAAATATGGAAAGGTTGTTATATTTATTTTGTAGCTGAGGAAGCCAGAGACATGAAAAGGTAAGTAATTTGTCAAGGGGTACCCATATGGGTAGCCGCAGTAGAGGAAGGCACTGATCCTACTTCCCAGAGACTTCCCTCCAGCCCTTGCTCACAGGGAGGGTATGGCTCTTCTGCTCACCCGACAATGATGATGTCCTTCACCTTAAAAGACTTTATATAGTGCTGGCTGGACAAAAACATTCCCTGATGTATCTCATCTGCTGTCATTGATGATGTATGTCACCATGGTTCACTCAGCACATACCTCAGATGAGCCTGGTTCACAGACAGAAGTACTTATTTTAACAGGATAATATTTCATTCTGAATTCTAAAGTGAAAACAAAATGTTGGTGATATTTACTTTTTATATTCAGAGTATTTGATCCAATATTCAAAGTTTTTCTTTTCTTATTTGCATGCATTTTATGGTTGTATAAAAAGACTAAACAAAATACTGATCCAGAAATAAATCATTCCCGTCAGATAGAGTTCAGACTGGAGAAACTGAAATGAAATATTCTGTGCTGTTTTCAGATAAAGAGAACCAGCACATTCAAATCCAGTGAGTACTAGCTATGGGTACAGTGGAAAATTACAACTAGACTTTTATTATGTCAAACTTCCACTGCCTTTACTAACTAAAAACTTACAATATCAGCTTCTCTCCTGAAAATGGCTGCATAGTAGCAGAAATTGTGTAAAGGGATGTAATGGGCTCCCTCTGACTTAAGATCAGACAACAGGCTATAACCATAGTAGACGTTATATGAGTTGTTTTTTTTTTTTGACAGGAACATTCTTCCTACCAGCCTCCATCTCTACTTTATAAAAGAAAATGATGGCATTAGCAGTCACCTTCGTATTTCTAATTCCTAACAATAATGTTAGCCAAACTCTACTGCCTATTTGTCACCCCTAACCAGACAGCTCTCAGTGGAAATGTGTAAGATAAGAGCGTTTTGTTGTGTTTTCTTTTCTCAGTGCTCACAGGCCAGCTAATGTTTTTGCTGGGAATATGAGGCAAGTCAATTGTTTCTCTAAGTTCAGCTTTCATAGCCCAGCAGGTAGCCATTGATTGTCAGTAGATTTTTTTTTTTGGTCTGGATTTGTCTAGATGCCAGTTCTCTCCCTGGAAAGGTACCTTTCCGTCAGGATCAGTCTCACTTTTGCACTTTGGCACCCAGGTTCTGCTGGCAGATGCACCCTGCGGTAGTGGTGGGATTGTGGACTGGCCAGTGCCCTGGGCTTCAGTGGAAGTTGTGATATTAAAAACTTCTCAAGTTCTGGCATAAAATCTGCAGGGAATCAACAGTTTTTGCATATTAGAAAGTAGGTCTGAGTTAGATCTATAGGCTGCATCATTTTTATCAAGCCTTTAGAAACAACCTGCTGACATTCTTAAGTGGATGTTTGTAAAACAATTATTTTCCGCCTTGAAAAATAACTTTTTTTTAGATAACATATACCTAAAAATAAACATGCATTACTTAAGACACTTTTCAGCATTAACTTTGTTTTATCCACAGAAAAGTGCAGTGTCAGTAATATGCAAAAAGCTACTGGCGTATTTTAGGTTTTTGCTACACGTATAACATTCACAGATCTAGTCATACACAGATTAAACAAAATGACAGGCTGGAATATAATTACCACTGAGGAAATAACTGCCCTGCCTTCATTTGTGAACTGCACAAGAGAGCTTTACACTCTCTTAAATAAAAGGCGGTGTCAACTGCAGGATGCAGTTTTGGATTGTTTTCTTGTTTTTGAACCCCACACAGGACAAGCTAGTCCATTAATTTTGTATTTCCCCTGGCTTATCACCTATCTGATTTGTTGCCTCCACTCGTCAGGATAAAAGCTTGCAACTTTCTCGGTTGGCTGTTTGAAGCAGAGGTAGCATCTCATAGCCCCACTCTCTCAGCCCATGAAGTGGTCAGGCACGTGGGGGCACTACTGGCCCCCAGCAGGTTACTGAGTCATCTCAGCCCAATAACTGAGCAGGAGATCTCTAGAAAACTGAGGCAGTGAAAGAGATGTGGTGAAAGCCTCCATCCAAGGCAAGCTTTGCTGTGTGTGCTAAAATGGTGGCCTGGAGAAGAACTCCCTCTCCTTCGCCACCAAGCCTCTTGCTGGTGTCCTGGGGGGCCAGGCATCTGCCAGGGATGCAACACAAGAGCACATCGCAATATGGGACTGTGTAAAAGTATATATAGATATATATTGTACTCCATCGTGAAATACAGGTGCTTCTTTTCCTCCTCCATCTTCAGTATGCCCAACCATGGTTGCAGCAGCTCCCCCAAAAGGTTGTACATCATGAACAGAGTTCTGTTTTTCTAGCAGGCAGCTGAGTGTAAGTTCCTTCCAAACTCTACAAAACACCACTTTGTATCCACTCAGGCTAAATTATTTTCCTTTTGACATATCTCTGCTAATATCTTCTCACTTTCTATGTCAGGTTCAAATCTGACTTGTCACCCTTTAACGTCCACCCTTTAATTTCACATCTGCGTACAACTCTTCTCATTTTCAGCTCTTTCTCTAGCAACTTTTTTATTCCCATCTTCAAGACTGTGGAGACTGCATCTTCCATGTCTTTCCCTGATGCTTCTCTTTTATGCCTCCTACTGGAAGCTCTTATCCTCCACCAAATAGCCAATATCTTTCTCATGAAGAACTCCTCTGTCAGGCTCTTCAGCAAGAATCCAAGAAATGAAACAATCATTGTTTTCCTCTGTGCTTTGGTCATTTCTTGTTTTCATGGGATAGAATTTGAGTACCTTCTAATGTTAAGTTTGTTTGCCTCGTGCCATGCTTTCTAGTGGATGAAATGGATAAAATGATTGAAGACAGCAGTAAATACTTACCTTCATGACTTCCTTGCTATCTACTTCTTCCCTTCTGAAAACAAAGTTCTTGAAGTCCTCTGTGCTTTCAGTAGCACTGATGCCATCCCTCATGCTGCCTCTGAGACCTTCCTGCAGCTCCCCATCCTTCAGCACGCTAGGTTCACATTTCCACACCTCAAATAGCTACAGTCTGCAATTATATATTAGCTCGCACTTTCTCATCTCATCCTTGATTGTCTCCCCATCTCACACTTATCCACCTTATTTTAATGTCTCTTATGCTTATAATTCTATATCTAACCCATCGAGAAATCTTTCTCCCTTGAATTCAAAAGCCCACATCTTGCTTTCTCTGCTGTGTTTTTTTTACTGGGACAAAGTACCACCACCTTCTTCCCTGAATGATTTGACTAAATTTGTTTCTCTTGAAGACCTTATACTGTAAGTTCATTTCAAGCACAGTTTTAAAAGACATGGTGGTATAGATGTGAAGGGTAGTATAGATTAGAAGCTGAGGAAGTAGAATATCCTTTGTCTCACAGAAGGACAGTAAGCATTCAGAACTGGATATGTGCTGAGCACACAAGGGTTTGGGTTTTTATTTCATTAAAAGGAAAGGCATTATCTGTAGGCATGAGCAGGCATTCCTGAATATGCAGTGGGGAATACCACTGACACTGAACTATCTTCTGGGAGAAAAGATTAAAGACCTGCTGCTGGTGTACCCCACGTCCAAACAGCACTGTGCTTACTAAACAGACCCAAACTTGTTCATGTACATAAACAAGTCTATATACCAAGGGGGTCTATATACTAACACAGAGAGATATCAAGGGTACGTGGCTATTGGTACACAGGCACCTCAGAGACCTGATAGAAGGAAGATAATCTTGGAAAACTGAAATAACAGTATATAAATTATATGAGAGAATAGGAATCTAAGAATGGATTGTTCCAGCAGGGGAGGGGTGCTATA
Organism: Mycteria americana; assembly: GCF_035582795.1. NCBI lineage: Eukaryota > Metazoa > Chordata > Aves > Ciconiiformes > Ciconiidae > Mycteria > Mycteria americana. Next base: position 147,282,857 of record NC_134366.1, read on the forward strand.
CATTAAGGAAAGTCTGGAAGGAAATGAATAAATTTGATCAATGCACAACATTATCAATGCATCCCTGGCACAGGATACCCAGCAGCTGCAACTTCAGACCTACATGAAGGGTAGACTATGAAGCTGTCCTATAATTGCCCAGGGGAGAGACCACCTGGACTGTGACTGCTAAGGGAGTTATTAGAGAAGCCACAAAGGCAGAAAACATGCTAATAAAAGACAGGTCTCATTCCTCCCCGCTTCCTTCTGCACCTCCATGCCTAGGTATATGCCCCAATGGGACATTATCCTGAGGCTACATTTTTGGACATCATAGGTGTTTTAAAGCTACTATCTCTTGGAGCAGCTGGTTAGAAAACCCACAAGCAGAGAAGCATGATTTTACATAGCCCTCATGGGATCAGCCCACAGGTCCTAGTCTGAAGCATTATTAAACAACTATCTTGTAATGCTGACTGCAATATACTCATATTCAGCAGCCATGTAGAACTGAGAAAAGCCCCCCAAAAGACAGGAGAAAATGTCCTAGCCCCACACTCCTGTATCTCTTAGCTTCAAAACCAGGAACTGAACAACAATTATATAGTTTCTTCAAAGGACATGAACAAGTCCTTGTAAGAGAATAAAATGATTGCAGGTGGCAGGGAGGTTGCATAAAAATACTAGATTAGAAGCTCACAGCAAATATATTCCTATCCAAAAGAAGTTTAAAAGCTCAAGAAAGACTGTGCGGTCATGCAGCAGAGCAAAGATGCTTCTGAAAAGCCATCTGCAGACTAGAAAACTTGAAAAAATCATATACTCTGGCATGTTGAATGTAAAACTATTGCAAGACAGGCCAGAATGAGTTCAAGGAACAGCTAGTTTAAGACATGAATGTTAGTAACAAATCTTTTCCAGGTGTATCAGAAATGGCACGTCTGTTAGAAAACTTGTAGGATCAAAAGGTAGTTAGTTGAGTTGTAAAAGGATTGCTCAAGGAAGATAAAGAAGTAGCAGAAAAGCTAAGTGCAATATTTGCATCAGCAGTCAGTATGGCAAAGCCTGGGTCTGGTCCTACCCCTCAGCCTTTCTTACAGGAGACAGACTAGGGGAACTGTCTCAGTTAGAACTGCCAGCAAAAGACATTTTAGGATGATTTAAAAACAATTAATAGAGCATTGTCAGTGCTGATAGCATTTGCCTAGGGGGTCTAAGATAATTCCGATTTGAAACGGTCGTGCTCTCGGCTGCTGTGTATAACCTATCAAATTGGCCTCAGTACAAAAGGAAAGGAAGATAGGAAATACAACACTAGTTTTTAATAAGGACTCCTGGGGAATCTGAGAAACTACAGACTAGGAAGTTGTACTTTTGTGCTGGGCAGATTAGCAGGTACTATAATAAAAAACATAACTAGCAGTATACATTAATTAATATGATATAATAGGGGAGAATTAACATAGGTTTTGCAGGAAGAAGTAATGGGTCTCAAACCTGTTTCAGCACATGGAGGACTCATTAAACATTGGCTTATCACTAAGCTAGTTTATTTACTGGGCTTGGATTTCAGAAAGGCTTTTGATAATATACCTTTCCAAAAGCTCTTAGAGAAAGTAGGTTGCTATGGGGTAAGAGGGAAGGCGTTCTGCAAGAGTAATAGCTAGCTAAAAGATAGGAAAGAGTACAGGAAGAAATTACCAGTCTCGAAAGGGCTGTGATGGCACCTGTACTGCTGGGTATATTCATACATGAGCCAGAAAAGGGGTTACATAAGGTGGTTGTAAAACATAAGTATATGTAAGTTTTCTGCCTTTACAAAATTATTTAGGGTAGTCAAAAATAAAACTGATCACAAAGAGCTGCAGAATTACATTGTGATACCGAACAACTGTTGACAGCTGCAAAGAAATGCACTTGAGAAAAATAATGCTGACATTAACTATTGCTTAGTCAAAAGACGGATCTTAGATTTATTGTGGGTTGTTTTATGAAAATGCCATCTCACTACTCACTATAATTCAAAATGAAAACAGAAGATTAAGTACTATCAGGCAAGGAGTAGAGAGCCAGCCTTTAAACATCATTATAATAACACATAAACTCAATCACATACCCGCTTTCTGGGTTTTGGTTGCCTCACCTCCAAGATACAGAAAAGACACAAACAAGAGCAAGGAGAATGATCAGAGGTATGGCATGGCTTTCAAGCAAGAGGAACTTAAACCGGGGCACACCAAATATAATTATTCTGCAACAAGTTCAAAACAAAGCAAGTTAAGCTTTGTGAAACCGCACATCAAATAAACTCACTGCAAAAAAAGTTTTAGATACCAAAGTATAAATAAGTTTGAAAGCAGATCAGATGAAAATAGAAAAAACATCCGTTAAAGCTTCACAATGTAAAGATGCAGGTGCCATGTCTTGCTCAGGAAGCCTCTAATCTGCAGCTTTCTGTGAACGGAGAAGGTAACTGAAAAAACATTGCTTGTCTTCTTCTTATACTCAGTAAATAACCAGTACTTAGGACCAAGGTAGGCAATCCTTGTCTGAAGCCATTTCAGGTGTTCTTATGTTGTAAGGTGCGCAGAGAATCAAACTGTGGAGGACGCATCTCAGAAAAGCTCATGACAAGGTTTTCTATAAAGAAAAATGGTAACTCCCACTGAAATCAATGCAACATTTCTGGGAGCAGGAGCTACCCAGTAGGTCTAACGCTGCCTGGCTGTCAAGCGACTTCACATGCTGTTATTCCAGGTGTCCCGTGAAAAGTTATTTAGGGATGGTTTTACACACAAGTAGTAACCCACACTTGTGCAGACTACTCCTTCCAGAAACATAGCAGTGTTTGGCTAATGGCATATCACTATTTTGACTATGTTCAGTCCATTGTATTTAAACAGCTGCTGCCATAATCCCTGCATGCAAATATTTGCTGCTTGACACTCCTGCTTCTCATTAAATACCAAGACTGAGGAACACCTGCCACTAAAGCTTCTTTTTAAAATGATCCAGTAGAAGACTTATCAAGACTTATTTCTGTTGGCTTTTTAAAGCTCCTTCTGCTCAAGATCAGTGATTTGATAAAGGAAAAAGAATTATGTCAGGCCTTCTGAATACCCACTTTATATATTCATAAACATTCCCAGCCGAAAATCAATCTGGATCATAATCAGTTTACTTCTTTACTCAACCATGGACAATTATTTCAAATCTATAAATGTCAGCATTCTGTATGAGTAAAACGCTTGATGGATCTGAAAGTCTCAGCCACAGACTGCAACATGGAACTTATTGCAATGATTTTTTTTGTTCTCCTTGTTACACTGGCTTCAGTTTTCATCCTGTGGTTGAGTAGTTAACTTCACCCAGACCACAGGTTTTTCCCTTTCCCTTTGTTCTTTTATCCTCATTCACCGAGTTTCTCTTGCAGGCATTTGGTTTTTGCAGACAGTGGGCCACATCACTGAGTGCAGCTCTTGCTCAAGGAAAGCCTCATAGAGCACGCAGTGATTCCCAGAGACTGGGCCACAAACCAGTACTGTTCCCAGGTACAAACCGGTACTGTTCCCAGGTACAGGTACTGTACCTGTTCCCAGGTACTGGTGCACAAACCGGTACTGTTCACATCTCCTAAGTGCTCGTAGCTGTCCCACAGAGTCGGGGTAGCTTATCACATTTTCAGTTAAAAGTTTGTTGATGAGAGAGCCCAGCAGTCTGAGAGAGATCTTGAGGGCTGAAGAAAACTCACCCCAGAAGACGAGAGCTGTGTGAGTGCCGCTGTTGGTCACCCTCTCAGGCATCCCCCGTGACTGACACTGCAATTTTCTGACCTCAGTTTCACAGTTCAGACCAAAGAATCAGGCCTGGGCTTAACTTTCTATTTCGTATTAGGCTTCTATAAATACACTGGCTTTGCAAACGTAAGCATTACAGTCACGCCAAATGCTTTCACAAGGAACAATATTATCTTCTGCTCTTTTTCAACTATTAAAATGTGTTTTCTTTTATTTTGTTTTGTGAAGTAGCATACTGATTTTTAACATAACAACAACAATGGGACATCTTCATATGTGTATAGATCTGATCTTTCAGGAACATTTAATAATGAAAACATATGGTGCTCTAGGCTGGGTTGCAATGACTGCCCAGCATTCATACTTCCCTCCAGCTTAAGCAATGCCTAAAAGTTGTCTATTTCCCTGCTAGGTGCAACACCTCCTTCGGTACCAAGTTACTGATGTGGCGGGCCTCATTCTTTGAAATGTTTAATTATCTGCACTGTGTAGAGCAGTTCCATAAGTAACCAGTGAGAATGGCACCTGCCAACTTCCAGAGAGTCATGCCTCGTGCCCGGGGTACCTACTACAAGGTGACAAATGACAGGAGGGAATCAAACCTTTCACCCTTCTTCTGCACCCTGGGTGGTGGTGGGATATCTGAGACAGGGGGGATGAGGATCTCCTTCTTCAGCAGCTGTTTGGAGAACTGAGTCCTCCCTGCCTTGTCTCACAAACATTATTTACCAGGAGATTTCAGCTAAATTCCTATTCATCTGTAGCTATTTGGGACAGACAAATCAGTTTAAAAGGAAGGTGTGGGGACTGCTCCTTTCTGGAGTAGCGTTTAGGTGGCTAGCACCTTGCTATGATTGCTGCAGCTGCTGCCGCACATCTTCCTTTGGGGACAGTCGTGAGAAGAGCAGGGTGTTGTTGCTCATTAGGCTGATGACTTTCCAAGGTAGGGAAAAGCAAGAGATCCCTCGGTGACCTGGCACTGCAAATCCTCCGTCTAGAGCGTGTTTCCGGATTACGGCTGAAGCAGGCAAAGCTCCACTGCACAGGAGCCAGCACAGTTGATACCTTGGCTGTAGATTACGGGGTTATGCAACAAGTGAAGCAATCCTAGCTGGCAATATTTTTATGATGTAAACTAAAATTCGGCTCTTGCTGTGTGGAAGACCACAGTGTAATACAGTGGTGTGGCTTTTGTTTGCTTAGCTCCATATAGCTCTGTTTAGCAAACGTGTATAAATAGCTATGAACAAATAGCCATTCAAAATTGTCACCAGCAAATTACCGATTCTCTGCCTCTTGCCATGAGAGCATTAAAAAGTATTTTAGATATTTATAAAAAAATAAACCTCTCTTTCATGAGAGATGAATAGCATTTTCTCAAGTGTTGATCTGCACTCTTACATGTTTATTGAATATATTTGGCATGTGAGTATTTATAGTCATGCCATACATGCCTATAAACATGTTGTACAAAAGATATTTCAAACGTGAAATGTTTATGACACATATAACATTACGTTGAGCCTAGAGGAAAATAATTTTTTAATGGAGGCAAAAAATTCTACATTGATCTGTACCTCTCTCAACAGGGTAATGCCTCTTCACAAGGTAAATAGTTTCAAATGAACCTCTGGAGATTGGTCTCTAATACCATCCCCTCATATCATCCTTAGAGAAAATGTGAAAACTATGATTCTAATCCCATAGGTCTTAAATTTTAATACCCCCGAAAACCTCACTGACAAGCACATCAAAGGCCAGGGTTGGCCACTGTGCTGCCTTTACTGGGCATCCGACAGACCCAAAGACTTGATGGTGTGTTTGGCAGCCACACAGCAGTTTCTGTCGAGGGTAAGTGGTTTGAACTGTGAGGCTCGTACATGCCCCCCAAGCCCTGAGTATTCCCTGAAACAGCCAGTTGCCCAGACACACACACAGCTTGAACTGTGAATTAGAAAAAAATGAAGATTTGCTGCAAATCTGTTCACAGCGATACTGATAAACCATAATTTTTATTGTTTGTTAGAAGTTGATTTGCCAGAGCCCTTACAAGTCTCATATAAGAATTTTCAGGATTTTAAAAATAAACAGAGAATGTTCAAACAATTTATGAAAGAAAATTAACAAACTGGTTTAGTGTTGGTGATATCTTGAAAGGTGGTGTTAATTTAAAAAATAGGAACAACATTTTTGTTGCAACCCTAATTTCTGCAATCTGGGACAAAAAGTTTTGAATTTGAAGACCTAGATTCTGGGTGAATTCATTGAGTAGTCTGCAAGAAAAAGAATCATTGTCATTGTTTGTGACTATTTCCTGAGTGTCCCAGGGTGAAGCTAGTCCAGGGAAGTTCTGTGATGGAGGAAAACATTTTTCAATGACACATCCTGTGCTGGTGTTTTCTGTGCAGCCTGTTTCTGTAAGTAAATTAGCAACATCTTTCTGCGATAGGGGCATGAATGTGGGGAGAAGAATGTGGTGGAGGTATGGAAGGGGTCTTTAAAGACTACAACAGCTATAGAAGAGGTAAGGCCATTTTCCCCATCATGGGTCCCATGGAAAGTTTAAGCAAATTAGCACCCCTCATAAAGGTGCTATTAGCACCCCTCTGTGACGGTGGCCCTGGCAGAAATTGCAGCCTCATGTCGCCTACAAATTTCCTAATATTAGAAGAGGACTGGAAATGAAGGTAGTGTAGCATCAGGCAAATGGAAGATCATACAGAAGGTTTTTCCATTCCACTGTCTCTGAGAAGAGCTTCCTTTAATCGTATTATGGTAAACCCAGCATCAGGTCTTTCCCTCATGTTGTTTTGACTAGAGAAGGGAACTGGCACGAAGGCTGTATCTATATTAGTGAATTAACCAGCAACGGGAGTGGTCTGAGGCCACCGATGCTTGCCCTGGTCCTCAGTGTGACTTTGGCCTGGGCCAACCAGCACTTTCAGAAACACCTGAGCCTGGCTTTGGCGTTAGCACAGGACCAGTCCTAAGAGAAAATGTGAAGTCGTTTCTGCACTTTTGTGTTGTCCAAAACATGACCCAAAACTATGGAAATTTTTTCTCTGCCTCTGGTTCTCTGCCGACCTTTTTTTATTTTTGGTCACCGTCAGCAATTCTATTAAATAGCTAATATCCCCATAAGCATTCTGCAGATGCCAGAAAGAAATGAGCTATTAAATATCAGCCATTAGGGTATAATTCTGTCAGATGCTTTATTTTGGATTTGCTGCAAGTCTGATGGATAACTAGCCACAAAGTTATCCGTAAGTCCCATCTTACCAGTGTCTCTCTACAGTATCTTCCTTGGGACATTGCTTTTTACTGCATTATAATCATTACTTCTTAAAAACTCCATTAAATTCTATTTTCTTCTCTATTTCCTTCCCCCTCTTAAAGGGAAGTATTCCAGCTTTATTTAAAGCTTCTGACCAGAGGTCAAGCTGCTTGCGGAGACCTCAGACGCACTTGGATTAGACTCTTTGCGGCACCTGTGGGGAAGAAAGTGCAGGAGCCAGTGGCACGCTCTGCAGGTGGGCTCTCAGCAGGAGGAACTGAGCCCTGAGCAGCTGGTGGGGACGGCATCACCTCATCTCAGTAAGCTGAAGTACGTCTGAGCACTCGCTTAGTGACCTATCGGACTTGACCTCTGGATGTACTTCAGATTACTTTAGGAGGCCTGGGGTTGCCTGTGGAACAGGGAGAGGACTTAACAAATACTTAGTTCTGTGCCCTAACCAGTAAGCTTGTGACTAACAAGGTGTTATTAAACACGTGCTCTACAAATATTCAAATTAGTGAAATACAGCTTGCCAGGAATTTAGGTATTGTGTTTTCAAGCCACCAAAATATTAAGTAAATAACTTACTTACAAAATTCTGTTGTCAAAGCCTCACCAAATTCACACAAACAAAAACTCTCTGGCTTTTAACAGGACTAAACGACTTTGCATTCTGTCTTATTTAGCAAATAAATTTAATTTTGAAAGTAAAATAGGAGAGGCTGACCAAAAGCCTATTCAGGTTAATTCTCCTTCAGGAATGCTATGGCATTGGTTGAAATTGGTGTGCTGAAGACAAAATGAGCCAGTTATTTCTGTGTGTAAAGACCATCTCCAATTACATCAGGCAGGCTGGGTACCAGTGCCGTAGCTGTGAGGCTTCACTGTCCCCACCAATTGATACTGCCTGACACCAGTTTCTCCCATGAGTAGGTTAGTCCATAGCTGTTTACCATGAGAACTGCAGCTCTCGTCCTCATCACAGAAAAGCAGTTCCTTGTCCCACAGACCATGATACTGCTGCTGTTCTCAGGTATTGCTGTGGAGGCGTTTATTGGCCAAGCCAAGTAAAAAGATAGTACCTGAGCAGTTACAATAACATGCTACACTCATTACCAGACACCAGAATTTCAATCACCAGCACCTTTTTGATACTTTTAATTGGAAATCTCATAATTAATCCACTCTTTTTAACACATTTCAATGAATACTGAACAAAAACAGGCGAATACACTCTGGTACAATGCTGGTTGTGCGATGCTAGAAACCTTTCTCATTCCTTAGGCTAGAAACGCAGGCGGTAGCAGTCATCAGTGTCCTCCCTTCGAGGGCACAGAATCAAAGAGGAATTCAGCATATGGTCCAGTGGGCAAACATCATGACCCCAAAGCCGTATCATTCAATCCAGATGCAGTTTAAGGCACTAAGATTAGGATTCACAAACAAACTCATCGGTGCTTACGTCCCTGTAACTGAGAGGATATGTGATCCTAAGACTAGGATCACGACACCTGGGGTACTGAGTAGTGGATGCCATCCCTGGGGTATGACAGGGAGGTACTCAAGTATCTTAGGGAAACATTGGGCAAGGAGTTTCTGGGAAATTGGTATTCAGAGCTTGAAAACATCTCCTGGACTTAAAACTTAAAATTCATCTTTGATATGCACAAATAACATAGTTTCCTTTGAAGGAGTATCTGAAGTGCATCTAAGTGCCTGTGTGAATCCTGTCCTACGTATATAAATCTGTTCCTTAAAAAGAAATAATGTTTTGTTTTAAATCTTGCCCTGAATTTTCAGGCTCCAGAACCAAGCTTCTCCTCTTATCCAAGATGTAGTACAACAGTTTCTGGTTGCACAAATTCATATCTGCTTAGAAACATACTAAAACCAAATTCATCACATAAAGCAAGGTTAAACAAAGACAGCAATCTGTCTGGCAGGTGAAAAGCTGCTGCTTTATTTATAGAATCATAGAATCATACAATCATTTAGGTTGGAAAAGACCTTTAAGGTCATTAAGTCCAACTGTTAAACTAGCATTGCCAAGTCCACCACTACACCATGTCCCTAAGCACCACATCTACACGTCTTTTAAATACCTCCAGGAATGGTGACTCCACCACTTCCCTGGGCAGCCTGTTCCAACGCTTGACAACCATTTCAGTGAAGAAATTTTTCCTAATATCCAGTCTAAACCTCCCCTAGTGCAACTTGAGGCCATTTCCTCTTGTCCTATCGCTTGTTACTTGCAAGAAGAGACCGACACCCACCTCGCTACAACCTCCTTTCAGGTAGTTTGTCAGGGTTTAACCCCAGCCAGCAACTAAGCCCCACACAGCCGCTCGCTCACTCTCCTCGCAGTGGGACGGGGGAGAGAATTGGAAGAGTAAAAGTGAGAAAACTCGTGGGTTGAGATAAAGACAGTTTAACAGGTAAAGCAAAAGCCGCACACACAAGCAAAGCAAAGCAAGGAATTCATTCACTCCTTCCCATGGGCAGGCAGGTGTTCAGCCATCTCCAGGAAAGCAGGGCTCCATCACACCTAACGGTTACTTGGGAAGACAAATGACATCACTCCAAACATCCCCCCTTCCTTCTTCTTCCCCCAGCTTTATATACTGAGCATGACGTCATATGGTATGGAATAGCCCTTTGGTCAGTTTGGATCAACTATCTTGGCTGTGCCCCCTCCCAGCTTCTTCTGCACCTGGCAGAGCATGGGAAGCTGAAAAGTCCTTGACTGGTGTAAACATTACTTAGCAACAACTAAAACATCAGTGTGTTATCAACACTGTTTTCAGCACAAATCCAAAACATAGCCCCATACTAGCTACTGTAAAGAAAATTAACTCTATCCCAGCCAAAACCAGCACATAGTTGTAGAGAGTGATAAGGTCTCCCCTCAGCCTCCTTTTCTCCAGGCTAAACAACCCCATTCCCTCAGCTGCTCCCCATAAGACTTGTTCTCCAGACCCTTCACCAGCTTTGTTGCCCTTCTCTGCACACGCTCCAGCACCTCAACGTCTCTCTTGTAGTGAGGGGCCCAAAACTGAACACAGGATTCGAGGTGCGGCCTCACCAGTGCCGAGTACAGGGGCACGATCACTTCCCTAGTCCTGCTGGCCACACTATTTCTGATACAAGCCAGGATGCCATTGGCTTTCTTGGCCACCTGGGCACACTGCTGGCTCATATTCAGGCAGCTGTCAACCAACACCCCGAGGTCCTTTTCTGCCTGGCAGCTTTCCAGCCACTCTTCCCCAAGCCTGTAGCGTTGCATGGGGTTGTTGTGACCGAAGTGCAGGACCTGGCACTGAGCCTTGTTGAACCTCATACAATTGGCCTTGGCCCATCGATCCAGCCTGTCCAGATCCCTCTGTAGAGCCTTCCTAGCCTCAAGCAGATCAACACTCCCACACAACTTGGTGTAATCTGCAAACTTACTGAGGGTGCAGGTGCACTCGATCCCCTTGTCCAGATCATTGATAAAGGTATTAAACAGAACCAGCCCCAACACTCAGCCCTGGGGAACACCACTTGTGACCGGCCATCAACTGGATTTAACTCCATTCACCACCACTCTTTGGGCCCGGCCATCCAGCCAGCTTTTTACCCAGCGAAGAGTACACCCATCCAAGCCATGAGCAGCCAGTTTCTCCAGGAGAATGCTGTGGGAAACTGTGTCAAAGGCTTTACTGAAGTCCAGGTAGACATATCCACAGCCTTTCCCTCATCCACTAAATGGGTCACCTTGTCATAGAAGGAGATCAGGTTGGTCAAGCAGGACCTGCCTTTCATAAACCCATGCTGCCTGGGCCTGATCCCCTGGTTGTCCTGGACATGCCATATGATGGCACTCAAGATGATCTGCTCCATAACCTTCCCTGGCACCAAGGTCAGGCTGACAGACCTGTAGTTCCCTGGATCCTCCTTCCGGCCCTTGTTGTAGATGGGCATCACATTTCCTAACCTCAAGTCAACTGGGACCTCCCCGGTTAGCCGGGACTGCTGGTAAATGATGGAAAGTGGCTTGGTGAGCACTTCCGCCAGCTCCCTCACTACCCTCGGGTGGATCCCATCAGGCCCCATAGACTTGTGTGTGTCTAAGTGGTGTAGCAGGTCACTCACCATTTCCCTTTGCATTACGGGGGCTCCATTCTGCTCCCCATCCCTGTCTTCCAGCTCAGGGTGCTGGGTACCCCGAGACCAACTGCTCTTACTATTAAAGACTGAGGCAAAGAAGGCACTAAGTACCTCAGCCTTTTCCTCATCCTTTGTCACTAGGTTTCCCCCCGCATCCAATAAAGGATGGAGATTCTCCTTAGCCCTCCTTTTGTTGCTAATGTATTTATAGAAACTTTTAAAATTGTCTTTTATGGCAATAGCCAAATTAAGTTCTAGTTGGGCTTTGGCCCTTTTAATTTTCTCCTTTGCATAACCTCACAACATCCTTGTACTCCTCCTGAGTCATTTACTAAGCCTTATAATCTTTTGACTTGCAGTTCACTGCTGAAGAAGATTACGGAAGAACTACAACCCATATCCAAGTGTCACAAGTCTATATTTGGTAACACATTGAACTCCTATAAAAAAGGTTGAAAAAGATTACCAAGTATGAAAGATTACCAAGTAGGCTGATAAACAAGGAATAGAGATGCATTTTGGAAGATGTGAAAAAATGAGTTGTGTATTTATCAGTGGCAACACAGATCCTTTCCTAGCTGTTTCCCATCATGGTTCAAAGCTCAGTGTCATGTCTGAGCTGTCTGAACTGAATTAAAATCAGAGGGTGCTGCACAAATGATTTAAACACAGATTTAGATTTTCAAAATTTGACAACAGGACATTTTTTAAGAATTTATTTTTATTCATTCATTAATAATTAATTTGATTTGTATACACACACAGGGTCTCCATGGGCTTCTTCAGTAGCTCATTGACAGTCCTCAGGAGGCAGACTGGGTGCCTTCTGTGATCAAAATACACTTGTGGGAGAAAAGCTGAAAAAGGGTGGAAGTCTAGCCCACAATGTACATGCAATCTATTACACTTTTGGTAATAGCAAAGTGACAGTAGAAATTCTTTAAAACCCCAAAAGACCATTCCTGTAACTGGGTTATTGGTGTGGGCTCAGTATTTTGGAGTGGGCTGTGGTAGGCTGGAGTATAGAGAAAGGCGAATCACTGGCAGAGGAGCTGAGTCAGCATTACCTGTAAAACAGCCCAGTTATAACCTGACATATTTGTGGAGAAAGATCACAGATTTATGTATGTATGTATGTATTTATTTATTTTAACCATGAGCATGGTGGGCCTTCTGCTACCATTTCTAACCATGAGGAGGAATGTCTGACCAGCCTCTACAAGATGCAAAGGATGTTTCCTTATAGAAGCTGTAGCCGCATGTGCCTAGAGGTACTCTCACAGTGTGTTCTGTGGGCTAGAAAGGAAACCTAGGGATAGATTAGGAAAGGATTGTAGCAAATATTACTGGTAGCTGGGCAATATCTAGTGTTAGCCCTTAAAAATTGGTATTTTCCTGTTCTGCAATTGTTTTCTCTACAAATACATTAGCAAACAATTTATAACTAAAATAATTACAGAAATTGCAAAATAGAAAATTACCTAGGAATAGGTAATTAGGAATAGGTAATAGTTTGTTGAACTGAAAATCAGAAACTTTGAGCCAACCATTCACATGGGTTTGAAGAACTACGATCATCTCATGAGGAATGCATCTAGTTAAAACTAATCCAAACAGCTTAAATATTCAGATATCACTTTGCTATCAGGAGTTTCACAAAGAGTTTCTGATCTGCAGTATAAAATGATTGAAGATATTGATAAATAATTTAAAGCAATGAATACACAAAAGCAAACTGCAAGCTGTACTGTGATGAGTTATAAAAGGAAAGATAGTTAATTTGGAAAAATGCGTCACATCAACTTTTGTTTCCTAATTGCAAGAGAATCAAATAGATGACAAGTTCATAACAATGCATCTTCCCATCTTGACGCCTCTGGGACACTGGCTTTAACAGCAGGGAGCCCTGTCAGAATAAATATCTGCTGCATGCACAAAAAAATAGACACTATCTAAATGCACATATATAGGCATTCCTGCTTTATAACACTTTGGTTGAAGACTTATTTGCTCTTTTACTTGCACAGGTCAGACAAGGGAATATTTACCACTTCAACCACGAGTGGAAGAAATTTAATTCCCTCATCTCATTGTCCTATTCTCCACCCAATCTTGAGTGAAGCAAAAACCTCGGCTATGAAACCAAGGTAAAGGATGGGAGGCGAGCTGAAGCCAGGCTACCAGGCAGTGCCATCTAGGGGTAAACCATCAGGACAGTGTCTTCTGCATTACTCAAACTAAAGAGACCAGACCTATAGTTGCTGTGGGATTAAATACATCAGGGCTTGTATCCCCTAAAGCTGGTCTGGTTTTCCAGCTCTGTAAGATGGCCTAAAAAGATGCAAAATATCTCTTAGGTCCTTACAGCCTCGTGTCTGTGACAACACCTCCACGGAAGTCCTATAAAAAGCTCTGTTGTACTTTATCAGGATTAGTAGTAATGGTGTTGTTGTATGTTCTAAGTTCTTTGCTTTTCTTCTTTTTAATTCTGTATCTGTAATAAAATTGTGATTTGATTAATGCATCTGATAGATCAAAAAAGTTTGAGGGGATTTTGGTAAAAATTTTTATTACTGGCCATGCAGGTAGAAAAACAATAAAGAGATTTAGTGGGACATTCAGAAACTAAGTGATGGCAAAGATCCCAGGCAGTCACCAGAGATTCTCTGTCTCTTTGTGTACCTAACTGCCTCAAAAATGGGTTCAGTATTTGGGGTAGGATCCTGCTATGTTACGAAGTGAAATGATGGGCTTCCTAGTCATTTGATCACGGCAGCAAGCAGGAGACCAACACCCAGATGAGATTAATTGGGAGGTTGTAGCCCTTTTAACCACTCCATTGCCTCTCCTGGAAAGGATGCTCTTCAACAAGACCCAAATCCAAGCAGTTCTCCTTAGATGTGACGTGGAGAAAGGTGGTAAAATATTGATTCTCGACAATGTGAAGCCTCTTTGGACAGCTAGGTGAGTGCTGTGGTGTGTGCTGGGAGAAGAAAAGTTATTACAATAATCAAGACTTGGTGCAGCTACCTACTCTGTTTCTTAATTTGCAACATAAATAACATGAAACCTGCAAAGATGCTGACATGTTTAATGCAAAGAATAACTTTTCTTAGGGTCTACTGCAGTACAGCTATACAAACCATCGCCAAAATAATGGTACTTTCACTTGAGAAAGTGTATCAGGATGCAGAAAAGATCAATGCCCAAGGGAGTCTTTGATCTTGACACAAGAGAGAGGTTAGGGAAGGGAAGTGTTGTAATCTCCTCCTTGTAACGATGAATTGAAGTAAGAAGAGATTGAGTAGCCCAAGTTCATATAGGAAAGCCTAGGTCAGAGCCAGGAACCAAACTGAAACAAGAAAGCAAAACAAAATACAGTCTCAGCAGTTTGAAGAATTCAGACCAGAACCCAGGGGACATTTTTTAAGGGAAGGTAAATTAAGCACTGGAACAGCTGACTGAGGTGCATCTTGGATTCACTATCACATTTGAATGCATCAGACTCAGATGGGAAGCCTTTTGTACATGCCGTGACTCCGCAGGAAGCTAGTGGCTAGGTGCAAATATGACTCAGTGATTTGCAGAGGTACGTAAGTGTCCACCCCCTCTTGCTCTGCACTTTGAGAAGGTCTCTGGCCTGTGCTGTGCAGGAGTACATGCCAGTTTATCACGATTGCCATATCTGACCTTAGCCTTCAGGAATCACGAGTCCCTTCTCTGGCACAACATCTCCAGATGCGTCTTCCCAGAATATTAAACATGCTAAAAATCAGTCTGTTACTAAGCAGCCTAACGATGGATTAGGTGCTTACTGCTGAAAATCTTGGCCAGGTCTTGCAGCAGACAGCACTGACCACAGCTACCCCTCCCCTTTACTTCTTGAGACTGATGCTACATTGTCCTGGCACCACTCCAGTCCTCACGTGAATGTGAGGGTTGCCTGTCATGCCACATCAGAAGAACAGACGGACAGCTTTTGCAAATCCCTGCTTTGTACTGCTATAAACAACTACAGAAGACGCAGGGCAGCTTTGAATGGAATAGCTGATCTTCTGAAAAAAGCAGTAAGCTGTATTAGGGCCACCCCACGCAGGGCACTCAGTTGCCAGGCGCACACCGTGGTGCCCAGAGTCTGCTGCTCCTGCCACAGGTAGCATGCACTGCCACAGCACAGCTCACTGCCTTTTTTCACTCCAAATCCTTGTTGGATGGGAGGAAGTCCTGTCTTGGCATTAGTGTGTGGAAATCTATGGCCTGTGATACACACAAGCTCAATTAGATTATCACAGCTGTCCCTGCCTGCGTTAAAGTCCATTATTCTAAGCCACCAGGTCCTCTCCCTTCCCCCAGCCTGAACTCCCGCATCACTTACCAGAATAGCAAAGCCTACCACTTGTAAGTAATAATTATAACTCCAGCTTGTGTGTTTTGGTGACTTTTCACAATATAAAACTGTATTGAGTGATTGATTATAGATGTTAACTGTAACTCTATTATGGTTTTCAAATCATATTACATGCTGTGCAGCATAATATTATTGAGTATACAATTACAGGTGGTATGCTTTTTCTACCTAGCTTCTGATTTAGGTAATGAAAGGTGGAGGGAAAAATCAATGAAAAACATAAAGAGGCCTGTTTGAATTCAGAGGCAGCCAGTTTGTGAAAGCAGTCAACCTTGGCTTCTGAAAGAAGTCAACTTTGAAACACTTGGGTTTTTTTTTGGTGTCAGACTAAGGAAACTTCCCCCAGAGCAATTGAAAGAAGGAGCTAGAATTTGCATCCCCTAATCTGGGGCAAGGGTTCCCTGGTAGGTCCATAAGGGCTGGTGACCCATATGAAGAACAAGGGCAAGGAAATGACACAAGAGCTGTGACCCAGCACGATCCCTCCTGATGGCTCTTTGAAAGCTTGTGGTGAATTGCAGCAGCCTGAATCTTTAACCTTGAATCCTCACCTCCAGGTGATCGCCTACACTTCTGAAATGCATGTGAAGAGCCTCTCCCTGTACCTCCTCTGCTAGGGGTAACACAAATTCAACAAGGTATGATAGCAAAAAAAACCACAAAAGAAGGAAAACTTCTGTTTAGGTTAAAGATGGTGGTGGCAGCGCTCCTGGCTACAGCCCAAGTCACTTGATGGGCTTACTGAAGGAACCTGACTCCTGTAGTGGGGAAAAAGAGATAAAATGAGGAAGAAGAAAAATAGTTACCTAAGAAAACATTTATAAGTGTGCTGCTACAAGGCACCTATCTCCAGGAATATATGGATATGTGGTCACAGAAATGAGGCAGTGCCAAGCCTTGCTCCAGTTCATCATTTGAAAGGAGAAAGTTTGTCAGGACTTTAACAATAACGATGGTCGCAAGGTACAGAGCAGGCTGTGACTGTAGTCTGTTGGTACCTGCTCCTCTGGGGAGGAACGAGGAGGAAGGACAGTAGGTGTTTCACCTGATGGTATATCGTTATCAACAGGTGTTGATTAATAGGTGTTTGTGGGTTTACACAAAGCTTAGATCAGCATCTCAAGAACTTATTTCAAAGAGATCCTTGTGATTGAATTTATATAAGGAGATGCTTTGTTAGCTTAGTTTGGAGTTTTTAGCATTTTGACTTGTAACATGCAGAAAAGATAACAAAGATAATGTTATTAGCAGTTTGGTGTGTAGGAGGAGTGTGCATTTCAGGTTGGAGAATCTGTCGTACAATAATTGAAAAATGAAATCAAATCATTCTTAATGGGCTTGAGAGCTCACTTGCTAAGACATTTGTTTTTAATACAAACTTAAGAGCTCTGAAGCTTTGAGGTAGTTTAGCAAGCTTTAAAGCTCAGCTCTCTCACAATAGTGTTAGTCTTCTGAGTTTAGGTCTGTCTCTTTCAGGGAATGAGAAAGAGAAGATCATAGCTGGATTATAGCTGGATAATGAAAGAATTAATGGCCTTCCTACAATAGCAAAAACAGGATTAGAGCAAATATTAACAACTTCAGCTAAAAAGTCCTAGCAGCCACGTGCGCATAGTGGGAAGGAGATCTTCATTTTTAAATCCTGCATTTCTAGGTATAGCTAACCTGCAGGACTCAGGAAGATCTCCTCCCTGCCCCATCTCCCCCCGGCCATGTCCTGGCACCATGTAGAAGCAAGCCTGGACATGCATTGAACCCTCCAAATCATCCTCCTCAATCCTCATGGGTTGGAAATTCAGACAAAACTAAGTCAGGAGAGATGTGTGCGGCCCCACAGGCAGGACGAGCCGGAGATGCGCACTAGCGGCAATACTGCCCTTCACATCTGCCACGCATCTGCCTCGCTGGGGTGGGCAAGGCAACGTCCTCCTGCCAGGACAGCCGCCTCTTGCATCTTTACATATTCCTCTAAGGTAGATCTTCATTTCTAGCCTGATCACTGAGCATTTAGAGTAATTTAAAGCTAAACAATGTCATCCTGGCATATCAGGGCTGGGGGACAGTTTCCCTGCCTCAGTGACTGAGACAGCTTTGTCAGGGTTACAGGATCTGAAAAGCACAGGACCACATCTTCTGCTGCAGTCTCTGTTCCCAAAAAGACCTGGGTATCTCTGTCAGGCGCTTCACGGAGCCATCTGCACTGAATGTGTGCACAGCTCCAGCAGAAACACTCTTTGTGTTACAAAGGTGTGCTTGGGAATTGCACAAATACGTGTACCCTGCTTCTGTATAAAAGAAAGTCCTGCCACCACATGGAAAAACTAGAATTTGTTTCAAGAAAGACAGAAGACCTTGACATTCAGAGTCCATCATTAAAGCAATTAAAAAATCCACTAAACAGTAGGAGTGGTACCATGACCACTACCTCTGATCAGCACCTTCAGGACTGCATACTTGCCAGGAATGTGCCTATTGTAACACAGTCCAGAATGAAAGAATTTCCAGAGCTCCTTCAATAAATAAAGATACAGACATGCCAGCTAATATATGTATTCACTTTCACTTCTTGCTCTGACGTGGCATTTATTGGATGAATTTGATCACAGTGGGATTGCACAGGGCTTTTGCCTGTTTCGAACCTTACACTCTAATGTTACAACGCTGTATATATAACGAATAGTTTAGAAAGGAGAGTAGAAAATTCTTTCATTCCGGTCTTATAACATGAAGATCTAGAAGACACTTTGTTAAATCATAGGAAGGGCACATTTAAAATGTATGGAAAATATACTGAGATATTTAGCTAAAAGATATATGTAGATATTTACGTATTTATGCATAAAAATTTATCAGAGATTATGATATTATTTATAAACTATAAAATTGTGTGTTATATATTATAGAATATATGAGATATACTACACAACATACATATACATGTACTTGTCTATAAATTAAACCAAAGCCTGCCATGAGTTAGGCAAGATGTGACCTAATGATTCCAATTTCCTCATACATACCTACTTTGATGTTTCAAACACTGAAAAGTGAAGTCCACAGTAGTGGCTGCTGTTGGATGCAGGAAGCTAGTTTGTTTGGATCTTGCTCCTGGCGCAGGATTGCTCTACCTTGCATATTCTGCTGATGTGCAAAAGTACCACATAAAACGTCAAATTCAACAAAAAGGCCATGCCTTGGACATTGCAAAAATAGATGTAGAAGGAAATACTCAAAGTATTCTCAAGAAGTTATATATGAGTATCACCAGTAATAAAGTTCTGTGAACCATTTTCTGACATGGTATCGACATGGTTCTTGTGAACAGTGAGGCAGAGCAAGGGTCACTTGTGCAGCCTACATTGCTTTAGTGTTTTGGAAGCAATGAAACACTGGCCTAGCTGAGTTCTGCTTTGAGCTGTGTAACAGCTTTTATCTAGAAAGCAAGAGCCATATGCGTTTTTTATTTAGTTACCAAAAGCATATTGTATTTATATATTGTACACAGGACACAGGCTAGAAATCCTCACTGCAAACATGAGTACACTATGTTAGATGATGTCTAACAGTCATAGTAAGAGCAAATCTGTGCCCTATAGATCTTGCATTCGAATAATAGATTTAAAAGCAAGAATGCGTCATTGCCGTGAATTAGTCTGATACTATGCTTAATACATGCTGAAGATCCATATCCCATAACAGTGCACTCACCTCAGCATCAAACCCATAATTTCTGAACAAGCTATGGTTTAACTTTTAGAAATATATTCAACCCTGAATTAAGCCTTCCAGTGACACACCAGCTGTTAGTTGTCATCATAGATAGAAAAAGCATAGACTTTGTTCCTAGACTTTGTTAATTTATATTTTACTTCTGATCACTGGATCTCACTGTATCTTACTCTCCTGAACAGAAGACCTGTTTACTATCAAAGGCCTATTCCCCATATAGATATCTTCAAACAGAAAGCAAGTTACTTAATTTCTCTTGGATAAACATTGTAAGTGTCTCTCTCTCTCTCTCTCAGACATGTGTGCCACACAGGAAATAATTTTGCAACTCTTTTTAAAACACTTTCAATTTTCACCATGATCTCTACAATGGAGGGACACCACAAGTAGACACCATGTCAGTATTGCTCCTGTTACTGGCATTGCACAAATGTGAAACCACCCCCATAGTCTTCCGAGAGATTGTCCTGCTGGCAGTCAAGTGTTTCTTACCTAGAGCCTCAGACAGGGCGCTTGTGTTTGAGTGGTGTCCACCAGCACCATAATCAGGCAGAGCTAAAACTGGACAGGGGGGAATGGAAACAGGGCTAATGGGGAGCTGAAATTATCGCTCATAAAGTATCACCAAGATTAGATTACGTCTTCTGAATCCAAGTTTTCTGGTGGACCAGTCCAAGTTTTCTGGTGTACCCACCAGCTACCACTTCTCCGATGAACACCTGCAATACCAATCTGCTACGTGGTTTGGCTTGACAGACTGCTGTTTTCACTCCCACTCCCTGTGGAACAATGATGTTGGGCATTTTTTCCCTAAAAGACAGATCCTAAATTTATTCAAATAAGGTCTGGTCTAAATAGGCTATAAGGCACTCGACAAGACCAGTCAGACTTCCTATTGCTCTATGCTATAATCTAACCTTTCACATCCAAGTTTCGGAGGTATTTTTTGACTCCTAGACTGTGTGTGATAGAAAAAGAGGAGAAAATAGGTTTTGGATTGGGTATATTTGTGTTGTCAGGGTATGAACAAGTAAAATGTAAACACTTCTCTCCCATCTCTGTTCCTTGAGCAGAGCTGTGGGGACAGTCTTTCATGTCTTTCTGTGATCTGGAGAAGACAGAAATAGCCATAGCTCAAGCTTTCTTCCTTTTCCTTTCTTAATCATATTCATCTCCGTTCTGCAGGCCTTAGAGACATACAATGAATGCTGACACTGACTTTGTAACATACAAATTAACATTTGTCTGACATCCTGTTAATCTGCAATGATAATCAACTAGAGTCTTTTGATCTAGTAAGGGTTGAAAGGAGATTAGCACAGGATGGACAACCCTTTTAATTGATTAAAATGATAAGCGGAGAAAGAGCGAGCTGCTTCCAAAATTCTACAGCTCAGTGGCCAGAGGAGTGTACACGTATACTTTCTAAATCCCGCAGCAACTAAGAAGCTTTGACTAAAATCCCCCATGCGCATTACTTCTCACTTTGGGAATACAAGAGGGCGCAGGTCTTGAATTGGCAGATCAAGAGGCGTAATGATGTCTACAGCAGTTTTGTGTTCTCCTATAGGGAGAGCATCAGACGAAGCATATGTAACAGATTAAAAGATCAGACAGCTGGCTGTAGGTTTGCATGTCAGAAAATCAGCTTTGGTTGTTCAGGTATCAGAGAAAAAAAGGATGATTTATTTGCATCTCTGTGTTTAAAATACACATGTATTAGGGTAACCTTTCAAAATTATGTGCCAGGGAAAGTACATTCTCAGTAGCATCAGTGAGAATTACCCCTATAGATTTATAATTATCCCTTTCAAAACTGTACAGTAAATATCAGATACACAAAGGAAAAAGAATTCCAGTCTGGTTTTCAAGCACTTTTATTTGCTTCCTGTTGAGCAGAAACATACAAAAACCCAGAACAAATGCAAACCTAGTGTGGTGCAGACACTCCTGAGAAAATGTCTAGTGCGTATCTTTAACATAAAGCTATAGGAGAGAAAATTTAATCAGGGAGCACCCTGGTGGTCAATGAGTGAAAGGAAAAAGTTAAATCTGATGACAGCAGCCATCAAAGTTATTGCTCACACTGTAAAAAGAAATATGTTTTAGGACTGTTATTGTCCTGTGTGTCTCACTGACTGTTGCCATACAGTGTGTACCTTCAGGAGCTGTTGGCAATATGCAAGTAAGTGCACACTTATATACCACGGTGAAGAGGGAAGAACAAAACCCTAGACCAACAGATTGACAAATCTGGTGCTATTTTGTGTTGTGGTGTGTGTGGTTGCTCCAGAAACACAGGATCCGTTGCAGACTGAGTCACTGTGCTTTTCTACTTGCTCAGCTATCTGCTGCCCTTCTGATTCAGTTCACACTGGGTGGGTTTTTTTCCCTGTGGACCTTAGAAACAAGGTCAGTGGGGAAGACTCCTTGTGTGAAGTGCTACACAAATACACATCCCAAAGACAGTCTGCAACTCCAAAATTACAGAATGGGTAATTTTTACACAAAGAGTACACACAGTGAAGCATATGGGAATAATGAGAGTATTTGACAGAGTAACAGGCAAAAATCTTTGCTGCTGTCAAGGATTTTGTTTTCTTTGAAATAAACAACTCAAAGAAGAACTTAAAGGAGAGGGGAAGGAGGAAAATTAAGTTGATCTGATGTATTTATGGGTACCACGAGAGACAGACCTAATAAGACCACACCCTGCCATTCTTGAAAGTCAACTGTTGATGTGTGACATGATGAGGAAATGGGAGCTGCAGAAGAACGCATGTTCAAAGCATTAGGCTAGGATGGTGATCACAGGGAGAGGCTGCGAGCAGGCTGGGATTGCCTCTGCCAGTGTAGCTAGAGAAAAAGATATTGAATTAATCAGTCACGGACACCAAAAGGCTGAGGAAAAGTTACAGCCATGCAGGCAAGCCATGAAAGGGACTGAGAGTTCTCGAGGAAGAACCTCGGATACAGTCTGAACAGGAGAGTTAAGTTAGGGCCAAGGCACCTTCTCACCGACAGATGCGAGAAACAAGTAGTGGTGCCTGTAGGGATCCTACAGGAAAAATAATAAAAAAGATGGGGAAAGGAAATCCATAGGTCTCTCTCAGCTATGTTGGCTTTGACAAGACATCTAGATATCTGGAGGGACATGCTAGACACATAGGTGGAGTTTTAAATTCATGTACAATAAAACACTGGATCTATAAACTATGTTGATGGAGAGAGAAGCTAAATTTGCATAAGATCATAAAAATATGAAGAGGGAAAAGAGGAAAGACCAAAGCATGGAGCCCTGTGGGGATATTTCTCTCTAAAGCCACAGTGAAGGAACCCCAATCAGACAGCAAATTTCTAAACATACCTGCAGGCATATTCCCCTAGGGACTTTATTCCAGACTGTGCACGCCTTTAAGCAGCAGTATTCACGCTGT